>NC_056726.1:859453231-859780731 GCF_019279795.1 Protopterus annectens | reverse complement strand
ATTTCTGTTATTTTAACTAGTATTTTACTTACCTTGAAAAATTAGGAAACAGTAACAGATAGTTTACAAGCATGTAAGCTGTTATTTTTAATTTTCAGTGCTGACTGTGATTTGGCACCAAAGGCTCATGCCCAGTTTTTCACGGCATTAATACAGCACTGGGAGATTTCATTTTCTCTCTCTTGTGTGGGTTACCTAGTTTTCTTTTCTTTTTTAAATTTTGTTCCACTTCCTAACATGTGCCAGTTGAGTCAATATTCTAAATTGTCCATAAATGCTTTATTTGCCTCTGCCTTTCTGGAATAGGTGATAATTAAGAAGATTCCAGAACATGTCAGTTGAATTGTTAGCACATGAATTCTATCTGTCTACACACCTGTCTGTATGTCTGTCTATCTATGAGTGTGTGACAACTCAGTTTTATCCAGTGAAACTAATTTGCAGCAAAATCACTGATTTTAATAAAAAAATATGACACTAAACCAGCAAGATCTCTACAGCCCCTTATGGGAAACTATACCCACTGCACCCCTGCAGCTATATTTCTGAGATTGCACAATAACAGGAAAAAACTAAAATGTCCTTACCTCCAGTGTTTTGCAGCCTTAGAGTAGCCATTATCTCTGTCAGTTAATTAATTTGCTAATTGACAAACTGTACCATCATTTTCTGTTGATGAGCTTACATTCCGTTGGAAGGAGGTAAATATGCATATCTATCTCTCTCTTTCTTTCTCTCTTTCTCTCTCTCTCTCTATATATATATATATATATGTGTGTGTGTGTGTGTGTGTGTGTGTGTGTGTGTATATATATATATATATATATATATATATATATATATATATATATATATATATATTTTATATGTGTGTATTAAAACTGAATAAAAGTGTAACTTATAAAGGTACTGTACAAATGCACCGTAGTGCCCATTCTTATGAAGAAATGATTTTTGCTATAGTTTACCATTGTCTGTTTATGCTATGGACACCCATGCATGTGGTATGTAGTTATAGCACGTACTGCTGGGTGCCCAGAGATGTGATTAGTGATTGATGTGTAAGGTGAGCCTGTAAGCATGCTGAAAGCTAACCCCACCAGAGTACATGTTGAACAATGTGCTGTTTACATGGTGCACCACTCTCAGGTGTCTCAACTCATGACATTATTTACAACTTAATCCTTTTTCTCTTTTTTTTTTCTAAGTATTGGGTTTCACATCTCCAGCCTCTTTACCTGTATTTAGATTCACTTTCAACTTTCTGTCATGTTTTAGCTTTATTCTAAGGTGCATATCTCTTCTGCATTTATGAAACTGGTCTTTCACTGGCTTATTCTTCATTTACTTGTTGGCAGAGAGATAAAACAGGTTGTTGGCATAATGGTTAAGCTGTTTCCCTCACAGACACAAGGTATAGGAATTTATTCTCAGTTTTAGTCACTTTCTAGTTGCTAGCTAAGAGTGCGATAGTCTATAGACAGATTGCCTGGTATTTACCTGTGGACATATGATAGAAACAGGTTATGCATGAAAAGATGATTGTTTTTATCAAACATATCTCAGTACAACTCATCAGACAATGTGGTCTTTATTCATGAAGTTTAATTGAATAGTGCTTTGGAGTTTTGCACGAATTTAGTGTATCTGGATCAGCAATTGTCATTTGTTGAGCCTGTTTGTATTTGCTGATTTTTCTAATAAAACGTAAGAAGTGCTTCATCGCATTTCTTTTTATATCTTGGTATCATTTTGTTTTCATTGCATGAATGGATCATTGCTGCTGATTTTCCTGGCTGCCTGATATCGTTACTGTAAAGATTTTTTTTACTACTCAGTTAAGAAATCTATTCTGATAGGAAAAAGAGACTGTATCACAATGTACATTTGACAAAGGACATACATTTTTTAAAACGTTTGAACTGCAATAAATATTTTGCATTTACAGCATAGCAGGGCTGTAACGAGGGCAGGACAAAGGGAGTGGCTGCCCTTTGCACAAGCTGTCAGGAAGACATTTAGCAGGTACGGAAAGGTGCTAGTGGAATACAAATATTACAAATGAGTATAGCTTTGAAGCACTGGGTATGGTGATTTAATTCTAGCAAGTTGCTTGTTATATTATGTTCTGAAGACTTTTCTTTTGACCTTTTCTTTTTCTCTCTCTCTATTTTTTTCCCTTCTTCTGGATAGAGCTGGAGAGCAGTACAGATATTTAGTTATTTAACTATAGTGAACTGCTTATAAGATTGGTAGCAAGCTGCTTACAACAGATTAATAGTAGAAGACCATTTCTTCCTGGGTTTCAGCTTTGGACGACTTTTTTTCCCATAAAAGGGGCGGAAGTGTATTCGCAGCAATCTGCATGGTGATTTAACTATTACAAGCAGCCAAGGGCGGCATGTGCTGTCGGACTGCAGCACTGCAGCTCTCCCACCTAGAAATAAAAGAAATAAATAAGGTGAAACATAAACTTTAAAAAGAAAAGTTTTCTTTTTTAACGAGTACCAGAACTGCCATGCATGTGCAGACACACTCAGACTGCCCCACAGATGCCCAGGAAACTGTGTGGTAGACAACTGCACAGATCAGAGGAGCTCTGAACTGCTTAATCCACAGACAGGACCAATCAGGAGAGAGGTGAGCAGGGATTCAAGTGCAGGACCAATCAGGAGTGAGGTAAGTTGAGTTCTAAGCTCTTGCAGGGAAGCATTAAGTCACGTGCAGGTTTGCAACTTTGAGACAATGGAGTTGGACCTGGTTTACAGGTAATGGAGTGTGTGTGTGTGTGTGTGTGTGTAATGCCCTTGTTGACACATAGTGGTGGGTAGAAATACTCAGGCTTGAACCCTGTACCTTGGATGTAGGTGGCAAGGACCTGAATTCCCTACCCACCACTATTTGCAAAATAATTGCAGATTTTTGCCTCATATTTTTTCTGTTCCTCATACAATCTGTGGTTTCTGTATCTTCATATTTCCTTGCGAAGGTTTGTAGTGCAGTGGTGCACTGGCAGCATTGTTGCCTGACAGCTACAGGTTCTCTGGTTTGATTCTTGGCTGGGGTGCCTTCTGTGTGGAGTGTGCATGTCTTCCCATCCCTTACGAAGATGTGTCTGGGGTGTTTCTCCCTGCTCTTCTGAAAATTGGCTTTGTTTTGTTTTAGGTCAGACTAGTTTCCTGGTTAATAAATGTTTAAAAATAACAGACATTTGAATTTCAGACTTCATATTCTTCAGAAAATACATGGTAAAACAAAACCTTTTAATCTAGCGATTGTCTAAGTTTATAACATAGATATTTGTAATTTGCCCATATTTTTGGGACTGTATTCCCCCATTATTGGCCGTGTCCAGGTATTTTGTGCTAAGATTGAGAACTGAATTCACTGAATATGTTTTGCAGCTGTATTCCCACATTATTGGCTTTTTTTCAGGTGTTTTTTGCTAAGAGGTTGACAGCTATGGTGAAAACTGAATTCACTAAGTAGTAGCCATTTAAATATGTCTTCCTCTGTTTCAGCTGATTTGGCATAGTGGTATGTTTGTCTGACTGTTTTGCACAGGGTCTACTGGGATCAAGACGTGGCAGTGAAATGTATGATGGTAACACAGCATTTTATTCTAGCAACTTTCCGACATTATACAAGCAATGTTTAAAATGTGTCCCTGGTTTTTGGCCTTTTGCCCCCCCCCCAAAAAAAAATGTTGGCTTTTTCCAAATTTCTTGTGCTGCAAAGTTCAGAGATACAGCTGAGTGTTGAATAGATTTTACAAGGAGCTAAGAGCTGCAGGGGAACAAAAGTTTAGTGCTGCTTATAATAAGTCTGCTTGCATTGTTAATAGCACAACAGGTAGTGTATTTGCTTTTTGATGCAGAAGGTTGTGGGTTCTATTCCCACAGTAGATAGATGCATTGCTGATACTGTACTATGTTGTAAAGGGGGTGGATGCTGCAGTCCTTTTTGGCAAAAATACCTAGTAACTATGAACCTGTTATCAGTTTGCCATCCATTCCCTATTGCAATGTTGCTAGCTTATCATTTTTTTAATGCATGCAACATAGGCAATTTATTCTTCAAGGGCAACAGGCACTTTATTTGTAGATGAAACAATGACATATAAAGTTGTTTGATAACAGCAACCTCTTTATTAGTTACAGATTTCTTTAATGTGGATTTTACTACTTCAGAGATTGTGCATATTTACTGATACTGGTGGACTATAGAAGGTTGAGTAGACGTTTTATGATGGAAATATTCTGAATTGGGCAGTTTTGTCATTGGTGCATGCATTTTGTTTCATTGTTTACTGGAAAAATGTTCAAAACAATAAATTTAAAATGCCCTCTTAACAACTGTACTGTATTGTACAAGGAATATAATGTAATACAGCCAGGAAGGTGTATCAAAGAGCATGTGTATGTTTCATGTTCAAGGGGCCTATGATTTTGAAAACAGCCTAGAGTTAATCTTTATCTGCCACTGGCGAAATATATTTTCTTTGAATGTGGGTTTCAATGCTGTTTCAATGCACGTGAGTTTCAAGGACAGAGAAGTTTTAATGCTAAGTTTATTTTCATTGTGAGACTGAATTGCTTTGTTTAACAGATCTCTATTAGGGTTTGTGCTGTAAAATGCAAAATAAAACTTTCAAATGAAATCTAAATCATCGCAGAAGTAAAGTATGCACATTATAGTGTTTATGATAAATGGGGCAAAATAACCAAGGAATGGGACGTTGGAATGGCTGCAGTGGGGAGGCTCCACTCGACCGTAATTTTGTGAGGCGGGGGAGGATAGCAAACTCAGACAGCCCCGGTTGAACTATACCTCTCAGTTGTCCATATTTTTGCAGAATGAATAGATATTTGCTTCTTATTTTTGGTTTGTTCCTTATAAAATTTGCGGTTTTCTAGCAAATCATTTAGGAATGAAGTCACTAAATGACTGACATTGAGTTTCAGATATCATAACCTTCAGAAAAATGCATGCTAATGCAAGACCTGTTAGTCTATCAACCGTCTTAAGTTTATACAAGAGCAATTTTTAGTAGTGTTTGTATGTTCCCCAATATATTTGGCCTTGTCCAGATTTCCTGCATTAAGAGGTTGAGAGGTACGTGCAAATTGATTTGTAGAATTAGGAATATCTAAACCTCTCAATTGTCCCCAATTTTGGCTCAAAATGTTGCTCTCCCCTAATAATCCCTCCTCAAAATGGCAATTTTGGAAGAAAACGTGGAGGGTTTACAATTATATATAACTGTAATGATCAGAGTTATAGATTACTTTTATTTCAGAAATGCATGTAGATGCTCTTATTTTGTTAGCTGCTCAAGTTAACAGTGTTAATATTAAAAAGGTGTCCCTTTTTTGACAGGTTCCCAGCTGTATTGTGTGTATTTTTGCATCACATTTTTGGTCTGTTTTTCATAAAATTGTGGTTTTCTGGCAAATTAGTGGCAAGTCATTAAAGATTGAAGTTAGAAAATAATGGCAGACATTTGAGTTTCAGATTTCATACCCTTCAGAAAATTCGTACTAATGCAAGATCTACTACTGTTCTATTATCTAAGTTAATAAGAGCAATATTTAAAAAATGTACCTATTTTTGGGCCTGTGTCCCACTTCTGGTTCTATGTATGGCTTTGTCCAGATTTCTTGCTCTGAAGTTGAGAGGTATGAGTGTCAGAGCCATCACTGTCAGCCAGAGACATTTCAAATTGTGACATACTTGTTGCACCCCACTCCCCATTGTAGTGGCTCTGGATGTGTCCAAGGAAGGCAATGAGCAGTTATGCAGTGTAAGTGTGCAGAGTATTCCCCCATCCAAGGTAGACCACAAGTACGACCGTGGCTTTTCATCTGTCCTTGATTTTGCAGAATGTTCTGGTTTTCTGTCAGATTTTTATACTGTTGATTTATGCTTCTTATTATTCAGGAAATGCATGCTGTCACAGTGCCCTGTTGCTCTGTTTAAGTAGCAATGATTTAATGACCATCAGGTAAGCTTGTCGGAGATTATAAGATGCAAGTAAGCTTTAATAAGCATACTGTTAAATAATTACCAGCATTGAAAGCCTTTTCGTTGTTGCCATGCAGAGAATATTTACATAACTAGATAATGTATAAGCCTGGGGTACTGAAATGCATATGACAGTATTTGTCATAAAAGGACAGGATTACAGTATTTTCAGAAGCTCATTACATTTATTGGAGACTTGCAGTCATCTTTTGTTGGAGACTTGCAGTCATCTTTGCAGGCTTACTTGTAAACTAAACAGAATGCCAATCTATCATGTGTGGTCCATAACCTGTGCAGTAATCCTTTAAGCAATTTATCTTGAGCTTGTTTCTTGTTTGCTGTTCATTTTTTACTTTGATCATGTCTTCCCCATGAAACAAGTAGATAGTTGTGAAAGGCAGCAGGTCGTTTTTCGATAAGAAACATTTTTACAAGTGGGGGTATCACAGAGATTGCTACTTTCAGCATGTTACTTGGTAATTGTATAAAGCTGAATATAAGTTATAATTAGAACTGCAGTGCACGGAGTAGTGGTTTGAGCTGAGTGCTGTTTGTTTTTATATACTTGATTTTGACTGGCATTCCAGTAATGTATTTAAAAAGTAATTTATTTTTTCATGCCTCACAACCTGTTTCCATCTGGATATTAAATAAGTTGTCATGTAACCAATGCATTGAAATATTTTTTTCTTATACACTTCATTTTTCCAGTAAACAATGAAACAAAATGCATGCACCAATGACAAAACTGCCCAATTCAGAACATTTCCATCATAAAACATCTACTTAACCTTCTATAGTCCATCAGTATCAGTAAATATGCACAATCTCTGAAGTAGTAAAATCCACATTAAAGAAATCTGTAACTAATAAAGAGGTTGCTGCTAGCAAACAACTTTATATGTCATTGTTTCATAATGATTGGACTCTTGTAATGACTGTCTGGCACCCAGTTGTGGTTTTGAGCAGAGCTCCACCCCTTTGTAGTTGGCCACACAACTTTCCATTGGCCCCACCCATTCAGCTGTCTCCTGCAGCCCTCCTTTAATTTGAAGTCACCAGCCGCCACTACAAGCAGCTACTAACCTTAGTTGCATAGGTAGCAAGCAACTTATGGTTTTATTTTTTGAGTGTGTTGCCAGTTCAGGGATCTTATCAGGGCACCTGATGACATGTCTATAGTCTGCTACATAGTAATAACTTCATGACAAAAACAATTATTGTTGTACTTTCTAAAAGCTAAAACATGAAACTACCATTGTTTAACTTCTAAAAGTTGAGTGTGTGTGTGCATGTATGTGAATGTGTGTTTGCAACCTACTCACTGATTACAAAACGAGTTCTTTATTGAAATTTCTAGCATTTGAAAAGTTGGTAGAAAGAAAACACTTGCATTAATGATATAAAATGTGTTAGTGCTTATTGCTATGTGGGGTTCTTTTTCATATTAGCACCACATTTTTATTTCTAACTTTAGTCTGAGGAAAAGGGCAATATCCATGTCAAAGTGATTGCCACTTTGTGACCATAGCAGAGTAGCAGGCATACTGCATTAAAGAGCTACTTTTATCTTATTTAATTAGATGTCATATTGCTCTCCGAGAAGCTATTTGATGCAAGCCAGGCAGATTTATACAAGAATCTGCAGCACATAAAAAGTCAACATTTGTTAACTTCTAATAATTTAGTGCTGGTCTTTTTTTCTATTTATTTGGTGCAGCATTTGAAGGTGTTAGGTATGACTGGAAGTGTTTATATATATAGCTAGGGACAGCTATGAGGTTCAGCATGGAAAAACAGGTAATTACAGTTAAGAATTGGACAGAGTATTGAATCAATCTGTAATGCAGTGTTCTCTGCTGAATATCAAGCAAGTAATGTTTCATAGTTATGGTGATATGTGTAGGTGTGCTGTTGGTAAGATATCTTTATAACATTTTTATATATTATAAACATTTTCTGGCCTGAGAGAAGTCACTTGTGATGACCTAGGCACACAACCTGTAAGACTTTCTCCTGTCTGCCTACTCTAAGACATGTGCCATTCAGGGAAGGCCCAGGATGAGTAGGAACAATAATCATTTCATAGGTGGTTACTAGACCTGCAATCTAGGGAACCATTGAGGAGCCTACCTAAATTACCAGTCGCCCCCAGCACTGTCTTAAGTGACCTGTTCAAACTCACACATAAGTAAACAAGAGAATCAAACCCTGTACCACAGGCACTTCAACCCACAGTCTTAATCCACTGCACCAGCTGCCAGACAGTAGTGAATCCTTTTAGTTACCTCAGATTACCTGATTATAGATGAAGTTGAAGATTATTGATGTGGCTGCGGAAGGAATATAGTATATAAAATGGATGGATGTCGGGTGTTTCTTGAATGTTCTGTACATGTTATAGCAAAACTATTTCTGGAATGTTAATGATCTGTTATTGTGTCTACAAAAGATAAAAACAAAGAAAAGAAAAGGAAACCAGTAAATCTGCCATATGCTTTCATGACTTATGTTTTAAAGTAATATAACTGTGTATTGTATTAATATATTTTGGAAGGACATTTAAAGGAGCCAATACTTGTTGATGTGAAACTAAAATACATTGTGCCCATATCCAATTGCCACTTGGGTGATTGTGACATCAGTAGGGTATGTCGTTCTTTAACATTATTGTCAAATTCCTCTGCATGCCTGCAAACTATACCTCCATAAGGAAGTGACTCACTACCTTAAACCACTTGAGGACTCAGCCTGATGCAGACACTTAACATAACACTATAGCTACTTACTCCATATGTGGTGTACGAGATCCCCTCAGTTTGATTAGCAGCTCAGGTTACTGATGTGCTGTCAGGGGAGGATGGATGCACCCATCTTCTTGAAAGGAAGAAGGAAGGAAGGAAGGAATAGAGGCTGTGTGAATGTAGCTCACAAAGTGCTCAGATTTCTGTGGTGGAAGCCAAAGAAATCAGATGTATAGTGTTGCCTGAGGTGTGTGTGTGTGTGTGTGTGTGTGTGTGTGTGTGTGTGTGTGTGTGTGTGTGTGTGTGTGTGTGTGTGTGTGTGTGTGTGTGTGGGAGGGGGGTTGTCTATGTCAGCTGCTTGTGAAAGTAGAAATATTTCAGCATGTTCCCTTCAGTGAGTGACCCACACACTGGGTTTTACTTGCACATGCTGAGGAAGGGGACCATAATTAGACTTGTTCTAGGGAAGGTCAGGAGGATTTGTAGCCCTTTCAGTCAAGAAGAGGCTCTGGCCTCCCCTGATGTTCAGCCTGCCAAAAAAAAAAAAAAAAAAAACAGAAAGAAATACTACAGCTCCAGCTCCTCTTCTAAGACTGCACTCTGTTCAGTATGTTTAATTTGAATAGAATGCATTCTAAAGACTATCTTTGTCAGATAGTGGAGCCTCGGGTTATTCCCCTGCACCGAGGTACAGAACTCTCAAAGTTAGTAATGTGGGCAGCAATAGTGAGGGTGACCAGACCTTCAGTGAGATGTAGAGGGGACATAGCCCCCCCGCACAAACGTCTGAAAAGTTTAAAAGTAATATTTAGAATTCATTGCCTTTTTTTTTCTGAATTACAGATATACACTATCAGGTATCACTCTTTGATAAGAGTCCAAAATTTTGTGCTCAATAAGGCACTTTGTATATAGCTAAGAGGGGACTTGGTCTACACTGAATCCTACATGGAATGTGGATGGATTGGTTCTGCTGTTTTTGACAATGCTGACTAGCTCTAATACAGCATCATTCTCTCAAAATGCTGTCCCAAAAACTAGGAGAAGAAGATATTTAATGTTTTATAGTCAAGACTTCTGCTAGTTATTAGTGGTATTGAGGTTAATGACTTTTAGACAGCATTATTGCCCATTAACAAACTCAAATGGCCAAGTCCAATAAAACAAATGTGCAAGAAAGTGACTATGAAAACAGGACACACTAAGCATTTCAACAAGTAGTAATTATATCCTTGTAATGGTTAACCAAACATTTCTCTCCAAAAAATATTTGTAACATGACAAATAGAAAGTAAAATCCTATAACATGACATTTCACTACTACCACATCTCAGAATACAGAAATCTATCATCAAGCAAACGACAAGCTAATGTAAACTACATTTTAACCTTATTCAAAATAACCATTATACAGAAAATTGCACCAATATGCTTTCTATCTACCCATATCAAGAGTTTTGCATGATTAATACAGCAGATTATAATATTGTTTATACTAACTTTGAATCCATCCATTAGTATTGCATTTCCAGTTCTTGAAAAGGCAAAGACAGTAGGGAGGGTGGCCTAATGGTTAAGGTGTTTGCCTTACAAATAGAAAGTGCAGGGTTTGAATCTCACATGGGATAATTGGCTAGGCTAAAAATGGCTCAGGGAGGATGGCCTAATGGTTAAGGTGTTTGCTTTACAAACAGAAAGTGAAGGGTTTGAGTCTCACATGGGATAATTGGCTAGGCTAAAAATGGCTCACAAGGGCACTTAGCTTAGTACTAATCTATAGTCTTAACCATTCATAACTGTCTGAAATCTGTTCTGTCTAATCTCTTTATCTTAAGGGATGTTCCAAACAACCAAAACTTGCTGTCCAAACCACAGAGGAATAATAGTCTCAAGGCCCTCTCTACACCCCACATAAGAGCAGACGTCTTCTTCACCACTGGACAATTCCAAAAGAGGTGAGCATAATCTGTTTTACCCACATCAAAATAACAGCACCTATCATTACTTTGCCAACTTATTTTAAATAATTATATTGGCATTAGTTGACATCTCATTTTCGTATTTTGAACTGAGCTAACGAAGATGAGTCTCTGTCACTCAAGTAACCATGGCAGTAATTCTCCTCCTCTGTAGTTAGTGAGCGTGTGGGTAATTTAACAGGTAGTTCCATTCCTGATGGAAATATTCTGATTCTTTTTCTCGTCTCTCCCTGGACATTCATAAGTCATTTTTTATTTTAGTCTCAAATGTGTAATCTTTATCCTTCACATTCTTTTTACATAGGCTAACAAGATCCCCAGTAAGATTCAGTTTGTCTAATTTCATCAGTTAAGGTTAATGGATTTTGGTAAAAAATAAACACAGATTATGTCAAACTGCTTATTGTCCCACACAAACAGTTTGACTTCTATCCTTTACAGCAAGTTATTTAAAACAATTACGTGGTTGTAAAAAGGTTGTCAATCAATCAAACTGAAAGCTATTGCATCATTCCTTGTCAAACATAACCTGGCAAGTTCTGATGAATTTGAATTTGGCACATTAGGCATATTCTTCTACAACATTCACAGAAAACTTGTAGCTGGTTATACCAGCATGGAGATGCAGGCATTCTATCTTTGCATGATGGGAACAGGAAGGGGGGATCACCACCTCCACTTCAGAACAACTCTTATTTCGTTGACTTTTGAAGAAGTGATATTTTGTTTAGTTTGAAGAAATTAAACTGAAAGTTACTTCAAGAAATGGTACTACAGTGCTGGCAAGTATTAAGAATCTTTGAGAATCTTGAGAATTGACAAGCTGCCTTCCTGAATAAATGTTTAAAACTGTTCACAAATCCTTAGTCCAGATGTTGCATGTGAGAGGCTCACCTGTGGATAAATAAACATTCCTATGGCAGACTATAAGGCCTGTAGTAAAAAGGCCTGCAATTTGGCACAGCAATTTGTAATTCAGAGGCACATTAGTCACAATGAGGAAAGACCCCATTATGGGATAATTTGCATGTCTGTGAAGCACAGTTTCACATCAGAATTTGCTGCCATAGTTAAAAGTGCTAGGTGCCACACTGTGTAAGCAGAGGCACCCCTACCACACACAATACACATTTACACACACACACACACACACACACACACACACACACACACACACACATTCACACCATGCACACACACACACACACACACACACACACACACACACACACACACACACACACACACACACACACACACACACACACACACACACACACACACATATGCACGCACACACCTAACTGACTCCCTCATTAGTGCCCCTGCTTGCTGCAGCCATCCTGGTGGATTCATACTCTCACATACAGCCCCTTGCATGTATCCTAACCCTACCTGACCACTAAACTCTCTAGTACTTACCTCTACCATGATGGACAACCATAGCATTTTGGCTATGTTCAGTACAATGAAATGCAAGGAGTGCCTATGCTAACCTACATGGTGAGTGATTCCATGAATCACTCAACACATAGATGCCCTCCCGGAGACATTTCTGAGAGGAAGAGTACATATCTAATTAGGATAAGCCTGTCCCCCGCATTGCCTGGTTAGCATGTAGCATGGTTGTAGAGACATCAGATCTGATGCTGCATGTTTTCATGTAAAAGCATTGTATTTGTGCTGTATTTGAATACAAAAAAGGCACTGCATGCTGAACACCTCATGTGATCCTTTCAGTAACATCCATGATTCAGCTTTCAGTCCTGTCTTTGGTGTACACTGTTCATAACTGTTAGAAGAAGTAATATGTTATGTTTTATGTCCTGACTGAAGTTGCCATATATGTACATGTATGGTATTTAAACTATAATTGTGGTTTGTTTTATTATATAAGCAAGAAATTAAGTAAGTATAAATTCCCTTACTGCTTAATCAGAGTAATTTTTCAGTCTGCAGGCACTGAGCAGTAAAACTTTGCATCAGAATGCAATATTTTATGTTCACATTTTATTTGAACAAAGAATGCATGGCATATGTACTACAATATTGACTAATTTACAGTGACGAAGGTTTATTTATTTCATCCAGCAGAAAAAGGAAAAAAGGTTGTCATAAAATGACTTTGTTAAGTTACAATTACTGTTAACAATTTCAAACTCATTCAATGTCACATAGGACTAAAAACAACATGGCGATATTAGTATTTCCATAAAATATTCTTAATTATGCTATGCTTATTTAATGAGCCATCTATGATTAAACTAGTTAGTCACAACAGCTTATAGCTATTAAAGGAAAAAAAAGATATTTACTGGCAGAAGAGACAAACAGCCCAATATGTCTGACTTAACCATGCGCTAACAGACCAGCTGCTGACCATTGTTTAAGAGGGGGCCATATTACAGATAACACTTTGTTCCCCACCTGTCTCCATTTCTTTTTACCATAGTTTACCACATCATAAACCTTTGTATCTGAGATCTTGTCTTCTGATTCCCTTTGTTGCATGTGCATTAATTTTCTTTATTACCAATTAATTCTACAACCCTATCAAACTGTCCATGTAACTTTACTCCATGAAATTAAATGACAGCTTTATCTTCTGATATAATTACATAAATTCCTATTACAATAATAATTCACAGAATGTAAACAACTCTTGGAAGGACATTCATTTAATATCTATAAAACACAGCACAACTGCTGTATTTTCGTTTATTCTTTTTTTCAGATATACAGTAACGATTCATATTATTAAACTGTTTATTAGTTGATCCACTGACCTCTTTTGATTTTATTCCACGATGGTTGATTGGGGAGTTCACCTTAATGATGCTTGGTGTGAACCTTCACTACCTGTGTGTGATAAATGTAACACGACTATCAAACCTTGTTCTGCAAAATCATTCATATCTGCCATTTGTTTTTTATGTGGGTAAGTTAGTTTAGGTAATTGTTGGATTATAAGTTTATTAAGTGAGTACTAGGCTAGTTGTCCTTGTGGGCCATTTTAAGCCTAGCTAAGTTTTCCCAAAAGTGAGATAATCCCAATTAATTTTAGGAGTTTTTTTCAGAGTTATCCCATGACACAGCATATTATACATAAAATCAAAATCAATCTAGATTATGTGTTTCTCACTCTGAACTTGAATGCAAGTTACACTGCTACCTCTAAATTAGCAGGAAGACATGATGAATTAGCAAGATATGGAATCAAGATGTGAATTTCAGAAAACATCTAAATGTAGAAAGTGTACTACTTTGTCAGCATCACTTATATTACTGCCTGATTAATCTGCACTAATATTGTTTTTATATATATATATATATATATAAACCTTCGCTCCACTAACAAAATCCTCCTGCAAGTATATAAACCCACAACATGAGCTGGCCATTTACATACTCTCATGCTATGGAATGCTTTGCCATCCACAATTTGCAGCATTGAATCCCTGAAGACTTTCAAACTAATATTAAAAAAAGCTTTCTCAAAACTCACTTCGGCCCTTGCTCTCAAACACATGGACCTTAACCTCATAGTTATCTCCATCCTCTTCCCATTCCTATTTAACTCTCTTTGCCCTTCTCAGAAATCCTCCTGTCATCCCAGTCAACAAAACTGATGATGGGTCCTCTATTTACCCATTATCGTGTAAGCTTGCAAACACTACTCTCTGCCTCTATTCTGACATAAACTCCTCTGTCACTAACCTAAGCTACCTTCAGTATAGACCTGGATAATTCATACTAATACACTTACACCATTACTACACCTCTCTACTGCATTAACCTACAACCTTAATTTTTTTTCCCCACCAACCCATCAACTATGTCTACATTTCTACTAACCGGCACAGTGGTGCAGTGGATGGCACAGTGGTGCAGCAGTAGCATTGTCACCTCACAGCAAGAGGTTCTCCTGTTCGATTCTTGGCTGGGGTGCCTTCTGTGTGGAGTCTGCATGTCCTTCTTGCATTCATGGGGGTTTTCATTGGGTGGTCCGGTTTCCTCCCCATTTACAAAGACATGAATCTGGGCCTCTGCTGAAAATTGGCTTTGCTCCAAGTCAGACTTTCCCGGTTAACAAATGTTAAATAAATAACTTTAAGTTTAATCAAACCAAATATTTAACACTACATTTTTTTTTCTTTCTTTTAACATAATTATATCTATTTCTCCAAATTGTCATTTATGGTGTTCTTCGTGTTTCACTGTTGCAGTCATCACATTTGGGTTATCTGCCTGCAGGTAGCCCTCAGTCGGCCTGAACACCAGAGTCTTGGGATTTCTGAGTCGGATGCTATTGCTTCTTCCATGACGTTAGGTCATCAGGGGTATAAAACATGCAGCCGACACCATTACATCAGTCTTTCTTGTCATGTGGTGCCCAAAGCAGAAGCAGTTTGCAAGTGCCTGTAAGCCGCCTCCTGAAATTTTCATTTTTTTGAGTTTCAGACCTGAAGTCTTCTAAAAGATAAGTATGCCATTGGGGATCCTTTTTTCTTGCTCTAACCAATGTCAGAAAATATTAATAATTGTCTTGCCTGTGGAAAGCAAATACCTCACAGAGATTTTCATTCTTACTGCGTCACCTGTTTAGGCCCAGACTACGATGTCCCTCGCTCTCGATTTTGTGCCTTGTTCAACACCCAAGCTATTTATCATCGGACAATTTTTGTAGCTAAATTCTTTCACTCTTGATCCCCGTACTCTGAAATGGCTTCGATAAGCCATCCGACTACCGATCTTTCTAAAAAATGCAAGGATAAAGACAGAGACAGACCGCATAGGTCCAAAACTGCTGATGATGCTACCAGTAAGCTAGTCGCCAGTCCTACTAAGCTACTTTGACTATGGAACCTGTGGATGTCTCTACCTTGGATGGGTCTGGAGCCGCTGTGCAGGCACTAGCTTCTGAGGGTATATTCAGACCTCCAATTTATATATTAAACTGAAGACTTCATTTCAAACCAAAAATACCGAATTTCTCAGTCCTAGAGTTCGCACTACACCTAGGAAACCGATGACCAAAGCACATTCTCAGGCCCACATGCCACAAAAACAAATGCTTAGAATGGCTGAAGACCTCATTACCTTAATTAGGGGAAGTCAGCCATCCCCTTCAAAGAGACCAAGAACTAATTTTCCTTCTGATTCTTCTGATCAGGAATCTAATAACTCTGATCCTTCTGAGTACCAGGACATACCCTTATCTTCCTATGAGGATTCTAATGCAGAGGATTCCATTCCCTCTGCTTCCCCTCCAGAAGATTTTTCTTTTGGTGAAACACTGCATACCCTTAGAGAGCATTTCCACTGGGAGAGCCAAGATTACTCTCAGTCCAAAAAGGGACTCAGGGAATTTTTAAACTTGCCTCAGCACAGGCCTCTAGCTATCTCTCCTGTTCTGGAAATTGTAGATGATGTCTTCTTAGAATCCAGCCTTACCCCTGATACTTTGCCTCCAGCTCCCAGGAAACCTGACATGTACTATAGCGTACCTGACTCTCACAAATTCCTTTTTAAGAATCCTACTGTGGATCCAGAGACCATTTCCCAGGGACCTAAAGGCATTAAGGCTACAACTGCCAAAAATCCTACCCCTTCGGACAGGGATTCTAGGGCTTTAGACAGATGGGGTAAGAAGGTATACACCTCTACTACATTTGCCATTAGGGCCTTAAACTGCCAGTTTAATATGTTAAATTATCAGCAGCATATTATGAAGCTAATTAATCAGAAAATTATGTTGATTCCTGACTGTGCAGAACACAGAGATTTACAAGAGTTAATGCACTCTGCTAACCAAGTTGGTAAATGTGGGTTTGATGCCTTAGAAGCATCTTGCAGGGCTGCTGTCACTGGGCCTGTTCTTAGAAGGCATGCTTAGCTTAAGGAACAAAACTTGCTAGATCATGTCAAAGCAAAATTGCTGGATGTGCCATTAAACCAAGAGCATTTATTTGGTAATAAAGCAGAAGAAGTCTTCAAAAGAATGGAGAAGAAAGTGAAATCTCTGCAAACTGTTAAGGATTTCTTACAAGTACAGCCTAGGTTCAGTAGGCATTGGCCTTCAAAAAACTGTTCTTTTCCAGTCCCTTCCAGGCCTTGTCAGTCCAAGCCCAGGGGCAGCAGACCACCAAGACTTCAGTCTCAAGTTATGTACAGATCTAAGCAATGGAGTGCTCCCACGTCCAAAACAGGGAGTAGTACGCCACCATCCTATGGTAAAAGGGCACATTGTCTTATCCTTACCTCTTCCAAGCCTTGCCCAAGTACTTGCACCTTTAGGAAAGAAACTTGCCCTGCATGCCAAAACCTGGGAATACATTACCCAAGACAGATGGATCTTAAATATTGTTTCCCAGGGATACAGTTTCCACTTCCACTCACTCCCAACCCTAAGCGGATAGCCAGACTTCCCCCCAAACCAGTGGGCAGAGGCCCAAAAGCAAGTATTTTCTCTTCTCAGTATCAAGGCTATTTAACCTGTACCAGCAGAACAATGGGGACAAGGTTTTTATTCCAGACTGTTTCTCGTTCCCAGAAAAGAAAACTCGTGGCATCCTATCCTGGATCTGTCTGTTCTCAATACCTTTCTGGTGGTTCCAAAATTCAAAATGCTAACTCTCCAACAGCTACTTCTTATGCTAGTCAAGGACTCCTGGCTAGCAACCACAGACTTAAAAGAAGTCTATCTGCACATCCCCATAAGGGAATCTTGTAGGAAATACCTACGCTTCAGAGCAGGCTCTATGCACTATCAGTTCTCTGCACTTCCCTTTGGCTTATCTACTGTGCCCAGGGTATTCACAAAGTGCCTAGCTCCAGCCATTGCATTTTGCAGGCAGAAAAGCATTCAGATTTACCCATACTTGGACAATTGCCTGATTCAGGCGGACAGTCAGGACTTGCTACTACAGCACGTGGCATTTGTAAAGAGACTTCTAACTTCACTGGGGTACACCATCAACAAAAAGAAATCACAGCTGGTACCCAGCCAACAGATTGTATTCCTGGGAGCAAGCTTGAACACAACTTCCCAGATGACATTCCTCACTCCAGAGAAAAATTTATTCAACATACTTCAATCTACTAGCCACCAAAACCCGGCTATCTGCAAGAAAAATACTACAAGCCCTGGGGTTCATGGCTTCTTGTATTCTATTAATTCCATATGCAAGATTGCATATGAGGAAACTTCAATGGTACCTAAAAAGTATTTGGTGTCGGCATTCTCAAAACCTGGAAACAATGATTCCTATCATTCCTTGCTTAAGGACAGAGTTCCTTTGGAGGGCAGAGGCCTGCAACCACAACAAGGGACTCCCTTTCACTCTACCCCCTGCCGCTCAAACCCTAAAAACCGATGCATCAGACTATGCATGGGTGGCTCACATGGCAGGGCAGTGCATTCAGGGCAAGTGGAACCCAATTCAAATGCACCTGCATATCAATGAAAAAGAAATGTTAGCTGTGCAGAATGCTCTGACAGCCTTCAAAGGCCTTATTCTTCCAGGACAACTATTGGTAAAGACAGACAACACCACAGTTATGTTATACATAAACATGCAGGGGGGAACCCATTCCTACCCACTCTGCATATTAGCCATGGCCCTGTGAAACACAGCCTTGAGCAGCCTAGTGCACCTGCAAGCTCAATTCCTGCCAGGCAAACTAAATTCACTGGCAGACAACTTAAGCAGAAATGTCATGGACCCACACGAGTGGAAACTGGAACCCAAAATATTCAAGCTTTTGAGGCACAGGTGGGGGACACCAGAGGTGGATCTTTTTGCTTCCCCTCAGAACTATCAATTGAGCAAACTTTGTACCAGAACTCCCCACAGCCAAGCTTGGAAAGTGGATGCCCTGTCCTTCACCTGGCAAAACCTCTTAATCTATGCCTTTCCCTCTCTGCCTCTCCTCTCAAAGGTTCTACTAAAGATCAAACAGGACAAGCCAAGAACAATCCTGATTGCACCAGACTGGCCACACCAGCACTGGTACCTTCTTTTGCACAGCCTGACAGTGCTGCCACCATGGCACCTGTCTCAGACTCCTTCCCTGCTGTCCCAGCAGGCAGACCATATTCTGCACCCTCAGCTACAGACCTTGAACCTAGCAGCCTGGCTCATCCACTGAATTATTCTCCAGCAACTCTCAGTAAGCAGATGCTGGATGTCATTCCTGAGGCAAGGAGGCTTAGTACGAGAAAACCCTATTTGGAAAAGTGAAAAAGAAACTGCTCCTGGAGCCAGTCTCAGGGAATGGACACAACTGTGCCCAACTTACCTCATATACTAGATTACTTAGAAGAAATGCTCCACAAAGGCCTATCCTTCTCTTCAATTAATATCCATGCCTCTGCCATCTTAGCTCATTATAATACTGAGAAACCCATTTTTTCTCATCCTCTGCTCAAACAATTCCTGAGAGGAACGAAAAATTTAAGACCCCCCCCCAGGAGAGCTCCCACTCCTGCCTGGGACCTTAACTTTGTATTGGAAAAGCTCATGCTTCTGCCATTGAACCTGCTGCCACAGCTGAGTTAAAATTCTTCACATGGAAAACAGCTTTACTTCTAGCCATCACTTCAGCAATAAGAGTGTCTGAATTGCAGGCCCTTATGGCCATGGGACCCTTCATTATCTTCCATGTGGACAGGGTCTCCCTCAGGACTAATCCATCATTTATGCTCAAGGTGATATCTAGTGTGGCTTTAAACCAATCCATTCATTTGACTATTTTTTCCCTAAACCTCAGAATAAAGGGGAAAGGATCCTGCACTCCCTGGACATGCACATGCAGCTCAGGCTCTATCTGGACAGTACTAAGCCTTACAGAAAATCGGACCAGCTGCTAGTCAGCTTTGCTGTAGGGGCAGAGGGCAAGGCCATTTCAAAGCAAACCATTTCTAAATGGATAGCACACCGCATTCATTTCTGCTACAAGCACCATGGGAAACCTACCCTACAGGGGATCAGAACACATTCCACTAGGGCTATATCAACCTCTACAACATTCCTCAGGGGAGTCCCTACCAGGGACATCCTGGAAGCTGAAACCTGGAGCTCTGTATACACTTTCACCAAGCATTACCACTTACCTATCTTTTCTAAATCCAGAACTAGATTTGCCACAGCAGTCTTACAGGGCCTGATTGCCAGCCCTAATGCTTCTTAACTACCTCCACCCTTCCTTAGCTTTGGTAATCAACCCAAATGTGATGACTACAACAGTGAAACATGAAGAACATAGTACAGGTGTGTACACTTAACCATAAATGTAGATGTTCGAGTGTATTCACTGTTGCAATCCTGGTTACCCTCCCTCCAGCACCCTGACTTATCTTTGCTTCTACCTATCTTTGTTGTTTGGCATTTCTTATATCATGTGTATTTGCTTTTTACTGGGGGTGTTCCATACCATGTAATTGCTTCCTATTTTTGGTGGCACCTGACATCTGGGGCAAGAAAAACTGATGTAATGGCATCGGCTGCATGTTTTAAACTCCTGACGACCCAACGTCATGGAAAAAGTGACAGCATCTGACGAAGAAATCGCAAGACTCTGGTATTCAGGCCGACTCAGGGCTACCTGCAGGCAGATAACCCAAATGTGATGATTGCAACAGTGAATACACTCGAACATCTACATTTATGGTAGGTGTACACAATTGTACTTATCAAGTGTTGTGAATGGAAAACGTCCTAATGTAAATTATTATATCTCATACAAATGTGATACAAATGCATGATGCTCAAAATTTTTCATTAAGTCTACATATACGTTTTATTACTTAAACTCTGTACGATGGAGCTTTTCTCCCCAGGCCTTCACTGAAAAGGGGATTTTGATTTGACCCAGGTGGACGTTCCCAGTCACCAAATGTCAATAAATATATAAATATTCCTTTTCTTACTCTCTCTTAAGTACCAAGGAAGGCAGTGCTGTTTTCCACAGGAATCTGTTCGTCTTCTGTTCTGTAGTTCTAGACCCTATTATGATACTGGGCATTGCTTTTGACATGATACTTTTATGTGTGATTAAGCAAATTGTGTACTGTCCTTAAATTCTGATGTAAAACAATGACCTTGTGAAAGTAAATTATTTATTTATTTACTTTATGTGTTTTACTGGGAAAGTACAACTGGGCAAGTGGTCCATTTTCAGCAGAGGCCCAGGGAGAAAAGGTCCACAATATAACAAACATTACAAAAAATATAACAAGAAATATTACAAGAAATACTTAACTTAAAAATAGTCACAAAGCAAATTTGTGCTGGTAGAGGTAGTGAGGTATTTGACAGATACAAATTAAATATATGTGATAGAAAAATTGATAGTGGGTTAAGGGGTAGGTTAGGGTGGACTTAGATTAAGTAAAAATATATAAAGTAAGAAAAATATGAATGGACTGTGGGAAGATAGAGGTGACAGTACCCGCAAGGAATAGCTAGGTAAGTTGAGCTAGGTCTAGTTAGGTTGCTCGCTAATTGAGTTGGGTTGTTTAGCCTGGTTCTGAACATGTACAAATCCATGAATGAGTTAAGTGGGCTTTAAGAAGGTTTTCAAAGATTAACTTGTTGGTTGTATTCCTGATGTTAAGGGGCAAATTGTTCCAAGTTTTGGCAATGTAGTTGAAATATAGGGAGTCTCCAACACGTGTTTTTACTTCTGGTTAGGTTGATTAGTGATCTTAGTGTACGTTTGTTTAAGTAGTGGTTTAATAAATCTTGTAGGGCTGGTGTTTTTTTCAGTTTGGTGAATTATTTGGTTAGCCATTGTAAGTTAGTGAAGGGCAATCAAATCTGGTAGTTCTAACCAAGACATTTGTTTAAAGGCCTGGCAGTGATGAGATTGATAGTCAAGTTTGGATAGTGAATTTTGCTTTTTTATTGTAACAGGTGTTTAATTTAGTTAAGTCTGCTTTATTTAGGTTAGTGAGACTGGGAGAAGCATAGACAAGTATTGAGACTAGGTGAGTTCTAGCAATAATAGTCTTAGTGTTATTGGTAAGGTATTCTTTACACCTGTATAGAGTTCCGAGTTTTTTATGTTATTTCTTTATAGTTTGGGCAATTTGTAAATCCAATTTCTTGTTTTGATCAATGATAACACTTTAATTTTGGTTTGGGTGACTGGTGCAATGTTTATATTGTTTCTTGAAGTAATTGTAAATGTGGTGGTGGGAGCAGTGGTTTTGGTAGGGTGAAGCAACATCAATATAGGAATATATCCTTCGTACTTTAGATAACATTTTTCTGTGTTTTGAATTAAGTTTTCCTAAGACTGATCAAAAAACCGTGAGTCAAAAACAGAAACAAAAAAAAATGCTCAATCACAACTTATTGAGAACATGACAAATGCAAAACTCCCTGTATAGACTGAGATAAGCGTTGTTGTTGTGGAGGCATGCCCCCTGCACCCCATTGTATTTATTGTATTTTATGGACTTATTCTTTATTAATTGGGATGGACCATTTTCAGGCTTAGCTTGGGTGACTACAACAGATAGAATATGCATGCAGCAAGTTGAAAAATGCCATGATGCCTAAGTAATACAACTGCTTAGAAGACGTGTTGTGGTAGCAAAATCTGAAGTAATACAAATCATCATTAAGAGCAGTTAACATCAGGATCATTATGTATTAACACTATGTACAAGAAAAGGGAAACATTAAGGTGGTGAAAACAGAAAAAGAGGAGTCAGAGGCAGGTATAGGGGAAATGGGGTCCAGAAGAGGGATGACAGTATGTAAGTAAGAAAACTTGTGAGGAGAAAGAGAGAGAGATGGGATGAGTAGGCATTATTAAATTTGCCTTTAGTTAATGCCTTTGGATCTGAAGCATCTGCGCAATACTTCTTTGAATAGGTGTTTTTACTTTTTAAGTTTATGTATGACTTAGTGGAAAGGAAAGGTGGATTGCTCATAGATTCATATACATATATATGTATGTGTATATATATATATATATATATATATATATATATATATATATATATATATATACACACACACACACACACACACACACACACACACACACACACACACACATATATATGTGTGTGTGTGTGTGTGTGTGTGTGTGTGTGTGTGTGTGTGGGTGTGTGTGTTTTTATATATATATTTATATATATATATATATATATATATATATATATATATATAGGTCTACTTCTCTTGTTTGAAAACACACTTTTTTGAACAAGATAAAGCCAAACCCACTTTAGCAAAAGTGCACTTAACCATAAGTGCACTTTCATGAAAAGCAGTTTACCAAAGCACGGTAGAGTGAGGATAAGGAAATATACCTTTTTCCCTTCTGTAGTGCGATCTCGAAATTAGTATATATAAGTAGCGGGGGTGAAGGGGTGCATCCCACCACATGGGGGGGTGCAGGGGGGATTGACCCCTTTAAAAATGTGTTTCACTTTGCCGGACTGGACCTCCACTACTTATATATACTAACTTTGAGAGCGCACTACAGTGGGGAAAAGTGCACTTTTGCTAAAGTGAGTCTTATTTTTCTCTTGTTAGAGGAAGTTTGTTTTCAAACAAGAGAAGTAGACCCATGTATGCATATATATATATAAATATATATATATATATATATATATATATATATATATATATATATAGTTACATATCTTTCTTTTGTTTGTTTCTGTTTTTTAGTCACTGTTTTGTGATCATTCAAAAGGACAGTAAATTCAAAACACAGAAAATTGTTAGCTCAAGTACGTAGGATGTATTTTTATATTTACTGTGACAAAGTCATTGTTTTGTAGATATTTTTTGTAGAACTACAAAATGAATGCAGATATGTTTTAAGAGTTACATCAGAATATACATATAGCCATACCTTAGGTGCAGTTACTGTAAAGCTGTGATGGAGTTTGTTTAAAGTAGGGGTTATATTAAGGGCGGTTGGGATCTGAGGTTGCGCATCTGTTTATTTGTTTGTTTGTCTGCTTGTTTTCCTTTGGTGCGTTCCCTCTAGAAGAAGTGGAATGTTTCAATGTGCATTAGTGTGTATGTTAACATGTTATATGTGAAGAACTAAGATATCTTTTTAGCTAAAAAAGAGAAGGGGCTTGATTTTGGACTTTGTTGCATTGACATGGTATTGGATGTTAAGGGAATGGATTAGCCAGATGCTTACGTATTTTTATTATAGGGTAGTTTCAATATGTTTTTTCTTGGAGGACTGACCAAATAATTCAACAGTGGGAAAAGGTTAAACTCCTTCAAACAGCATGCAGCAATCACTCACAAGCATTGATCCTGCAATTTCTTCCTGCCAAGGATGTGATTTGCAAACAAATCTTAGTTTGACCAGTTATTTTCAGTGGTTAAAACCAGATCAACTATCCATTAGTTAAATATATTGAAAGTTTAAAACTGTAGTATTAGATCATCCCCTTATGATGTGTTCTGCTTATGTACAATTTAAAAATACTTATCAAAGATTATAATTATTATAGTTTGATATGTAAGTCATTCTAACTAGTTGCCACTTTCGCGTGTTTCATTGCTTCCTTTTATCAAGAGCTATAAGAAGTTATAGGTAGTCTGTGTTTGGGCACCATGGAGGATGTGCAAACCATATAAGGCAGCCACGTCATTCCTTTCAGTGAACATTCCTATTCTGAGGTATATTGACCTGTGAGGAAGAATAATAAAGTACAGATCTGCATGTGGAGTTTGGGAAGGCTTAAACTATGCAAAAAACAGATTGTTTACTTCTTAAATTAGCTTGGAAAATGTTGAGTTTCAGGACTTATATTATAAAAACATGTATACTAGAGCTGTTCTTTGTGAGCTAATATGACTGACCTGATATGTCTAGAGGTTAGGTTTATTGCACAGACATAGTAGATCCAGTGAGATAAGCAGATAGCCCAACATGCATGTAAATATACAGCTGATAAAATAGTAAACCTGCCTTCATTTATATCTAGTACGTGGCTCCATAAAATTAGCCATATTATAAAAATCCTTTGCCTGTAAACACATAATTCAAAGGAAATAGGGCCAATGAGTATGTTAGAATTTTGTAATACTAGTGGTCATATGGAATGTGTTAACCTGGTCAGTAAACTAACTAAGCAATGACTTTTTCAGATGGCAATAGATTCAAATGAGGTGGTACTGGGAGTGTTTCATATATGAAATGGAAGGCAGTTCCTCTCTGTAGACACATAGAGAGTGCATTGGGAATCATACCATTTCAGTTATAAGTACTTTATGATTTGGAACATCACTGATGTGAAGAATTAAGTATGTGAAATTTGGATTGTACCGCTGTAGTAGCATAAAAATGAGCTGGTTAAAAGGACACCATGTTATTTTCGGCTGTAGCAGTGGTGGCCTGGAGTTGTAGTATATCTTGCAAGAAGAATTACAAGGAAGGAATTGACTCACCCATTGTAAAGTGCCTAGCTGTGTTGGAGAAGTCATTTAGTGATTTGTTAGTCATATTTGAGTAAGGAGTCAAAACTGACTCCAAAGGGTTTGAGGAAGTGTTTTACTAGAAAAGAGGCTGGCTACTGTTTAATACATAAAACTGTGCATAGTATGGATTGGTTATTTTGATTTAATGCCATGTTTAAGACTACAATAAGATATCCAGTATTTAACATTTCTGAATGCAGCTTGAAATGCTGTATTGATGTTTGTGACAGATTTGGAGGTAAATAACAGTATTATGTCACTGCGTACTGAACTACATCAGTGGAGTTAAAAGGTAAAGATACAGCATTAATGACATTTACAAAACAGAGGTGTAATAACTGAGGCTTGTGGAATACCTAAATAGTCTCAAGAGTGGATACTATTTGTTCAGACCACCTGGTAAATGGTGCTTGATCTAGTAGCTTGAGGACAACTTGATGGAGTTTAAACTTTTGTTTAAGAAAGGTAATCCAGATCAGAACAGCTGACTGTTGTGGCTTACCATGGGAAGTATTTGTGGTAGATAATGCATTATGTATTGATATTAACAGGCCTGTAATTTGAGGATGACACAATCATCAGTGTATAATTCACGGCATTCTCTACTGGAAGCTAGTATGGCCTGCAGTGTGAGTTTTTGAATGGCAGATAGGATTTAATGTGAGAAGACAATGTATTACACATTGATGGAGGGAACCCAAAGAAAAGGTAGAAGCTAGGAAACTTTATTTAAGGAAGAAGGAAGATAAAATGGATATGAACATTACTGTTGTCACTAAGATGAATTCTCTTGTTCAGTATGTATGTATGTTGTTGTTGTTTTTTGTCTGCAGTCACTAACTTCAGGTTCCCCCGATACCTCATCCCAATTCCCTAGCTCACCAAACCCTTTAATACCCTGAGTGTAACCCTTTTCCAGGAGTGTCTTTCTGATATAGGAAGAGTGCCACTCACACACAAGGGCTGCCCAATTGCCCTATGTGTGGATTCTTCAGATGCACAAGATACCGGCACACTGAAAGTACAGCAGTCAGAAGCTTTCCTAAAGCTCTACATCCCTCCTCTTTTGACATCACTGTTGGGCTAAGGTAACACTGGGGAGAAGCTTGAAAGTGTGTTCCAACCCTGGCACACAGGGTAGATACTCTTTCTCAGACCTTCCAGCCTGTTGTCATCCTCTTTTGTGATTCAGCCTCTGCCAGCACTCATTAGAGATATATACGCACGCTCTCATGTCCATGGATAGGTACACCTATCCTCTCTAAGTTTGCTGTCAAGCACCCTAGACACTATTCTAACTCAGTTCACCTGTGCCACAGCCAAGACACTATTCTTATGCACTATCAGCAGAGCATTATATGTACCGCGATGAGTGGAGTGTTCCTACATGAAGCTGAGGTGGTGGGCAGGGCTAAGGGAGCGTGATGTTAAGTTCATCCTCCTACCTCATAATGTGTATCTATAGCCACATTTGGAATCATCTGTCTGTTTATAGGAGCAGTAAAGATGAAGGGAGTTAAACAGGCAGAACACATGAGTACATGAAACACAGATACCAAAATGCAAAATGGATCTCAGAGCTAGGGGATGAATAAAATGTTTACACCTACACTCTGAGATAAAAGGTTACAAATGGTTATACTAAGTACAGCATCATGATGGGGTAAATAGAAGAGGTGGAGCTGAAGATAAAGGACTGAGGGGGATGAAGACATGAGCCAGCCAGAGAGACCATGATTAAAAAAAGACTTAAAATGAAAATAATGCTTCACTGTTAAGCGTTTTCCAGAAACAATAGCAGAGTAAGTGAGTGTCAGTTGACAGATATTGAAGGGTGGCTACTCAGCAGAAAGAACAAAGGATGGGAAGGTGGAAAGGCAGGTACAGGAGAGGGCAGGTGATTTGGTTCAAACTTTTGGAGCCATTGATTGACTCCTGTTTTTTCTTCTTCCACCATTGCTTGCATACATTTCTATGGATGAATAAAAGAATGAGTGCCACTACTAATGACTGACACATAATAAACAAAGACCACAAGTGTGAAGATTGCTACACAGACAAACCAGCCAAACTGGACATAAAACTGTAGGACAGGCTCAATGATGCACATACGTGCTGCACATATTGTAATATGGCACACATGTGCACCCTCTCCCACACACAGACTTGCACATATGTACAAGCACACACACACACACACACACACACACACACACACACACACACACACACACACACACGCACACACACACACACACACACACACACACACACACACACACACACACACATGCACTCGCTCATACATGCACCCCTGCATGTACACATACTCACTACTACCAGGTAAATGGAAATATCGCCGTTCTCCAAAGTGTCCTTAGGCAAAGCAGCACAATATATCCAAATGAAAAACCTTAGGACACACCACGAGAAGTGAGAACACAGTCTTCTTTTATTCAAGAAACAGCATAAAAACAGAAGGATAAGCGCTTTCACCTGCTCAGAGCACGCTTCTTCAGATCACATTTGAACAACCAAAACTTTTGAATTCAAATAGTAAGCAACATCCAATGACAACTCACTACCAATTAAAAAATTTAATTCAATCATTCCCTAAGGAATCTTACAATTAAGTGGAGGTGTGGTTTCTATTCCTAGCACTGGAGACACTCAGATATACTGAACACAGTGATCCAAATTACATTGTCCAAAGACAAGCAGTTATTCACTAGACAAAATTTAAATCTAATGAATGTTGGTATTCAAAAGCACCTTATTGAGGTATACTATAACAATTTACCATGAAGTAATCACAATAATAAATCAGAAATGGTACGCTGTTAACAATACCTAACAAAATAAAAAACGATGTCAATAAAAGTTTTCGTAAACAATCTTCCAAAACGTTACACCAGGACCGTTCAGAATGCGTGCTTAATATGACATTCTACAGTATCCCTGGGTAATACACATCGTATTACTTGCTGAGTATCCTACCTATAACTTAATTGTTATAGACCTTCTCTATTTACATGTGCTTAATCTTACTGGTGCTGTGGACAGCTGCTTATTCTAGCGGATGTTGATATCGATTTTAACTATGCGTAATGTTATAATAACTCGCATTTGTCAGAGTACCTCTTTATATTAACTGCTAAATATTGGTGTCTCATAGATTTATGATAACCCTTTTGAGCAACCAATAAAATATTCTTGTCTTATGTTTTAAGCCTACTCTACCAGTAGTGACTATTATTATAACCTAAGTTAACATTTTTGTACTAAGAAACCTAACATTATGTACAATACAAATGAAAAACATATGTATCTCTAAACTTTCTAAAAGGCATACTAAATTGTATTAATTAAAAATAAAATTAACTCTTAATGTTAACATTTAAAAAAACCACAAACTCTAGAAAATCTGCAGTCAAAAAACCTTATATTAAAGGAATATTGTACTATATGAACCCTATTTAAACTATAAAACACTCATATCTCCTGATATAAATGTTAGAAACATAAAATCAGACCTAAAGAAATAGACTTAGGCCATAGTAATATACAGTAATCATAAAAAATTGATACAAAGAGACCTACCTCTATATTAAAGTCTAAAAGATCTCACAAATACTGGACTGTTATACTAAACTAGATGAAAATATAATTGTTTATATCTAATATGCGGTAGTGACCAAGTAAATGACCTCTGTCAAACAGAAGAACTAAAATATCAAAGTTCATTAGATGGGCTACAACACTTGTAAGTACAATTTGGTACTAGATTGTAAATTTCCCAACTAATTGTACATATTCCCGAATTTCTGTGCTTGGTATTAACTCAACCAAGGAACACCTACTCGATTTAACATATTATTCTAAGAACCATAATCTTTCAATCTATCTCCCACATCACACCATTCTACTAAATTAGCTTAAATTTTGTCACATTCACAATCAGGCTCCTGACATATATATTCTCAAGTGTGTTGTATACACTATACTAAAATATAAGTACTTTAATTGTCCAGCCTATATTAAAAAGTGTATTATCTAAAAGTAAGAAAGTTAAAGTACTAAAGCTGGAGGCTTCAAAAGTCCTGATTCAAAGGTACATAACAGGACCTAAATATATAAATGCCCAGAAGCCAATTAGAAGCTGTGTTCTGTTAAATACAAACAAAACCTAACTGCTGTTAAACTATATAGATGAGTAAGGAGGTCATGCCTCAATTAGCAGCACCTCTGTGACACTGACATTAACTTGATGACAATCCAGTCAAATGGGTAAATATTAAAAAGTTAAACCAAGGAAGTAGTCTAGACAATGTTAACAGAACACAGCTTCTAATTGGCTTCTGGGCATTTATATATTTAGGTCCTGTTATATACCTTTGAAACAGGACTTTTTTGAAGCCTCCAGCTTTAGTACTTCAACTTTTTTACTTTTAGATAATATACTTTTTAATATAGGCTGGACAATTAAAGTACTCATATTTTAGTATAGTGTATACAACACACTTGAGAATATATATGACAGGAGCCTGATTGTGAATGTGACAAAATTTAAGCTAATTTAGTAGAATGATATGGGAGATAGATTGAAAGTTTATGGTTCTTAAAATAAAATAATATGTTAAATTGAGTAGGTGTTCCTTGGTTGAGTTAATACCAAGCATAGAAATTCTGGAATATGTACAACTAGTTGGGAAATTAACAATTTATTACTAAATAGTATTCACAAGTATTGTAGCCCATCTAATGATTTCTGATATTTTAGTTCTTCTGTTTGACTGAGGTTATTCACTTGGTCACTACCGCATATTAGATACAAAATATTTGTATTTTTATCTAGTTTAGTATAACAGTCCAGTATTTGTGAGATTCTTTAGAATTTAATATAGAGGTAGGTCTCTTTGTATCATGTTTTATGATTACTGTATATTATTGTAGCCTAAGTCTATTTCTTTAGGCCTGATTTTATGTTTTTAACACTTATATCAGGAGATATGAGTGTTTTATAGTTTAAATAGGGTTAATATAGTACAATATTCCTTTAATATAAGTTTTTTTGACTGCAGATTTTCTAGAGTTTGTGGTTTTTTTAAATGTTAACATTAAGAGTTAATTTTATTTTTAATTAATACAATTTAGTATGCCTTTTAGAAAGTTTAGAGATACATATGTTTTTCATTTGTATTGTACATAATGTTAGGTTTCTTAGTACAAAAATGTTAACTTAGGTTATAATAATAGTCACTACTGGTAGAGTAGGCTTAAAACATAAGACAAGAATATTTTATTGGTTGCTCAAAAGGGTTATCATAAATCTATGAGACACCAATATTTAGCAGTTAATATAAAGAGGTACTCTGACAAATGCGAGTTATTATAACATTACGCGTAGTTAAAATCGATATCAACATCCGCTAGAATGAGCAGCTGTCCACAGCGCCAGTAAGATTAAGCACATGTAAATAGAGAAGGTCTATAACAATTAAGTTATAGGTAGGATACTCAGCAAGTAATACGATGTGTATTACCCAGGGATACTGTAGAATGTCATATTAAGCATGCATTCTGAACGGTCCTGGTGTAACGTTTTGGAAGATTGTTTACGAAAACTTTTATTGACATCGTTTTTTATTTTGTTAGGTATTGTTAACAGCGTACCATTTCTGATTTATTATTGTGATTACTTCATGGTAAATTGTTATAGTATACCTCAATAAGGTGCTTTTGAATACCAACATTCATTAGATTTAAATTTTGTCTAGTGAATAACTGCTTGTCTTTGGACAATGTAATTTGGATCATTGTGTTCAGTATATCTGAGTGTCTCCAGTGCTAGGAATAGAAACCACACCTCCACTTAATTGTAAGATTCCTTAGGGAATGATTGAATTAAATTTTTTAATTGGTAGTGAGTTGTCATTGGATGTTGCTTACTATTTGAATTCAGAAGTTTTGGTTGTTCAAATGTGATCTGAAGAAGCGTGCTCTGAGCAGGTGAAAGCGCTTATCCTTCTGTTTTTATGCTGTTTCTTGAATAAAAGAAGACTGTGTTCTCACTTCTCGTGGTGTGTCCTAAGGTTTTTCATTTGGATACTCACTACTACGCACACACACCCATAGACTCACACAGTCAAGCACTCACACATGCTGTCATTAATTATCGGCTCTGTATTTATATGTATAAACTTTTATACATGTTTTTAACTTTCAACCATCTAGTAATGCATGCATTTGTTTACTCACAAGCACTCAAGCATAAATATTTTAAGTAATATCCATTTTGATCACAGGATCATAGAAGAATACTGGGCTAATGATCCTAAAGGGCCTTTTTAACCCTAGCCACACTTTCCAGAAGTATTGTACCAGTTTTGATGCCTTATATTTGTGTTTGAGTTATACATAATCAAAGTTAATGACCAGCAGACCGTGGTATATAGCACATTATAATATATTTAATGTTAGTGCTAAAAAGCACATTATTCCATAGAGTGAAAATTTCACCATACCAGTTTCAGCCGTAACAATAAAGCCTTCTTCAGTATGACATAACAAATAACAGTAAAAAGACAGAAGAAAAATCCCTATATTTGTAAGTGTGGCAATCAAGCCTAATGTCAGTCACCTAAATTTCGTAAAGGTGCTTATTCAAACCTGGGGAAAACAGACCTCCTAATTTAATAATCCATTTTTTCTCCATTCAATTTAGAATCTCATGCCAACCAGCAGTTTTAGCTCTATTCTTTTTGATCTTATCTATAATTATAAAGAAAAAGCTGGCATTGGGGTGTTTAACTGTATGCTTATGTAAGGCATTAGTAAGATGTTTATGTCTGATATCACACAAGTGTTCTTCTATCCGAAACTTAATTGCCCTAGAAGTTTGTCCCACATAAAAAGCTGAGCAACTACATGTTGCCAGATGAACCACCCAATTGGTTTGACAATTCCCAAAGCAAGAAATAGCGTAAACCATGCTTGTATTACTACTACTAAAACTGGTAGATTTGTTAATGTTAATACAATGCATACAATGACCACACGGGAAACATCCCTTTAGGTGGTCCCCTAAAAGGGTAGATTGTATCATTGGGCTTAAAGGGCACTGTCCCCTTTTATAATGGTTGAAAATGGATCCCAGATTCCTGCCCTTCCTGTAGGAAAACAAGCATTTGTCATGCAGCAGTGTATTCAACCTATCATTTGCCTTGAGAATATCCCAATTATGTTGTACACTATTGATTAATCTAGCAGTATTATGTCCCTAAGTAGTAACAAAGTGAATTACCTGGTTGGTATTAATAGCTCTAGATTGATATTCAAGCAAGGGCTCTCGCTGTATGGAATCAGCCGTGTTCCTGCATGTAACACATGTCCTAACTTGTAACCTCTCTGTAAGAACCAGATGGTTAAATCATCCCTGAATTTTTTATAAGAGCTGTCATCTGAACAAATGCGTTTGACTCTCATATATTGAGATTTAGGAATGTTCTTACAAATATGTGGTGGATGATAGCTGGTGGCATGGAGGAATTAATTATATTGGGGGTACGTATGGTAAACTTCAGATTTGAGAGTGTTGAACAATTGTTTGGTAACTAATACATCAGAAAAGTAATCTGATCAAAACTGTAGTTAGCCGTAAAGTAAATTCCCCATTTGTTTTCATTAAGATAATTCACAAACTCCTGAAGGTATTCGGAATCCGACCACCATACCAACCAGCAATCATTAAGGTAATGCCTCCATATGTCCATGTCCTGTAGAAAAATGTTGTGTGAACTGTCATATATTAATTGCTCTTTAATGTAAGCCATGAATAAGTCGGCATATATGGGGGCAAATGATGCCCCCATCGCCGTACCTTTAATCTGTAAGTAATTAGAATCACGATAGAGAAAAACATTTTTCGTCAGTGCATGTTCAGCTAAGCCAATTAATAAGGTGTTAAATCCAGGGGGATAAAGTTCAGATCTATCAAGCCAATATTTTAAGGCCTCAATACTGGCCCAATGTGGGATGTTGGTCTACAAACTTGTAACATCTAAACTACATAATAACCAGCCTGGTTCAAGCTGGGACTCAGAAATGATCTTCAAGAATTCAGTGGCATCCTGAATTCTAGAACGTATATACTTCAACAAAGGTTTTAGGTACTTAGTCAAAAACTGTTACAATGGTTCGGTCAGGGAATCACAGCCGGAAACTATTGGCCTGCCTTGTGGATTTTGTAAATTTTTATGTATCTTGGGCAGGAAATAAATGTATTGTGGAACAGGATCATAGACAGTCAGATGATGTAATGTTTTATTAGAAATAATGCCCTCTTGTTCAGCCAGAGCCAGAAACTCATCTATTTGTTTCTTGAAGGTGGGTGTAGGATCAAAAGGTAAAGATGTATAGTGGCAAACATTAGAAAGTTGCCACAAAGCTTCAATATATTTAGCCCAATCTTGAACCACCACTGCTCCACCTTTATTGGCAGATAAAATAACCAACTCATGGTTTAACGCAAGTTCTTTAATACAATCAGATTGGATCTTTGAGAAATTGTCAGGGCCAACATGATGTTCCCTAGAGAAAAAGTGAATATCTTTAAGAACACTTTTCTGAAACAACATGACATTGGGGTTCATCGGGGGGTTGGAAGGTGGATTTGTGATAATAAAATTAATCCTGGGAATCAGTAGAAACCTTATCATGGAAAAATAAACGTAAATTAAAAAGTCTACAGAAAGATATAACATCTTTGGCAAAATCATCTTCAGCAACATAAAAAACAGGAATGAATGATAATCTTTTATTGAGTATATCAGTATGTGTAGATGACAAGAGAAAAGAAGAAATGTTTAAAACATTCATATTCATTATTTCTGGGCAAACATGCGTAGTAGACTTTCCATATCGTATACCCCATTTGTGTTTCCTTCCTCCCCTCTTTTGTGAAGGTCTAAATGGATGTTGTTCCTTTTGGCTATGGGTGAATCTGTGGTGCCCTGCACATCTGATTCAATAACAGAGGAAGAATCCTCAGCTGAAGTATCATTACCCGAGGCAGATTTTTTTCAAAATAGAGCATGGTATGCTTTTTTCTAGAAACGAATTTGGGTGACTGCTGAAATCTAACATGCTTGGCTGTGTTCTTAGAGAAAGGATCTCCACTAGTGTAATCCACTAAAATCTCTATGGAACTTTTTTCTTTTTCCTTTCTTTCAATAATTCATGTATCATAAGCTCTCGGGTAAGTTTTTTAAAATTTGGAGAAAATTGGGGTTCTCCCTCAGAAAGTTTAATGGAATCAACCATTTTAGTGATTTCCAGTAAATCATGGTCAATGGTTCTTTCATAATGGCCCGCCAGGACCTCAACAAAGTCCATGCTTGCTTTATGTTGGGCCACCCCCCAAGCTTTCATCAATAAATTATCACTGTTGTGAACTAAGGGCTGTACCCTAACTCTCAAACCTCTGGGCATAATGTCTTTGTGCATGTAAGCTTTGAATAGCCTTAAATGCCATATATTACTTCATAATAATTTCATACTCTTGCCAAGTTGTATAAATTGTGTTGTTAAAGAATTATCATTTGGTGTAGATGTACAAACATTTTCACCCGGGTTATTACTATCCAAACCAAAAACTGTTAGATCATTCCAGTCAGAAGCTAGTCCTTTAAGTAAATTGTTAAGATCCATATTAAATAGCTGCCAGTGTAGCTCCAACAAAAGGAAATAATTAAATCCCAATATTGAGAAATAATATTAATCAAAGCCACCCAAAAATGAGTTGGATACCTTCAGCATTCATAGAAATAGATAAATATCAATGTCTATATGTCCATTATAATCATAAGAACCAATTCTTAACAGTGGACACAAAAAACGCAGATATTAATCGAACTGAAGTTATTAACCAAATAGCTGAGCTGAGTCCTAAATCAAAAAAACAGACAATATCAGCCTTCAGCTAATGTCTGTGTCCAGTTATATATAACTTGGGCAGCATCTACAAGCTTCCTCTCACTAAGAGAGACATAGTTGCTTGATCAGATGTTAGATATAGGTACTTGACCACCATTGGTGTGAATGGTGCTCATGTATAAACTTATTTGAGGGCTGTTACACAAAGTGGCAGTCGTTGTGCTCTTCATCCTATACTTATTTGTTCCGCTTTATGGATGAAAATCATGACTTTTTCATTAGGGTCCTTGAATCAGGTCATGTGTTTTGGTGTATATAGCTGAGGTAGCCATTAGTCCTCCAGTTACCTTTACATTCATAAATATCTTTAACTCACCATGCTTAGACACATGGGGTTTGCAGGTGGGGGCTATTTTTTGAGATTTTTTTCTGGCATACAACATCTTTCCTCTGCAAACCAAAAGCATTGTGTTATCACAGAATATATTTCTCATTGATTATCTGTTTGCCTATAAAACACATTGACTGATAATTGCTGTGTTTTATTCACACATATAATTGTGTTTCCATTGCAGTTTGTAGAATTTGGACTTCATTCTGTTGTTCCCTATTTATTGCAATGCCCACAATCTCCCCCATGGAGATGATACTCACCATTATATATTTTCTTCTTTTCAAGCAAGCATGCCTCCAATATATATATATATTGGGGACATCCACAGTCTAATCCCTGGATATCAACATCACCATTGCGTGTCTTGCTCTTCACAAAACAACATGGCCACAGTGAGCCAGGCTTACTTCTGGCACCTGATCATAGGCCCTCCATATTGCAATGTAACAACTACATGGCACACCTCCTTGTATGAAACACAAATATCTTCATTTCTTCTCTTCTCCCGCATCTATTATAAGGTTACTTTCCAAACAGTATACACTGCCACGTTCCTTATATGTTTGCTATTTCCTCAGGCTGAGATTACACACAGTGGATGCTGTAAATACAGCAATGTACTCTAATGTAAGCATTTCAGCAGTGACTGCTTCTTTTCTATATGGGTACCTACCACATCTCACTTAGACCACAGATGTGAACAGAGGCTTATCTAGGACCCAGTGACACTGCTTGATCTGGTGGCCCTTACCTCTATGTTGAGAATCAAACAAAAAATAAAAGCCCCACTCTTCAAACTCCTGATCTGGGGCTCTTTACCTCTCTCCTAAGATGCACCTGTTCCAATGTTTCTCTCTACTTAGTGCAACAAAAGAAAAAAAAAGTCTTCTTAAAAAAAAGTAATAAACAGCTTGTTAAAGGTAATACCATTCACGAAGCATTGAAGCAAGTGCTTCAGTCCTGACTACAAAAGCAATATTCCCAGACCAGCATTCAGAAATGCCAATATAGAAATGAATGAATGAGCGACTGATCAACATCTACCGATTGCAACCACTAACACGTTGCACTTGGAGCTGTGGGCCCCTTCAACCGATTGCAACCACTAACACGTTGCACTTGGAGCTGTGCCCCCTTCACCCCCACTCTAGCTAGACTTGCAGACGTGACATTAGAACAGTTTTCAAGTCCCCGAAATGTAGTCCTGCTTCCAGGTTATCCATTTCATCTCTGTTTCACAGAGTCCTTTCACATTCTCACATCTGTACCTAATGCTTATCCCTGGCAAAAGTCCTTTCAATTCTTTTTGGATTTTTGCAGAGTGGTTTACCTTTTTTCCCTTTTTGTTCATTGGTGAAAACTGGTTACTGGATAAAGTTAATGTAATGCTTTCACTGTCGAATGCATTTTTTTAAAGAATATGCAAGTTGTGAAAGCATTATGATCAAGCTGTTCAGACTAAAATTCACTGTTTTCATTTTAAATATCATTAAATTGTTTAGGCATCATTTCAGGAAATTAAATGTCAGATATTCTCTATATCATTAAACACATTTTATTAACAGTTTTGCCTTAATAGTTTGCTATCAATGAGAAATGAAATGGTTAGATTCACATATCAAGCTTTCCGAAACATTCACTCTGTATATCAGTATGGTGAAAGTAAAAGACTGACATGTGACATTTTGCTAAAAAATAATATTAGTGTGTTCTACACTGTGGGTAATAAAATTAGCCTTTGTAATGGCTCACGTCTTGAGCCATACAGACTTTTAATAGAGTCCCTAACCTGTTCTAGTGAATCAATACTCATACATAAAAGAACCATATTTGTGTCCTGCATTCTATGAATTGTAACACAAGAAATCAGAATTTGTATTCCTCGTTTCCAACCTCTGCGCTGTCTCTTAACTGTTCTTGCTCCGCAGGCCATTGTGCATAATCTGGATTGTTATATATTGAAGGTTTGGTGCACAGGTTTCACTAATTACTTTCCTGATCACTGCAGAAAGGTTTCAGAATGAGAAAAAAAGTATTATTTTCAATCTGTACAATGTCAAAATGATATCTACATTTTAGCAGTCTACAATTATCAAGAACAGATTTAATATTTCTGCTCGAAAATATATTTGTTATAGGCTGCTATGTCATTCTAAAAGGGTTAATTAATCTTTATGAGAGTACAATTACATAACTCCAGTAAAATGTGAATTATGACATTGTAAATGTATTACAATGCAAATAAAAATGTCTAGTTCTTGGACTTATTACAAAAGCTCATGTTTGCTTCTGATTTAAACATCTGTAGCAGTAGGACATCACAGAAAAAGGCAGATCTAGTTGTTATGTAATGTTGGTCTAATCCTGCTAAACAAAATCATATGGTGAAAGACCTTTAAAATATTGATCCATTCAAGAAGGAGAATTATTACTTTCACACATTGTTTTCTTGTCTTTTTATATATGTTCTCATTTTCTTAGGTACTTGCTTGGCTATTCATCTGTGTGGATCATAAAAAGCCTAATCTTACATTCCAGGGGCGTTTTTTAACCCTAAAGTGTTGAATACAAATACCCAGATATGAGCTGAAGAAGAGGACATTTAAATGTTTCACCTGTCCATGAGGTTGAGAGTTGTTAAACCAGGGTGAATTTGTGGTCACCCATCCATTCATCCAAAATATATTTGAACAGAGCATGAATAGAACTTTGCTTTATGTGGAGTGGAAGATGATTCCACAGAAATTATATTCTTTGTGATCTGTACCTCTCCCTTCCACATGTTCTAGATCATTCCTAGAGAAAAGTTATAGGTTGTCATCCAATTATCAAGGTTTAATTTGAAGGATGGTAGACTTTCAGTTTATTTAATCTGCAGGGGGAAGTTTTTTTTTTTTAAGATGTGAGGTAAATGACATAATTTTGTTGCTCTATCATGCTTTATTTATGTATTCATGGATATTAAAGTTCCAACCTCTAGTATTCATAAAAGAAACATTACCAGATATGATTTTCTATGAGAAACGCTATCAATGAGGTAAAACCCATTCACTTTATATTAAACCAAAGTTAGGGAAGACACACATCAGTGTATGCAGTTAAACAGAATAGAAGTTGGAACATGTTGACTGATGCCTGGAAGTTAAACCTTCTCATACTTGAAATTATTAGTGACATGACTGTAATTTGATGTTTTCACACCACATTCTCATATACACTGCACAATGAGAGAGGGAAGCAGAGAGGGAGAAACAGAGATAGGGTGAGAAAAAGAGAAGGAGGGGCAAGACAGAGTTTTAGTTTAAATCGAGGCATGTGATTGGGTCTTGATTTGTAAGGATCTTCACTTTATTCCATTCATTGTTTTTCCCATCAGCTGAGCTACTCCCAATGGGTAGCTTGCATACATAAGCAAACAGGCCTAAAATGATTTTTACTCCCTGCTGTTTGCATTTTGCACCATTGGATTTCTGTCTTAGGAACATGTATTTATAACGTTTTATAGGTTCTTATGTTCATAGGTAAGTACTAGTTAGACATTCAGCAGACCATTACAAACCTGCTTTATATTCTGGTTATATGATTTGCTCCTGGCCTCAGCATCATAAACATGCAGTGCTTCTAATATGCAACAAACTAGAGGAAAAAATAGTATTTATAATACCCAAGCAGAAGTATATAGCTTTATAGTTAGTTAACTTTTCTACATATAGAAGAAAATAAATATATTCATTATAGACAGTATTCATTTATTTATTTATTGTTTGTCTATCAGGCTGTATGTTTGTTCCATCATGCTTTGCCACAGTAATCATTCCTGTCCATTCAGAAGCAAATGTCTATATACTCTCTCCACCCCCCCCACCACCACCACACACACACACAAACACACACAAGTAGGAACTGTAGCTTTAAAATAATTATCATTGATGCATATCAACATTATATATTTCTATGTTTAGGATATTCCTGATCATCGATTGCTATGTTAAAATCATGTGTGCAAAGCTTGCTGTCAGCAGGTCATCTTGAATCATGAGCTATACTCTCTTCCACATCATTAAATATATGCCACATTATACTACACTACATAATTATAGCATATATTAGTAGCTGGCAACATGTTCCCTTAACCCCTGTTCTTCTTTTTAATGTATATATAATATGATATAACACACACACACACACACAAATATATATATATATATATATATATATATATATATATATATATATATATATATATATATAAACTGATTTGTCACATAAACAGTCAATGATATTGCAGTATTGAAAGGGGAAAGAAGTTAAGAGGGGTGGCATTCTTCAGATAACCATTATCAATAAAATTACTATTTATGGCAGTTTACCTGTAAGTTATCTGATGTTTTTTCAACAAATATTGTGATTCAACTGGATGCCCCTCTTTTTAAAGTTACTACTGTTAGACTAATAAATGGTGAGGTGGATATGAAGATAAGGGCAGTGGTATACCTCAATCAGATAAATGATGGTGGTATTTCATTACTGCAATTTAAACATAAATAACCTAACACATTATAAGCACACTAACTGACTACATTTCCCTCGCTTGCTCAATGAGGTATTTTTCAAATGTGAGCACATATCTAAATGGGTAAGCTTAAGCTTTAGTCATCAGTGTGCCTACATGTCTGTTTCAGCACTTTTCCAATCCAGTGTAATATGAAAAAATGTTTATCAAAAATTGAATATATTACTTATAACACGTCATTTAAAAAATAGCAAATTTTCTCAAAACATATTATTTTCTCATTTCTATTTATTAAATATTGACTGCTATTCTTTATATTTGCTTTAATCACCCCCCCAAAATGTGCATTATTACTTATGTGGTAGAAATGTTAAATTGTGGCGTCTATCATATACATAAAAATAAACAGCAAAGGAAAGTACATATATACCTGTGCAAAAATCAAGCAAAGTAGCAGAGCCTTCCTTATGAAAAAATATCTATTGATGTTGGGCAGACAGTATATCAACTAACTGTAAAATGTCTTTAAGTGGTATACAAATTCAGTAAGAAGAACAAATTAAATGTTAAAAAGAAATCAAAAGAAAATTTGACATTTATTTAAAATTCATATTAAATGAACCTTTGAACTCTGTACAATGAAGAACACATGAAGTATTTCACCTGCTGCTTTATGAAGATGGGAAGCAAAATCATAAAAACTATATAATAGTCAGATATAATTTGCCAACCAAAATCAGTAAAAAAAAAAAAAAAAAACAGGCTTTTTATGTGCCTTTCTGACATCACAAAGTAAACTCTTAACAGGCAGTAGTCCTTTTAATTTAGCATCATGATTAAACTGGACACCTTCCTGAAATATAAGAAATGTTGTTGTGTTTGACAGATAAATTGGTTACTATGTGATCCATCAATTCAGAAACAGACTCATAATGTTGAATATACTGCTGATGTCTCAAATGCCAAGAGAGCTAATTGTCTGGCCACGCCGCAGCACAAGTTAATAGTAAATATTTCCAAAGGTTCATGTTCATATTTCAGCTGAACGTAGCTGTATCTGCTCATCTTTGCAAGGAGAGCCAAGTTCTGGAAAGTTCTGTCACAATAAATTAAAAGCCCTCTTTTTCTGCTATGATTTACAATATAGTTACTGCCTGCTTAGGCATTGTTCCTAGTCAGCAGTGTTGGAGTCAGCAAGGACAATCCATAACTGTAAAGATTTCATGATTATATCGCCACTGTTTTTCTCCGTTGTAGTATTTATCAATAAATATTCAATTAATGTTTCCATACGATAAAGATCTATGACTGTCTGATAGGAATATACCAGCAGGATGAATGACACTAGTTTGCTTGAAGTTAATACTATGCAGCCAGTTATTGTCTTTTGCCAAATGATTTTTGCAGAATTGCCTTTTCAGCTGTTTTTCTTACATATCTGAAAATAAAAATATATAAGCAAAATAATATCACCTGCCTACTTGCTGATTGCCTTTGTAAGAAAATGAAAAGTTAGAGCAGAATGTATTCTTCATTTCCTGTCATTGTTTTGCTTTCTGATAATAGGAGAAATACAATTTAGAACCAAATGAAGCCATATTTGTATCCATTCCTAACAGAATGAAAGGTGAAAGAGATGACATTTAGCTACAAAACTAACATAAATGTAAAATACAAAATACACTGTAGTGTAAACTATGGATCGTGAATTTTCAATTCAGTAAGGCAGTATGAAAAGGTAGCTGTTTATCTACAATGTAATTTGAAAATGTATATAGTTTTAAGACTTTTAAAAAAGAGGAAGTGTCGATGATTATATTTCTCCTATACTGAAAATCGCAGTCAAAACTAAAAGCCTAATAACATCTGGGATCATTCAATAAAATGCACAATTATATGCTTGTATGCCAGATTTTGTTTTTCTTGTTGTGCATTCAGTACAACTACACATAGAAGACAAAAATAACATACTTGTATAATTACCAGCTGATGCGTGCATAAACTACAGGAAGAGTTTCAAAAAGAGCAAACTGTAGGGATAAAGTGAGTCAGATTGTAGCATGTCAGGGCAATCTGTCACAAAAACTAAACTTTTATCTCTAGATTGTGTTCTGTATGGCATCTATATTGGTGTTTTAGTGAAGGTTCCAGAAAGCATTCCATATTTCCCTCCTGACAGTACAAGCCTCTGCAGAAGTATAACACTTTAGAGAGAGAGAGAGAGAGAAAGAGTGCAAGAAAACTATAACTAATTTAAAAAAGGATGTAGTAGAGGTCAGGGATCCCGATACTAGTTTACAGTACAAATATGTACCTGTAGAAGAGAGCCAGATATTGATTTAAGGAGTCAGACTTCCTGACTTCAATGTGCACTTTGTGTGATCACACGTGGTCTTAATAGTAGAACGTACATGGCTTTTGCAAATAAAAAAATCGCTAAGAAAGTGTATTGTCAGGAAAGGAGCCACCTGTACCCCCAAATGGGCATTTATACTCCCCACCTCCTGCTACTTCTAGATACCAGCCCCAACATTGTTGCAAACTGGGGAAAGAAGAAATCCTTAAGAACTCACAATCTAGGTCTTTAAAGGTGTATCCAGAATTTCATATCACCGACTATACATTAGAATGTCAGTTATTAGTTTCTCACTTAAAGTCTTGGCTCCATAGTTGCTATCTTCTCCAGCTGAAGAGATGAAGCATTTTTTTAGCATGAAAATAAGGAAGAAGTTGTTAGTGGTGATACATTAATTATCATGTATTTTCTTAAGTTGGAGGAGAAAGAATAGAACAATATGGTTATCTGCTGCGCCTTTTTTAGTAAGTGAAAGTACAACTGCACAACAGGTTCACTGAAACATCCTAGCTGAGTATAATATAATTGTAAGCAAGCAAGTCAGCTATAATTTAAATAGGCATGTGTTGGTAGCTGAAACAGAGGAAGTGGTTCAATATACTGCTGGATCTTAACCAAAAACCCATTGTATGAACTTATAGTAACAGTATGGCATGGGTAGGTATGAGCAGTACTTAGATAGCTAGCGCGGTTAGACATTGAGGCAAAAGTAGAAGAACCCTACAGCCTTTGTTGGGATTATCACAATACTATGTTCTGCAGTCGAACCCTCAAGTTTTCTGAAATGCAGAGTTGCAGTGCTCACTTAAACAGAATGCATCAAACCAGATTTTCATTGCCTGTTTTCTGTAACCCTCAACACCCCTTTAATTGACTTGGCTTCTACACCTGTATATTAAATACTACTACTGTAACCTCTGTCTTCACAAATGAGAGCTAACCCCATTTCATTTTAAATGAATGGCTCAGAGCAAAAATAATTCATATAAGCAAAAAATCACAAAAAAGAGAAAAAAATCATATTATCATCAAGTACAACCCATACCTAACCTAGTCTTCTTATATGTGTCTTTCAACCCACAGCAACAGATGGAATTATTTTTTACAAAAGTCCATTTATTGTTATGGGATGAAAGTGGTCAACTCTTTTTTGGAATAAACCACATTTTCTTGTGAAGACCAGTGGAAGAGTTCCTTTAGTACATGGTACCTGTTACTGAATTTGCCTCATATTTTTACGTTTTCCCGGTCCCCTTCAATAATACACATCACAACAAATGACATTTGATGACCTTTATTAAATTTCCATAACATAGCTTTAATCACCAACTTTATTGATCACAACTATTCATGATATTATTCTAAATACAGCATAACATCCTTGTAATGTTAATCTGGGCAGTGTACCTACTGCCCCAGTAAGCAGCGTCCATACCTCTACTCACCTGCATTACTTATGAAGCAGCATCCCATCTCACTTCATACATGAATCATTGTAATGGTAATCAGGGCAGTGTACCTACTCACCCTGCCCAACAAGCAGGGTCCATACCTCTGCTCGCCTACTTTACTTATGAAGCAGCATCCCAACTCACCTCATACACCATCCATTGAATTTACCTTCCACTAAATAGACACCATCCTTACCTTAGCTTGCTTATCTATTCAGCAAGCTTCCTCCAACTACTCACTTCCTTTCCCCAGATCCTTGAAATGAACATCCAGACATCTGAGGGGGAACAGAAGAGGTCAAGCCTATCCCTCTTCTTCGCCTCCCCCCACTGATAAATAACCCTAATCCCCAACAATGAAAAGAGGGAGGGTGGGTGGGTAGCAAGTTCACGCCAAATGTGATTGCTTGACCCAACTACACTAGACTAAACCTCTTAAGCCCCTCCCCTTCATTATCTCATTTCCTCCCAACCATCCCTGCCTCCACTTAACCCTTTCAGCTCCCCAAACCACTTAATTCCCCCTAATATTAACCTAATGTCCCAGTACACCCACTCCACATTCCTGGAAACACTGGGAAACATAAAGGTCCTTCCAAACACCCTGATATTGGGTGATTTAATTACCCAAACATTAACTGGGAGAACTACTTAAGTACGAACTCCCTTGCCCAACATTTCCTAGAATTTATAAACTCAAACACCCTGGATCAATTGGTCAACAGCCCCACCAGAGGTAACAACATATTGGACCTGGTCATCACCAACATGGGCAACCGGTGTTCCACACCGGGGGCCAACCCCTCGCTGGTTAGATCTGACCATAAACCAATCACTCTGGATATCCACATTCCGCTACCACCCCTGGTCAAAGAAACCACTGTGAAAAACTTTTCAAAAGCAAACTTCACGTTACTTAAGACCGAGGTGGGAAGTTTCAAAGCCCCCATGCTAAAGGATAACGCTGTCCAAGCTGCAAAATCCTTTACTAATGCACTCTATGGGCACCTACAAGAATGCATGGATCGTGCTATCCCAACCAAAACCAAGACTCACTCCTCCAAGAAAAGGAAACCAGTCTGGTGGACCCCTGCCATAAACAGGCTGTACAATAGAAGGAGGAAACTAGTACAGGAAAGAGTAAAATCCCAAGAAGGGAAGACATCCCTGATCAGTATCAGTAAGAATCTATGTTCTCTCATAAAATCATCCAAGGCTAGCTTCAAAAGAAAAATTGCCATGGACTCCAAAGATAACCACAAGTCATTCTTTAGCTATGTCAAGAATCTAAGTGGCAATTCTAAGATCTGCTCGGAGTTAGTGCAGAATGGCACAAAATACACTGAACCGACTGATATAGCCAACATCCTGGCAGACAAGTTCAGTGAAAACTTCACCCCCCTCTCACCCCCAAAAGGGCCCATAACTATACTAGAAGAATGTATTGCCCCTGAAATTACAGACACACAGGTTAAAACAGCTCTCTCCAAAGCCAAAAACACAGCATCAATGGGACCAGACGGTGTCCCAGGCTGCATCCTACACAAGCTCAAAGATGAACTAACCCCTCACCTAAACAAACTGTTTAAACTCAGCCTCTCCACAGGCTACATGCCCACTGAGTGACGCACAGCAACGGTTATTCTGCTCCATAAAGATGGAGCCACAACGGACCCTGGGAACTATCGCCCTATAAGCCTGACTAGCTTGGTCTGCAAATCTATGGAGCACATCATCATGGATCTCATTAACAGAGTTGTTGGAAACCTCCAAACACTGGCCCCTACCCAGTTCCACTTTGTTAAGGGCAGATCATGCCTCCTAAACCTGGTGGACTTCTTTGAGACAGTTACCAAGGCTATAGATGAGGAAAAGGTGGTCCACACAGCCTACGTAGACCTCGAAAAGGCATTCAACACCATTCCCCACTCAGGTATTATAGACAAGCTCACCAGCCTGACCATAAACCCCTATGTCATGAGATGGGTTGCCAAGTGACTCATGGACAGAACCCACAAGGTAAGAGTTGCAGGAGCTAGGTCTGATTTTAAACCGGTTACAAGTGGCATTCCGCAGGGCTCAGTCCTTGGACCCCTCCTGTTCGGCATATACATCTCAGAGGTACAGGCAAGCACAGGAGGACTATGGCTGACCAAGTTCACAGACGACTGCAAACTAGGGGCTATAATTGACTCTCTGGCTGACACAGACATCCTCCAAAAGGGTCTCACTGAGACAGATACCTGGTGTCAAAACCATGGCCTCAAGCTAAATGCCAAAAAGTGCATAGTCATCCCCTTTGGAAAAAACAAAGTACCCACAAACTACCACATAGGTGGTAGCCCCATACATATGGAAGAAGTAACAAGGGATCTGGGGAACCAAGTAGATAGTAACCTCTCCTTTAATAATCACATTGTCAAAGTGGTTAAGAAAATCCTTCTATATGGCCCACCTAATCACAAAAGGGTTCGCATCCAGATCGAAAGAGGTCATTTGGCCCCTCTACGCATCACTCATCAGACCCATCATAGAGTACAATGCCCCATTTGGGATGTACCTTACAAGACACCTACAACAACTGGAAAGACCACAGAAGTTCCTTACCAAGAGGATCACTGGCCTCAAGCAGATGCCCTATGCAGCTCGACTGAAGAAACTCCAGCTGTACTTGATTGCATACCGCTTACTCAGAGGTGATCTCTGCCTGACATACAAGGCCATGTCCAACCTAGAATTGATGGACATGCTCCACCTAAAGAAAACCATATCCCCTCATGCCACATGCTCCAGTGATCTAAACCTCACCACAACAATAAATAGGACATGCTGGAGGGAAAGATTCCTGTCCCAGAGACTTCCCATGCTCTGGAACAAGATTCCAATCTACATTAGGCAGAGCTCTTCGCTAACCCTCTTCAAGAGAATCCTTGACGAGTGGATGGGAAACAGAAAGTTTACCCCAGGGATCACTTCAATGGATCTGCTGGACAGAGGCACAGGGAACTAATCTGAGGGGGCAGTGAAAGCCAATACATTCTGGCTAGGCTTATAAATGCCTTCGGGCAGATAGCCTACTACCTATCTATGAACCTATGAACCTATGAACCTAACCCTCCCCCCATGAAGCTGTCCCAGGACAACTTAGTTTGTTGCCAAAATTCATTTGTCCCAGTCCCCTTCAATAATACACATCACACCAAATGACATTTGACGATCTTTATTAAATTTTCATAACATAGCTTTGATCACCAACTTTATTAATTATAACTATTCATGATATGATTCTAAATACAGCATAACATCCTGGTAATGTTAATCAGGGCAGCGTACCTACTCACCCTGCCCCAGTAAGCAGCGTTCATACCTCTACTCACTTACTTTACTTATGAAGCAGCATCCCATCTTACTTCATACACCAATCATTGTAATGTTAATCAGGGCAGCATACCTACTCACCCTGCCCAACAAGCAGGGTCCATACATCTGCTCACTTACTTTACTTATGAAGCAGCATCCCAACTAACTTCATACACCATCCATTGAATTTACCTTCCTCCAAATAGGCACCATCCTTACCTCAGCTTGCTTATCTATTCAGCAAGCTTCCTCCAACCACTCATTTCCTTTCCCCAGATCCTTGAAATGAACATCCAGACATGAGAGGGGAACAGAAGAGGGCAAGCCTATCCCTCTTCTCCACCAACCAGCCTGACCAGGCTGTTCCCCCTCCCTTCTACCCAAAATCATTCAGTCCACTTCCCATAAAGGGAAGGGTCAAGCCAAACATCATTTGGTGTACCCATCATCTGTAAAGCACCTTGGAATCCCGTCATAAACACTTTTGCCATACCATCACTGAAACACACCCTAATGAAACTAAATAAAGTAGGATTACTGTGACCCCGTTGTAACACCGGAACATCCACACCAAAAGAGCACATACCCTTTTATAAATTCTGCAGTCCTATGAATGTCATGACTACTCATTCCGTGGGATCCCCCCACTCCCCCCAACTGTCCCTACCCATTACCCCCTTGGCCACCCCCCACCTACCTCTTCCTTACTTGCCCCTTATACCAATACAATAATCGGCTCCCACTAATTGACCCAAAGCTCTATGTCTTAATAAGGTGATTACTCAGACCCACTTTGAGTTCCATTCAGGTGGCAAAACATCCAACCTATCAAAACGTTGCCTTTCAGATCCCCTTTTCAAGCCACCACATGATGTTTTCTGCCCTTCAGCAATTTCTGTCAATAGCTGCTGCCACCTTGAGCTCCCCATGTGTAGCCTCTTCGCTCACTACTGCTTCCATCATCTGCAAATTCACTGTGTATCGCCACCCCTGGTACTCGGCACACCACCATCTACCATGAAAAGGAGAAGAGTAAACCCTCTAATATGTAACAAAAAGGCACCATCTTATACCCACTTATTCCAAAGTACAATCGCAGCATTCCAAGACCCCATCTGCAAGAAAGAAAAGACATGTAAATCATCCAAAATACATAACCCCCATTCCAAGACATCTTCAAGGACAACCTATCCCACCAACACGGGACAGAATGTGCCACTGCCACTCACATCTATGACAAAGCAGCCATAAATTAAGCTATGCTTCCAAAGACCCTAGCAAAAACCCCAGATACAGTTAACTACCAGTCGAGTATGTTAAACCAACCCCCACTCATGAAGGGACCTAGCAATATCCACACCCTGGGTAACCTTCAAAACTCGGGGACACCTTTAAATGTTAGTGCTGTCAACTTGGGACATTGACAAATCAGAGCATATGAATTAATATACACTTACTGAAGTAAAACACCCTATAACTCTTATTTATTGAGTGCAACTCACCACCTTCCTCCAGAATTCACTAGCTTTAAAAGTGACTAAGAAGTCAGGAACAGTGAGGAATATGCTTGAGAGACAGAAACGGAATACTGAATGACATACCTGGGTATGCTTCTTTAAGGCAGTTTTGCAACGCAGCACATATAACAGCCATAATAATTAAATTGTATTGTTAAATCTTTCACTGATGAGTTGACAGGATTTTATAGTGCTTACATTTTAGATCAGGAAAATAAACATACAGTTTCCGAAATCATGTTATTTTAACCTAAGCCCATGAAAATTTAACAATGTTTACTGTAATAAAATAGAACTCTGTGTCTGATTTGGAAGATTATGTGAATTTTTTAGTTCCTTTCCGTAATATCTATTTACAAATTGTAATGTAAGGTAAACTATGGCCTTCTGGAATCCTGGCTATTGTATACTGAGATCTTGGGCTATTGTATATTGAGATCTTAAGTAAAGATTGTGATTTTACATATTAATTTATCATCGTCTTCTTTCGGCTCTTCCTGTTAGGGGTCACCACAGCGGATCATCTGTTTTCATTTTTGCCTGTCCTCTGCATCTTGCTCTGTCACACCAACCACCTGCATGTCCTCTCTCACCACATCCATAAACCTTATTTTAGGCCTTCCTCTTTTCCTGTTACCTGGTAGCTTCATCCTTAGCATATTTTTCCCAATATACTCAGCATCCCTCCTCAGCACATGTCCAAACCAATGTAATCTTGCCTCTCTGGCTTTGTCTCCTAACCTTCCAACTTGGGCTGACCATCTAATATACTTATTCCTGATCCTGTCCACCCTCGACACACCCAGTGCAAATTTTAACATCTTTAACTCTGCCACATCCAGCTCTAACTTCTGCCTTTTTGTCAATGCTGCTGTCTCCAACCCATATAACATAGCTGGTCTCACTACCCTCTTGTAGACCTTCCCTTTCACTCTTACTGGTACTCGTCTGTCACAAATCACTCCTGACACTCTTCTCCACTCACTTCATCCTGCCTGTACTCTCTTCTTCACCTCTCTTCCGCACTCACTGTTACTTTGAACTATTGATCCCAAGTATTTAAACTCATCCACCTTCGCCACCTCTACTCCTTGCATCCTCCCATTCCTCTATCCTCCCTCTCATTCACACATAATTTATACTAAATCTAAATAACATGATTAGGGAGTACTTAATTTGCCAGAGAACCACATAGCTATGAAAGCAGAGCAAATTTTTGTAGCAAAATCCAGACATGCAAAGTTTCCCATTACTACACCCTGTCAATGAAGAAAGCGCGCAACCCCCCCTTCCTATAAGTGTCTGTGTGCACTGCATGACCGAAAACTGAGAATCATGACCTGCTCCCAACAAAGAAACCCACTTGCCATATATTTCCTCATTTCCCCACCTCCTTTCTCCAAATGTCTGTTTGTCCTACTCCCATCACTCCGTGCGCATGCCACAGCATCACACCCAACTTTGCTCAAGTACTACCCCAGAGGTAGAGTAACTGCTGAAAGCCATAGTGCCATTACTTAGGGGCCTCATGGTCTATAAGGCACATGAAAGAGTCGTAACTTAAAGGTCTTACCACCTGAACAGGTTTCCATCAGCCTGAAACTCAGTTAACAGTCTTTACTTCTAACATTACCTTTAGTAGTCTGCCAATAATATGCCAGTCAACAACTGTACGAAAACGAACCACCATACACAGTAAAATCTGGACATTCTGCAAGAATCTGGAGAGATGAGATACTGCCAGGTCCCCACTTCACACAGAAATCACCTTTCCTGCCACTTCGGCAGCTCTTGTGACACACCGCCATATTGATAACTATTCTGAACTTTAATCGCACTTTGACTCATGAATAGCATGATTCCAGTTGTCCCACAGAGTATCAGTGTCAAATTATGCTGACCTGACATTAGCTTGCCCTGCCTCCCCAAATGTACTTAATCAGTATATATTCAAATATCCTGCCTTTCATCAGTTTGATCCAGGCTATCTACCAGTCAGCAAACCCACATAGCTCCACCCACCGAGGCAACAGATCAGATGCAAGTCACCCACGGACCTGTGGCTCACAGCAACATCAACCCAAATGTTGAGCACTGCCAGCCCTCCAGGAAAAGTATTTTTTTTTATTTTTTATTTTCTTTTTTTTATATTTATCTGATGTCCCTCTGACAATGAAGCATGTACTACCTGGAACAAACACAGTCAAACCTGACAACCACACCATCCCTTCTTGTGCCTATATTCCGCCGTTGATACTTGTACTAAAATTTCCAATGCTAATGTATATATGATCCCTCCACCAAATATTAAACTCTCAATGAACCTGCCAAATTAAAGCACATCAATAAGTATGCACAATACACATGATACTTGGCAAAGAAAACACTCAAGCAAATGACAGTGCTCCCCCCCTGCCCAACGCATCGTCCCTCCAACCAAGCCAATCTCCACAAATGGAATGCCTCTCTCAAGACAAAATGTCCTCCCCAACAACCAGTGACACAAAAGCCCAAAAAAGATGTGAACCACCAAGAAAAACCAAAGCAGAATGCCACCCTCCAAATCTGCTTGCAATGAAAACACACCTGACCATGATTACCGACAACCCTTTAGACAATCTATTTAGCATTGTTGATTCAAAGCAAGTATTTACCAACTGACAAAAAAAATTCACACATACCTTCATTTTTATTTATTTCAGTGACAGAAACTACTGATTCAGCACTGTATGCTTCTGCTGTCAACCACAAGAAAGAAAAAAAACAGAACAAGTCACACCAGTCACAACAGCAATCACTTTCCTGCCTCCAAATGCAGTCCCCACACTCTTCACAGCACACATGCTGAATCCACCATTATGTGTGCTTCTGCTGTCAGCCACAAGAAAGAAAAACAGAACAAGCAGCAACACACCATTATTCAGGGGCATCTCCCACCACCCAGCTCATCCAACTCAACGGCCGGCACCACTCCCGAGACTGTCAACCCCCCCTGCCATCCCGGCGCCACCAATGAACTGCCAGACCATTTATTAACCAAACAGTGATGGTGAAAAGGGCCAGCGCAATTCTCCAAGCAAAGAGAATCACGCCACCAAAGTAACAAACCCCAATCATTGACATGCAGCAGGATAGATTTAACTGCTGAATAAACAAAAGGAAATCAGGAAATGGAAAGGACCAAAAGAAACCATCTTCACTGCAAATTTTTTTTTTCGATAATATACCCTCAACATGCAACTTATGGCAACAGGCCATCTCATTCTGCCCACCAAGAACTAGGGGAAAACCAGCCAGAAACCCCACGCTGCTGTACCTAAACCAAAAGAATCCAAATGACACGCACACCCAAACGACCCCAGCAGATCAATACTACACCACCTACCGAACAAAGCATGAGGTAACTGCCATGAGAAACCACTACAGAAAGCATCTGTTCCACCCCTCCTCGCCAATGGCTATCGTCAATCCTTGGCTCTGCCCACTCCAAACAAATGCCACGACCCCTTAAGTGCTTTCCTCCAACAGGTCCTCCTAGTACCAGGATTTTTTTTTTTTGACAAAATTGAGACACTGTGGCAACTACACATCCCCACCTTGCAAGTGACACAAAAAACACAGTCATCCAACTCACCATGCATTACCTATCAATCCACAGCCAGATTACTGTCATTCAACTCACCATACATTACCCACCAGTCTACGGCCTACTTGTACCCCACAGGTCGTCGCGGACGTAGTACTTGCAGTAGCAAGTTCACGCCAAATGTGATTGTTTGACCCAACTACACTAGCCTAAACCTCTTAAGCCCCTCCCCATCATTATCTCATTTCCTCCCAGCCATCCCTGCCTCCACTTAACCCTTTCTCCTCAACCCACTTAACTCCCCCTAATATTAACCTAACTCTCCCCTCATGAAGATGTCCCATGACAACTTAGTTTGTTGCCAAACTTCATTTGTCCTTCATACTTTTTTGTTATGTTACTTAGGTTTACAATTAGTCACTGGTGCCAGACATTAAATGTTTTATACTTCATTTTGTGCACAAAATTAATTTTGATATAAAACCATTTTTACAAGTGAACTAGTACAATGTTTAAAAACTGTCCCTGTTTTGGACCTTTGCCCCCCACACCATTATTTTTGGCTTTGTCCATATTTCTTGAGAAAAGAAGTTGACAGTTATGTTGATATGCACAGTATATAAATGCAGTTATTTACATTTATTAATAATACATAGCTACCTAAATTAGATTGTCATGTCTTCTTTACCAAAAATATTGTAGGGAAATCCAATATGGTATCATGAAGGTGAAAATATCTTCTCTAAAACTATAATTTCTGTAACCCATTATTTTGTTCAATGCAGTTGTAGTATTGGTTTACTGTAGCAAAAGTGAGTATATTGTTGCATGTGAAATGACCATAAGTCAGTAGCAATTGAACAAAAGTTAACTCTAAAGTATGCTCCAACTTTATATTCTTTCCATTCTGCAGTTTACTAATTTATGAGATGGTCACAGAGTGGGATATGGTAGCTAATTTTCTTTTGGCAAGTAAGAAAGAGACAGCGAGAGAGAGTAGGAGAACTATGCAATGAAACTATGCAGTATGTTTGATTGTGGTATGCTTGTTTTTGTCTAAAAGTCACTTTGGATGTTTACCTGCATAAGCTCTTGCATGCTAAAAGTTTTTGACAGTACTGGCAATAATGATCTATTTTCTCCTTTTTTTATGAAAATAATGTTAACTCGCAGATTCCCTCCTGGTCTGCCTGTAGCCTGATAATCATTATATGAAAGGCTGCTATATGCAAATAACACTACAGGATGTAAGCTTATGTTAAACATTTACAGATTTTTTTATCATTTCTATATTGTAAAGAAGAGAAAAGATAATTTCATTTCTGAGTCGTGATGAATCTTTGCAGTTTACAAAAAAATAAATCATGGTATGCAGTAACACCAAGCAAAGAAACAGAAACATGTAAAGAAACTAGTGAATGTAATTACTGACAATGTGTAAGTTTTGGTTAAATTTGTTCCTAGAAAGGGCATACCCCCATATGACACCAGATAATTAACTTTGCCTGTTTAGCCAACCCACTACAGTGTTTTTTCTCTGTTGTGTCCCACTCTTGGAAGTACAAACCACATCTGTTGTTGCTGTGAGTGACATGTATCTGGAGGTTTTTATAAATGTTACACTGGTTAGGCACTGAAATTTTATACTTAAGTACAAAAAGGCAAGGAACTTCATGTGTATCAGTACATTAAGATAGTCATATGATTTATAGGTTTACTCAGGAGGGTATAAAAATATATGCATTTTAATAAAGTAAGTTTTATTAAAGTGAATAACTCCTTTATACCAATTTCTGTGCAAATGTCTAGGATTATTATAATTCTGTTATAGCTAAGAGCATTACAGCTTTAGACTTGCATGTCTCTTTGTCTCAGAGATTATACTTGGAAAGAGGGTATTGCATTTTATAAAAGATTTTTATGCATTTTTTTGTTAAAACATTTAATTACCCTCGGGGAATATATACCACAAACATGGACACTGAAGGGCTTCAGCAGACTTGAGCACCAATGCAATATTGATGTTCAGAAACTGAATGCTGGTACTGCTGATTCTGATCCCTGACACCTTGAACCTAGGCGGCTGCCTCTTTTGACCCACCCTAGCTATGCTTCTTGGGCAAACTGTTAAACAGGACTGCATAACCCCAAAGATTAGTTAAGATCCAGGTGATGGAGGGGTTTAATATGACAATGACAAGTGCAAGTTCAGCAAAAACAAGAATTTTGAACCTCATTTGGTTGATTTCCTTATCACTGACCTGCAGTACTGTGAGTGTTCAGTGTAGCCAATGCCAGTGTGCATTCGCACATATGTGATTGATATTATGGTGACAGATCGCTGTACACCATTATGGTATTTTAGTTTGCTGGTTGGGATATTTTGGAGACACCCTATTGGTTATCGCTATCAGTTGGGTAAAACAACCCTGTATTTCTAAAGTATTGTAGCCAAACATTCCATTGTGCTGCGCTAATGATGCTATAAGAAGGCTGAAACATACATGCCCACAGCTAGTGGGGTTTGGCTTTATTGGCCTGAATTTGGGCAAAAATTGACTATAAAAAAGTCATGGATGTTCAGAATTGCCAAGTAGCTGAAACACCTAATGTCCTTAAAGGGTCATTTCCATATATGCCATGGTGCCTCTAATAGAAGAGGTTTAAGGAATCACACAGTGGAAAGTCTAGCCTTGCTAAATTTTTCTTTTAGTTTGTACTGATTGGGTTTGTCTGTCTGACCATTTTACTAATTGCTTTACTTTGCAGTACTGCACATGGAAGAAGATGACAGTGTTCCCATTTTCCTCCATTGCCAACGCAGGAACACTTCTAAATAAAAGCAAATTCAAGACTGGTTCTAGTGCAGTATCACTGTCCCCTTTTGCTTATAGAAACCTAGAGTAAAACAGGTCTCCCTAATACTTGGGACCAAAAATACTTGTGAGTGAAGTATGCACGGAAGAAGATAAAAGTCCTAGGAGATCATGATAACAATCTAAGCCCACACGTAACCAAAAACAAATGGAAGAGAGAGTGTTACAAGCACTACTTGGAAGGATGCATAAAACTTACATTGAATGTAGTGATGGTTACAAATGGCACTATCTCCATTGAATGTAGTTATGGTTACAAATGGCACTATCTCCATTGAATGTAGTGATGGTTACAAATGGCACTATCTCCATTGAATCTAGTTACGGTTACAAATGGCACTATCTCCATTGAATGTAGTGGTGATGGTTACAAATGGCACTGTCTCCACTAAATGTAGTGATGGTTACAAATGGCACTATCTCCATTGAATGTAATGATGGTTACAAATGGCACTATCTTCATTGAATGTAATGATGGTTACAAATGGCACTATCTCCACTGAATGTAGTGATGGTTACAAATGGCACTGTCTCCATTGAATGAAGTGATGGTTACAAATGGCACTGTCTCCATTGAATGTAGTGATTGTTACAAATGGCACCATCTCCATTGAATGTGGTGATGAATACAAATGGCACTACATTGAGTGTAGTGATGGTTACAAATGGCACTGTCTCTATTGAATGTAGTGATGGATACAAATGGCACTACACTGAATGTAGTGATAGTGCCACTGTCTCCATTGAATGTAGTTATGGTAACAAATGGCACTATCTCCATTCAATGTAGTGAAGGTTACAAATGGCACTATATCCATTGAATGTAGTGATGGTTACAAATGGCACTATCTCCATTGAATGTAGTGATGGCTACAAATGGCACTGTCTCCATTGAATGTAGTGATGGTTACAAATGGCACTATCTCCATTGAATGTGGTGATGGTTACAAATGGCACTACATTGAATGTAGTGATGGTTACAAATGGCACTGTCTCCATCAAATGTAGTGATGGTTACAAATGGCAATATCTCCATTGAATGTAGTGATAGTTACAAATGGCACTATCTCCACTGAATGTAGTGATGGTTACAAATGGCACTATCTCCATTGAATGTAATGATGGTTACAAATGGCACTATCTCCATTGAATGTAACGATGGTTACAAATGGCACTATCTCTATTGAATGTAGTGATGGTTACAAATGGCACTATCTCTACTGAATGTAGTGATGGTTACAAATGACACTATCTCAATTGAATGTAATGATGGTTACAAATTGCACTATCTCCATTGAATATAGTGATAGTTACAAATGGCACGATCTCCATTGAATGTAGTTATGGTTACAAATGACACTATCTCCATTGAATGTAGTGATGGTTACAAATGGCACTACATTGAATGTAGTGATGGTTACAAATGGCACTATCTCCATTAAATGTAGTGATGGTTACAAATGGCACAATCTCCACTGAATGTAGTGATGGTTACAAATGGCATTACATTGAATGTAGTGATGGTTACAAATGGCACTATCTCCATTGAATGTAGTGATGGTTACAAATGGCACTGTCTCCATTGAATGTAGTGATGATTACAAATGGCACTATCTTCATTGAATGCAATGATGGTTACAAATGGCACTATCTCCATTGAATGCAGTGATAGCTACAAATAGCACTATCTCCATTGAATGTAGTTATGGTTACAAATGGCACTATCCCCATTGAATGTAGTGATGGTTACAAATGGCACTACATTGAATGTAGTGATGGTTACAAATTGCACTATCTCTATTGAATGTGGTGATGGTTACAAATGGCACTACATTGAATGTAGTGATGGTTACAAATGGCACTGTCTCCATTGAATGTAGTGATGGTTACAAATGGCACTATCTCCATTGAATGTAATGATGGTTACAAATGCACTATCTCCATTGAATGTAATGATGGTTACAAATGGCACTGTCTCTATTGAATGTAATGATGGTTACAAATGTCATTATCTCCATTGAATGTAATGATGGTTACAAATGGCACTATCTCCATTGAATGTAGTGATGGTTACAAATGGCTCTATCTCCATTGAATGTAGTGATGGTTACAAATGGCTCTATCTCCATTGAATGTAGTGATGGTTACAAATGACACTGCATTGAATGGAGTGATGGTTACAAATGGCACTATCTCCACTGAATGTAGTGATGGTTACACATGGCACTATCTCCATAATTCTCAATGGCCAGCCTGGAAACATGACCAAGTTTGTCAGCCACCATTAAGGCAGATGCTTTTCTGATAGCAGTGAGCACTGTGCTAAAGTACTGAAACAGGAAGTTAAAAATGATATTAACTCTGTACCTAGTGATACCCAGTGATATGCCTTACCTTCAGTTATATTGCTACTTTTGCTTAAATGTTTGTATCAATGTCAAAGAAATTATTCTGGCTCATCCTAATGTGTTTAGAAGAAGAGTTCCCCATCAAGGGTAAGTAGATGTTTTTCATTATATTTACCCTGTTCTCTGTATATTTGATATGATAACACTGAGTGTAGGATATCTGCTCAGGGTTTTAAAGTGCAACAATGATGTATGCAGGTCTGTATGAATGTCTGTCTGTCTGTATGTCTGTCTTACAGATTACCATTTCCCTTTTTATACTGTTCTGCACTAGCAGCACACTGTACTCCTCCTAACTTCTGAGTGCACACTATCTGTTCAGGGTTATGGTATGCTTAAGGTATGTATGTATATATCTATATCTATATCTGTATATGTATATATATATATATATATATATATATATATATATATATATATAGTTATATATATATATATATATATATATAGTTATATATATATATATATAAATATATATATATATATAATTGCTGATTATAATTTACATATCTGCATGGATGTACATCTCTTCATCTGTTTGCCTGAATATGGCTCGCGATAACAAGGGGAGGGTTGACCCATGGGAAGAAAACAGTTTAGGTTCAGCATGCATTTAATCTGTCACTGATTAAGATAAACAATCTGTATAACAAATTGAAATGCATTATGTTTAAAATGTTTCTTATTGGTATTAAGAAAATCAAAAATTCTGTAAACTGCAAGATTAAAGTGATTATATAAAGTGAGCATTGTGATATTCTCTCTTTAGCGAGAATAGCTGTGTCATGTATCTGTTTTTACTGGTATTTGTGTTACTGTTGAACTGTAGCACATCCTGGCATCAGAAATATGTTGTGTAATGGTTTTCTAAAATTAACTGTGCATGACAAGTTCTCGCTTTGTATCCTGATACAGCAGAAATCTTGAAAGGTGCTCTGAATGACACATGCCAGGTTCTGGCACTACTGTGAAAAAACAATCTTGCTTTAATCGACAAGTTACAACTGAGGCTAGGCAAACATTTTCATCAAAAATTTTAGAAGCTTGTATTAAATAGCTTAGACAGATGAAGTAAGGAATCACCTTCTTGGTGGCTTTCCTCAGAATGTGGGCAGATTAAGCCTGCATACTGATACTAAAGTACAGAATTAGTCTCGGGCGACTGCTTTATCCCGCACTATGTCACTTCCTGGCAGGTGATAACGATGCATCTATATGTCTTCAGCTGCAAAGTGAAAAATGTCTACTGCTCCCACAAGCAGCTGAAAAGTAGTCTGCATTCTTGTTTCAGAAAGAAAGCAAGAGTATCTATTGAACAGAAAAGATTCTCACTCCAGATTCCTGTCCCTTTCATCTTGCTGCAGTGTTTTTCAAAATCATTTAGACATAGCAGCACTTATCTCATTCCTGCATTTCTTTTGCATATGACAGTGAGAGAATACCCAAAGATAAAAGAACATTTATTAAGAAATTTCTAAAAACAATATTTTTTTGTCATTTTCTAAAGGGAAGACAGCTTGGGGAAGTTAAAAGAATATCTTGAAATCATTATCAGTGTAAGAAAAGTAACTCATTCACAGCAAACAGTCAGTATTCTCAGTGAGTTATGTTTCAAAAGTTTAAACATTACATTGTGACATTATGCTCTGCTTCCTACTGAATAACTCGTACCAGCAAGAATAATATAGTGGAATTATACTAGAAAAATAAAAGAAAAACTCATTAAATGGTCATTAAGAATACAGACTGACTTGCAACCTATAAAATGAAGCATGAAAATAGTCAGCTGGCAGGATTCAGAAAAAATTATTTCTTCCCCACTGTCTGGGCAACTCCATAGTGGCCAATAGTGTAACAGTGATAAGTCTGCAGTTAGTGTTCTGGTACACCAACCAACCTGCACGTGCTCATGCAAATATACACACACACACACACACACACACACACACACACACACACACACACACACACACACACACACACACACACACACACACACACACACATGGCTTCAAAGTACTTACTTGCTGTGGGGCTAACGACCTTGCTTTTATTACAGAAGTGAATGAGGTCACACTGTCAAATGATGTCGTACACTGTTTTCACGTCCCTGCCTAAACAGTGCATTAGACTTAATCTTTGAATCATTCTAGTCTTCTATTCCAAAGCTGAATAAGTGGCTGGGGAAGAACACATGGGTATTTTGCATAAGCCACACCCCTGTACAGCTAGTTTGCATGCGGTGTTTGCATGTCACATCAATGTAAATATAACAGCCTGTGCCTTCATAACACCATTATAGAATGGCTATCTCTGAATCATTCAGGCATAACTGAAAACCTGTGTAGGACAAAACCGTGTAGTGCCTTACCTTTCTAAATCCAAGGCTATAAATCACTAGTGAGTCATTATATCCTGATTCTTACAAATTACTTTGGGGGGGTGATACCTGCTGATCTATAATAAAATATGAGATGCAGTTGTGGAATTCACCACTGGGATAAACAAGATGAGACTGAGGTACCTAATACTAAAAACGAGTATCAATATTAGAAATAAAATGTGACACATAACACTGCACAGTGACTTCCACAATTATGGAATATGCATCCCTTTGTTATCAGAAGAAGGTAGTCATTAACTTCCTACAGAAATAATCTTGATGTATAGATACATTGCTAGCTAGATAGATAAATATACACACACACACACACACACACACACACACACACACACACACACACACACACACACACACACACACACACACACACACACACACACACACACACACACACACACACACACACACACACATCACTGTTTATTTGTACTAATTCTGGGATTGCACAGTATTGGTAATTGTGCCTATTCCCCAAACATGAAAACTGTCTGATCTCAAATTCTTGTCATCAACTATCTGCTCAGTCAACCAAATTCTGTCTACTAAACAGATGTTTAATAAACCAATGTTCAGCAAATATCTGTCTATCTATCTATATGGGTCCACTATGTAATCTCGAAATACTGAAATCCCAAATTTAAGTATTTTGAAATTACATAGTTAAAAACTCAAAGTTCCAAACCGGCAGAAGTGCGAAATTCAAAATCCCAAAGCACAGAGATGTTGAATTTCTGTTTCCGCTGGTGCGTTGTGTGGATGGATGGGTAAAATTTTAGGTAAGTATGTATGTGTAAGTGTGTTGGTTAGGGGCTTTAGTGTGTGTTGTGACTATGATGTGTGTGTATGAGGGACTGTAAAATGTGTGGGTGTGAGTTTCGTTTGTGAGTCTGTGCGATCTCGGAGTTAGAATATACAAGTAGGAGAGGTGTGGGGGGGTGCAGTGGGGCTTGCTCCCTTGCTTATCTGTAGTGTAGAATCATTTATATGACTGTAGGGTGGGAGTTGTGTGTATGTTTATGGTGTGGTGCATGTGTAGCGTAACTTCGAGATTTTGAATTTCGCGGTTATGCGGTTTTGGCAATGTGTGTTGTGTTTGGGTTTTCAGCTATGTCATTTTGACATACTGAAATTCGGGATTTCAGTATTTCGAGATTAAATAGTGGACCTATATATATATATATATATATATATATATATATATATATATATATATTTATATATACATTTATTTATTTTATTTATTTAACCTTTTTTTACAGGAAAAGTCCGACTTGGAACAAAGCCAATTTTCAGCAGAAGCCTGGGGAGAAACGCTCCAGACGCATGCCTTTGTAATATATATATACACACACACACATATATATATATATATATGCCTGTGTGTGTATGCATGCAAGAATCCAGATCCTTGTAGTGAGGTACAATGATTTTCCATCCTTAGGGGGTAAGATTTCTCCCAGCCTTAAGAAAACCATTAAACTACAGGGAAAACTGGACTTTTTGACCATCAAAGTTGCTGGCTGAGACTCCATAAAAACAAGAAAAAGAACCACTAACTGCTGTTAATCTCACTTGAGACTCCAGAGTAATCAAGGACATAAATTATTTACAAATTGATACCGTTATTAAAAATAAAAATAAATAACTAGAGGAGCACTTTTGCATTTAGCAGATCTTCATCAGATCTGGTAGGTGAGAATAGAGTAACGCTAGCAAATAAAATGACCTTACATTTACGATAGGAGGGGATCATTGCATGAGAATGGAGCACTATGTCAGCACATAAACAGACGATATACTAAGGTCAGGGGGGGTACTGTGTTGATGATATGTATTATGAGCACTTAAAAGTATAGAAGGTTTGGAACATGAGGAGGACATTAGCTATGAGAATGTGTTTCATTTAAAGAGGACTGAAGGTGGGAAGTGAACCTCTCTAAACTTATGTATATACTTTCCAAAAGATACGAGGTAAGAAAGAGGCTATGCTAGGTAAGAGCATTTACTTTCACAGTCCACAGGGGGTAATGAGCTTAGCCTAAACATGAGCATATATTTTTATTTTGCAGGGGAGGCAGGAAAAAGGGTGATTTTGTTTTTTAGGATCCCAAAAGAGTGAATATAGGAGTACAACTACCATACATATGCATTTTTAAATTTATGCTGCCTATTAAGCAAAGGAAAGCATAGGATGCACATGCAGTGTATGAGATGATCCATGGCAAGTCTGCATTGCAACTTGCTCTGATGATGGATTAAACCAGAATCATTAACCAGAATAATGATTTCTGTTACAATACCAGGACCCTAATATTTTTTACACTGTCAGCAACCTGCGCTGCCTAAAAAGACCCATGACAAGTATACATAAAATAGCTTAAGCTGTATATTTTTATGTTATTTTTTATTTATATCACCAACTGTTTAAGTCCACAGATATATAAAAAAGTGTCATTTTATTTATTTTTTTATTTTATTTAACATTTGTTGACCGGGAAAGTCCGACTAGGTTCCACAGATCCTGTTTTCAGCGGAGGCCCGGGGAGAGAAAAGTGGGAGGTAGGTGTTAAAATATATAAAAAATATGTAGAATACCAAATATTTATAGAAACAGTGATCTTATATTTAGTATAAGATAAAATACATTACATATCTGTTTTATTAGCCATTCTTTGGCACAGATGACTGAAACCCTGATAAAAAATCGAATGGCCTGGGATTCTGTAATGGATCTGGGCACTAGAAAGCTGTCTGGTGGGGAGGGTATAAGGCTCTAGTGTCAGTTTTCCCATTGCAGGAAGAGGGTTGTGATTTGTTTCTACTAGCAGAGGCCAGAGAATATCAGATTTGTCAGACAGTTGAGAGACAATCATTATGGCCTGCTACAAAGTACAATGCACTGAAGCCCATAGTGGTGCACTGAAGCACTCAACCACTACTGGTGTAATTGGCCTTGCCATAGCACTGGACATGTTGCCATACCATCATGGAAAGAGATCTGCTGCAAAAGTATAATGCATAATGCCCCATGGATGACAAAGATGGTGTCACACACTCATTAATCTCTAAGCTTCTTTTTTATGTCTGTGAAATTAGAGCTTTCCTGTTCAACATTATCGCTATATCCCAGGTTTGCTCCAGTCTGGTGGATAATTTTCAGAATTGAAGGGGATGGAATGCATGGTTGCAAGCCAACAATACATGCACAAAAGCATCTGCATTGTTGGTAATTGTGCCTAATATCCTAGTGAATATTTCTGAAAGAAAGTAAAGGTTAATTCTTGGTGACTTCAAAATTATTTAGCAAGGAACACGTGGCTGTTGTAAAGGAACTCATTTCTCTCTCCATTACTTTCATGCAGTGTGACAGGAGTTTAATACAGTTATACTGTCCACAGTTGTAAATGCCATTTTTGTTCTTGTACACTGGCACTAGTATACTTATTCTCCAGTCACCTGAGATTTGTCTTTGTGTCTATACTACTAAGAGTACTTTATGGAGACATTTCTCTCCTAACTCACACAACAGCCTAATCCCATCTGTTCATATCTGTCTTAACTTTATCTCAGTAGCGGCTGGTGACTTCAAATCAAAGGGGGGCTGCAGGAGATTGCTGAATGGGTGTGGTTAATAGGAAGGGGTGCAGCCAACTAGAAAGGGGAGGAGCTATGCTCAAAAACCACAAAAACTGTAACTTTAATTAAATACGCTGCCCTGGGTGCCAAACTGTCATTATGAGAGTCCAATCAAGACAAAATGAAGTGCAGAAGAAAAAAAATATTTCAATGCATTGGCTGCATGACAGCTTACTTAATATCTAGATGGAAACAAAAAGGTTGTGAGGCATGAAAAAATGAATTACTTTTTAAATACATTACTGGAATGCCAGTCATAGGTTCAAAGGTTGGTACTAGGCTATCGGCCCTAGGGCCTATACAAGCCTAGCCATAACAATTCCCTGGCTATTTCTTCAAAATCAAGTATAAGAAAAGCACGCAGCACTCAACTCAAACCACTTCTCCTTGCACTGCAGTTCTAATTATAATTTATATTCAGCTTTATAAAAGTACCAAGTAGCATGCTGAAAGTAGCAGTCTTTGTGATACCCCCAATTGTAAAAATGTATCTTATCCAAAAAAGACCTGCTGACTGACAACAACTATCTACTTGTTTAATGGGAAAACATGATCAGAGTAAAAAGTGAACAGCAAACAAGAAACAGGTTCAAGATAAATGGCTTAAAGGATTACTGCACAGATTGTGGACCACACATGACAGATTGGCATTCTGTTTAGTTTATGGGTAAAGTTTATGGGTAAAGCCTGCAAGGATGACTGCAAGTCTCCAACAAAGGTAATGAGCTTCTTAAAATACTGTAATACTGTCCTTTATTACAAATGCTATTTTATGCATTTCAATACCCGAGGTTTATACATTATCAATTTATGTAAATATTCTCTGCCTGGCAACAACAGAAAGGCTTTTAATGTTGGCAGTTCTTTAACAGTATGCTTATTAAAGCTTACTTGCATCTTACAATCTCAGACAAGCTTACCTGATGGTCATTAAAGCATTGCTACTTAAACACAGAGCAATAGGCACTTTCAGAATAATAATAAGCATAAATCAACATTATACAAATATGACAGAAACCAGAACATTCTGCAAAATTAAGGACAGATGAAAAGCCACTGTGGTAGTACTTGTGTCTACCTTGGATGGGGGGATGCTCTGCACATATAAACTGCATAACCGCTCCATGCCTTGCTTGCACACATCTAGAGTCACTACATGGGGGAGTAGGGTGCAAAAAGTATGTCACAATTTGAAATGTCTCTGGCTGACTGTGATGGCCCTTACACATTTGTCATACCGCTCAACCTCAGAGCAAGAAATCTGGACAAAGCCATACATAGAAATGGGACAAAGGCCCAACAATAAGGACAATTTTTGAATATTGCACTTATAAACTTAGAAAGATAATACATTAGTATGAATTTTCTAAAGGGTATGAAATCTGAAACTCAAATGTCTGTCATTATTTTCTAACTTAAGTCTTAAATGATTTGCCACTAATTTGACAAAAAACACAATTATATGAAAAACAGACCAAAAATGTGATGCAAAAACATAAAATGACCACATAATACACAACTGGGAACCTGTCAAAGAAGGGGCACTTTTTTTAATATTAGTACTGCTAACTTGAGCAGCTGATAAAATAAAAGAATCTATATGCATTTCTGAAATAAAAGTAATCTATAACTCTGATTATTACAGTTATTTATTAGTTGTAAACCCTCCACATTGTCTTCCAAAATTGCCATTTTGTGTAGGGATTATTAGGGGAAGAGCAACATTTTGAGCCAAAATTGGGGACAGTTGATAGGTTTGGATATGCCTAATTCTATAAAGCAATTTATTTGCATGCACTTCTCAACCTGTTAATGAAGGAAATATGGTCAAGGCCAAATATATTGGGGGAACATATAAACAGTACTAAAAATTGCTCTTGTGTAAACTGAGCCAGATGATAGATTAACAGGTCTTGCTTTCGCATGCATTTTTCTGAAGGTTATGAAGTCTGAAACTCAGTGTCTCTCATTATTTAGTGACTTAATTCCTAAATGATTTGCCAGAAAACCACAAATTTTATGAGGAACAAACCAAAAATAAGAAGCAATAATTTGGACAGTTGAGAGGTATAGTTCACCCGGAGCTGTCTTTGAGTTTGCCGCCCTTCCCCCTCAAAAAATCATGGTCGAATAGAGCCTCCTCCCTGCAGCCATTCCAGTGAACCATTACTTGGCTATTTCACTCCATTTACCATAAACACTAATGTGCATACTGCTTTATTTCTGCGATGATTTGGATTTCATTTGAAAGTTTTATTTTGCATTTTACATCGCAAACACCAATAGATATCTGCTAAACAAATCAATGCAGTCTCACAATGAAAACAGACTTAGCATTAAAACGTCTCTGCCCTTGAAACTCACATTAATTGAAACAGCATTGAAACCCACATTCAAAGAAAATACATTTTGCCAGTGGCAGATAAAGATTAACTTTGGGTATGGGCTGTTTTCAAATTATAGGCCCCTTGTACACGAAACATACACATGCTCTTTCTTACACCTTCATGATTGTATTAAATTATATTCCTTGTACAATACAGTACAGTTTTAGAGGGCATTTTAAATTTATTGTTTTGAGCATTTTTCCAGTAAACAATGAAACAAAATGCATGCACCAATAATGACAAAACAGCCCAATTCAGAACATTGTCATCATAAAAGTCTGCTCAAACTTCTACAATCCACCAGTATCAGTAAATATGCACAATCTCTGAAGAAGTAAAAGTCATCCAAATAATTCCACATTAAAGAGATCCGTAACTAATGAAGAGGTTACTGCTAGCAAACAACTTTATATTTCATTGTTTCATCTACAAATAAAGTGCCTGTTGCCCTTGAGGAATAAATTGCTTATGCTACACTAAAAACATGATACACTAGTAATATTGCAATAGGGAATGTATGGCAAACTGATAACAGGTTCATAGTTACTAGATATCTTCACCAAAAGGAGTGCACTATCCACCCCATTTGCAACACAGTATAGTATCAGCAATGCACCTACCTACTGTGGGAGTAGAACCCACAGCCTTCCGCATCAAAAGTAAGTACACTACCTGTTGTGCTATTAACAATCCAAGCAGACTCACCATAAGCAGCACTAAACTTTTGCTCCCCTGCAGCTCTCAGCTCCTTGTAAAATCTACTCAACAATCAGCTGTATCTCTGAACTTTGCAGCACAAGAAATCTGGAAAAAATCTGAAATGTATTGGGGGGGGGGGGCAAAAGCCCAAAAACCAGGGACACATTTTAAACACTGCTTGTACAATGTTGGAAAGTTGCTAGAATAAAATGCTGTGTTACCGCCATACATTTCACTGCCAAGACTTGAACCCAGGACCCTGTGCAAAAGAGTCAGACCAACATACCACTATGCCAAATCAGCTGTTTTGTGAAAGAGAGGAAGACTGAAACTTAAATGGCTACCATTTAGTGAATTCAGTTCTCACCATAGCTGTCAACCTCTTAGCACAAAACACCCGAGCAAAGCCAATAATGGGGAAATACAGCCCCCAAACATATTCAGTGAATTCAGTTCTTACCATAGCTCTCAACCTTAGCACACAAAACTTAGACGAAGCCACTAATGGGGGAATACAGTCTCAAAATAGGGGGGAATACAGTCCCAAAATAGGGACATATTTCAAATATACATCTTATAAACTTAAAAATTGCTAGAATAAATGGTTTTGTGTTACCATGTACTTTCTGAAGAATATGAAGTCTGAAATTCAAATGTTTGTCATTTTTATTTATTTAACAGTTGTTAACCAGGAAAGTCTGACTTGGAACAAAAGCCAGTTTTCAGCAGAGGCCCAGGGAGTAACACTCCAGACACATGTCTTTGTAAGACGGGAGGACACCAGAGCACACCCACAAAAACACAGGAAGGACATGCAGACTCCACACAGAAGGCACCCTAGCCAAGAATCAAACCTGTAGCTGTCAGGCAGCAATGCTACAATTGCTCCATTGCACTACTGACTTTGTAAGGACACAAAAATACAGAAACCACAGATTTTATGAGGAACAGAACAGAACAAATATGAGGGAAAAATCTGCATTTTTTTTTTTTTACAAATGGTGGTGGGTAGGGAATCCAGGCTCTTGACACCTGGGCCCAAGGTACAGGGTTCAAGCCTGTTGTCTACCTACCACCCTATAGCACCTGGGGCATTATACCCCCCCCCCCCCCCCCCACACACACACACACACACACACACACGTATTCCTTCCTTCATTTCCTCAAAGTTAAGTCTGTAACCTTGTAGTATCCAAGCAAGCATGTCTGAAGTCTATACAATGCATCCACATAATATCGAAGCAAAGCCTGTACAATGAATGCTTATCTTCTGTAAAATGCATCCACCTTGTAGCAAGCAAGTCCTTCCATCCAAAGTCCGCAACGACAAGATGTCCTTCCTGCAAGAGCAGGCTGGGTGCTACCCAGCCTGTGGACATTGCAGTCTGATCCCCCTTCAAGTCTATGCAGTTGTAACTGCATAGACCTCTGGGATAGTGCTGCCGAATGCTCTCTTCATAATCCGGACTGCTGGTGAGACAGTCTGGATTCTGTGCGCATGCTCCATACTGGTTCACCAGCAGTCTGGAAATGCTGTGAGTGTGCATGCGGGGTTCTGTGACTCGTTTTATTTTATTTTATTTTTTGTTTTTGTTTTTCTTTTTTGTTTACGAGCTGCCCCTGCCTTATCTGAGCCTGCGGCTTTCCCAGACTTCATTTTCCTATAGTTTATAAAGGCTGAACCTTTCAAATCTTATAAAAGTAGCTGAGGAGATTATTGATCTTCATTGGATTTAAATGCTTCCTAAAGCCAAACCTTTCTGGTCTCACATATGAAGTATAACACTGGCCTCCATAACCACATGGTTAATACTTTAGCCATTATGCCAACCCCTCCCCCTCACAGGCAAGTACTAGTCTAACTGCCCCTGTGGGCCATTTTAAGCCTAGCCAGTTTCCCTTTTATAAACATCAAGCCCTGTATTTTGTGTCTGTGGATTAAACACTTTTTGTATTATTTTACCTATTATCCTGTTTATTGTTATCTTTATTCAATGATTTCACTGTACTTGTGCATAGGCCATATTTTTTAATGTATCTTTTGTTGATCAGGTTATTTGCACTAGGGTTATGCAGTGTTTTTAAGGGAAATGTGAGGAAACATTTCGATAATTTTATCATACCAGTGCTTAGTAAACAACAGCTGCGTGTCTTCTTTAATACTATTTGCTTAAGTTAAACTTGCTGATTTCTCAGAATGCAATTCTTCTAGCATTCTGCTCAGCTATTACTTGTATTTATATTTAGCATCTACTTAAAGAAGCATGTTGAACTTGATATTAAGGAAATGCATTTTATCTGAAAACTAGTGGAACATTAATATTGTGCAAAAAGTTATGCAAGTATGGAATAAAATGGCAAGTATGGAATAAAATGGCAGAAATGTTCAAATGTTTTTTGCTTTTTTATGAGTTGCTTTAGATTTCTATCACTCACTATCACAGACAAATACCAGCCATATGAACACTGTATATAATGCAGACTGTTTATGAAAGTAAGACCATAATTAAGTTCCCCACAGACTTAAATGAACACATTCTGTTGCTTGCCAGGGCTGTATTTTAATATAGTCAAAGTTATAGGTTCCAGCTGTACTGATTCCAGTGTCCACAAACTACACGCTGGTTTCAGCATTTAATTTCCTATGAGCAAGACCTTATTGATTTCATTCTGCCTGTTTGATGTTTATGAATATTCTGTATAAAATATGTGACAGCAACAGAGACCAGCATTAAACATGCAGCAGTAAGTTAAATGTCTAACGACCATGACTTTTGCTGTTGTGGACCAAGAACAACTATGCCAAATGTAGTTTCTTTGCTTATGGCATATTTTTTCACCTGAAATTATGTTTTGTTACAACATGCCATTCCTAATCAATGCATTTGCTTCCAGACACTAAATTCTGTGGCTGTTTCAGCATTTAATTTTGTAAGAGAGCTGCCATACATTTAGATTCCTAAGTGCCTGTCACTTCAACTGCGGAACCTACTGAATTAAAGTAACAATCATGCAGTCTATTGTAATTTCACAAAATTCTATTGCTGTATTACGAAACAGTCATGCTTTAAATAAATATGAAGATATTTTAATGGCAGGTAAGGCATACAGTAAATATTGGTTAAAGTAAATTTTTATTCATTTATCTTATGAGATGAATGAAATCCCTACTTTTCACTTGTCATAAAGGCTACTTTGTAGATAAAAATTTAGTGGCAAAACATATAAAGTAAAAGAAGCAAACAAGACAGAAATTGTCACAATTGCCAGAGAGCCTCACCTTGTCTCTTACATTCATGTTGCTAACTTCATAGCTAGATGGTAAAATTCCAGATTTTGGTCTTGATGCCCTGGGATTGAATGTTGATCATTGATCGAAGATTGAACATTGCCAAACCTGACTGGGAGAGACAGAACAGTCATTTGACAGAGCTTTCTGTGGCCTGTCTCTGGGGCAGTGTAGGGAACCTTTGTTACAGGTCCAATGTGATTGGAAAGCAAGGTAGAGCTTTTGAGAGGTTACATTTATTTTTCTTTTGTTTATTTATTTGTTAACTTAGCAAGTCTACTGGATGGATGTCTCTCTTCAGGATGACCCAAGAGCACTATCTATTTAAATGATTGCTCAAAGTCAAATATTTTGTCAGTAGAAATTGAAAGAATCAGAGCCATGTCTACCTGATCCCTCACAAAACAGAAGACAGGCCCTTGGCATACCTATCAGGCTCTTAGAGCAAGAAATCTGGACATAGCCACAAATAATGCGGAGACAAAAACACAAAAATAGGAACACTTTTTAAATATTGCTCTTGCAAACTTAGAAAGTTGATAGAATAACAGGTTTTGCAATAGAATGAATTTTCTGAAGGATATGAAGTCTGAAAATCAAATGTCTGCTATTATTTTCTGACTTCAATCCTCACATGATTTGCCAGTGATTTGCCAGAAAACTTGAATTTTATGAGAAACGGACCAAAAATATGAGTCAAAAATCTAGATATCCTGTGCAAATCTGGACAGTTGAGAGCTATGCTCCTTCAAAATGCCCATTTTATTTCCATCTCTTCAGTTTTTATGGGCATATACAGAGAACAGGAACATAAGAACTATATGACAATTAGCCCTGGTTGATAGAAAGAGTCAATATGGCCTCTAGGCATCACAAGCTGAGTCATGAGCAAAAAGAAAGAAATAAAATTATATATATATATATATAGAGAGAGAGAGAGAGAGATAGAGATGTTTTTTGTACTTTGACAAATGTATGAATATTCTACAAAAATGCCTTCATTATGTCATGTCATATAGCTCCCTCGTTAGACAAAGAAGTGGACTGGTTTAGTGAAACAGCCCATAATGCATAGGTAGATGTGGGAAGTGGAGCAGACTGACATATTTTGTTTAAGATTTATGAGATGTAGTCAGGTAGAATACCTAGCAATGTGAATGATTAATGCTATTTACCATGAACACCCAACTTAGAAGTCCAACATTAAGGAAACCATTTAATCTGCTGCATCTTTGTAGCATAGTGTGGCCACAGTATCATAACTACATCATTAAGATGAAAGACAGATTCAATCACATTTAACTGTAACTTTGTAGTAATAGCTGAAAAAAAGCTTCTTAAACCTTACATTTATTTTTCATGACTGATGTGCAAGTTATTGCTCTTGACCATTTTTTGTCAGGATTCAGTGTTTGCTGCCAGAGAAGGATATATATCAGAGATGATCTATGAATGAGAGTGAATTTACAAAGGCTGTGGAACCCATTCAACCGTTTGAAAGTCTTGGAAGAAGTGATAACAGCAAAGCAGCACGTGGAGAGCATTTTATAAAACACAAAAATGTTAAGGCATTGCCATAACTTGGAGATTTTAGATTGGGGATAAAAATGAGATAAAACAATGAAATGCTGCAACTCTGATTGCCAGACAGAACATATTTAATGAGGACACATACTAAGATTTCTGCGGCATTGCATCTAGGATTTTGTTCCACTACGAGACTTTGTTTTATTTCTTTTATTTTGTTCAAAGGTCATGCCCAACTGTTGCATGTCTTCTGTCACACAATCCATCCTTCTGTTTTCTAGATGCCTACTTTTCCTGTCTTCCTGCTTGTCACAAATCTTCACCAGAATGTCTTCTGCTTATTAGTACATGTGTCGAGGCCCCAAACAACTGTCATCTGTTCTTTTTTTACTTTTTCTGCAATTGACGCTAATTTGGATACTGCTCTAATGTCCTGATTACTTCATCAGCTCCACAATGCACATTCTACTACCCATCTCAGGCACTTTATCTCCATCACCTCTAGTTTTTTCAAATGCTTTGCTTTTACTGTCCAGATTTCTATACTATATCGTAGTACTGGTCACAACATTGTTTGTGTACCTTACTTTTCAGCTTTTTTGGCATTTTTCTGTCATAAATGGCCTCTGACACTTTCTAGCACTTGGCTGCAAACCCTCTGATTCTAGCATTGACCTCCTCATTAAGACTTCCCTTCTTTTCAACCATCCCGCCTAGATACTTGAAGCTATTAACCTGTTCTACTATCTTCCCTTCTGTCTCAATTCTCAGCTTCTACTAATTTTTCACATTTGCTGCCATTACAATTGTTTTAACTGTACTCAGTTTCATCCCACATGCCTTCAGTTTTGCATTCCGTTCCCCTGTCCTTTGCTGAATTTCTTGCTTAGGGTCTGCTTGTAATGTCAAATCACCTGCATGCAACAGCTCTGTTAATCTGTCCCTCTGACTCATTTGCTAATGAAGTCCATCACCAGTATGAACAACAGTGGACTCAGAGCTGAATCCTGATGCACACCCACTCCCACTGGGAACCTCTCTGTGAGCCCAAACACTCTTTGTACTTGAGTCATTGGGTCCATGTACATAGCCTGCATTTATTCTACCCATGCATCTGGGTATTCAAACCATTACAGGACTGCCCACATCAGCTTTCTAGGGACTTTGTCATATGCTTTCTCCAAGTCAAGGAATGCCCAGTTGGATTTTTTCCTGATCTCTAAAATCTTGTCAACTATCTTTCTGTATCACTGCAAACATTGGGTCAGTTGTGCTGCATACTGATCTGAAACTGAACTGCTCCTTTCCCATCTTACATTGTACTACTCTGCGTATCCATTTATCAATCACCATCTCCAGAACTTTCATGCAATGTGATAGGAGTTTGATGCCTCTGCACTGCCTACAGTTGTAGATGTCCCCTTTGTTCGTGTACACACTGGCATGAGTATGCTTATTCTCCAGTCATCTGGGATATGCCTTAATCTCCACACTGCTATGAGTACCCTCAGCAGCCATTTCCTCCCTATCTCAACCCATACCTTTATCATATCTGCTGTGACCTCATCTGAGCCTGCTGCTTTCCCTGGTTTCATTGTCCTTAGTGCTGATCTTACTTCAGTGACTCCATTGTCATTATGTGTTCCCAAAGTTTATATGGCTTTGGGATTTCCTTCATGTTTTAAACATTTTGACTTGTGGTATGTAGGCAGTTACAGTTATTGCAACATGTTCAGGAAATATGTGAATTTAATTGTATATTTCCTGTAAAGGACGCCAAACTTAATTGATAAGTTCAGCTGTACTCTTTTGCCATACTAGAAACACAATATTCCTCCTTTGGGTGAAACGTATGTATGTATGCATTCAGAAATAAATCTAGTGTGTGTGCAGTCTGGGCCATAAAATTAACTTTATAAATAAATAATGCCAGTTAAATGATATGCAAACGGAAAGTATTAATTATCTATTTCACTGTCTTCATCTGATACTTGGTAGAAATAATGTCATTATTTTTATACCTTTTCAAAAAGCAGTTGAAAATCTGCACTGACTAAATAATAAATTATCATGGTTAACATGCTCTCAGTAAGCTGAAAAAAATGAATGGCAAAGGTGAATATATCACATTTAGGAAAATGATAAGATCTAATAAAATTGCATATTTATTTTGGAAAAGTGACTGCTGATATGACTTGTTCATATGTTCAGGTGGGTAAAAAATTGTAATGATGACAAAAGGATTTATTTGTGGCTAACACATGAAATGACTGAGTTTTTTTTTCCAGGCTGTGAGTAATGACAAATCATAACAGTCTCATGCAGCTTGTTACATGCATGTGGATCCTAAAAGTTTTTTAATTATTTATTCACTGTCTGATGACCAAGTTAGTGTACTTGTCCATATAGACCTTTTCCAGTCAGGAACAAAGAATACATTACAAAAAAGAAATATGTACAGTTTTTTTAGAATGCATTGCTGTACAACTGCATAGAATATATTGAGCTCTAAGTTGTCCATATACATTGCGTTTGCCTTAGCACTTATTGCCTGGGTGACTCACTAACCTGATTAAGAAATGAATAAATTAGTATTTAAATTAAGTGGCAGGATTCACAAAGAGCTCAGCCATGACTGGTAAACTGTGGCAAAAAGGGCCCTTACATGCAGTCAGAAAAAAGAGTAATCCAGGGCCACATTAACTGCAATAAGAAAAAAACTCCTCTGGGATTCACTGATGACTATACTACACTGTTCTGAGTGAACGGACAACACAAGCATAACTCACCTTCTTCCTCCTAATTTTAGTTTTCCTACTGATTTTCTTGTAGCCTTAAAGATCGAGGGGATTTGTAAAGGTTACAACAAAGTGCAGACTACATGTGCACTTAGTGTAAGTTTTCTGAGTGACAAGGAAGAACAAAAATGTGGTAGGAATGTTGGTGAATACGTAGCATGTACACTTAGTGTACACTTAGTGTGGGCATGCAAGGAAAACACCTTAGAACTGCAGAACCAAACAGGCACAGTATGACACAGCAGCTGGAGAGTACAAAATCTAATAACAGTTAAGCACTTTTTCCCTCTTCAAGGGACTTCCTCAGAACAAAAGATACATCCCCAAGCAGCCCTTAAATAGCATGCGAATTAAAACAATTATCCAATAAGTTAGTTAACCACAAAGCCACATCATTTAAAGGAATATATGTACAACTACAACAAATATATATGTACAATTACATAAAATACAAAAAATATTGTGTTAAAAACGAATACTTGATGCTAAAATTCATGAGGAATGTAAATAATCTATCCTATAATATTCTTCAATTTTAACACACGTGTAATGGCAGTACACTCATTAATGCCCGGGTACTCAGTTGCATTTAGATGCAATTGTCATTTTAACTCACAAATATCTAGATGAATGTCCATATTCCTACACTGGGGATCTTTTGCCACTTGTTGTTTGGCCAAAATCTTAAACTTGTGTTCACTAAACTCCTTTATATGTCTACTCAAAGCATTAGTCAACCTACCATGCCTGATGTCTAATAGGTGTTCAGCAGCTCTATTTTTAAAGTGCCTGCTGCTTTTCCCCACAAAGAATATGGGGCATTGCTGACATTTTATCACACAGATACTACATTGAGGCTACAACAGTTGAAATGCCCATTAATAAATATGGAAGCGTTGTTTAACTTAAACTGGTCACCAGTTTCCAATACATGACGGCAAAAAGTGCACATTCCACACTTTAAATTCCCTTTATTTCTATGCTTGGACAGATTGTTGGCATAACCAGCTATCTCCAAAATATTCTTAAAGGATTTGTCCATCTTGTAGACAATTTTTGGCATTTTGCCAGCTCACTGTCCTGCATTGTACTCATATTTCAAAATTTCCCAGTTGTTTTGAATTATACCCACCACATTATCTGTGTCCAAATTAAAAGTTGTAATAAAGCTCACGGAATAGTTATTTTCCATACCTCATTCCCTACTCTACAGGCTTACACTTAATCCATTTCCATCTGCTAGAATTGGCTTGTAAAGGCCAATTTTACATTTATATTGGACTTCATCACTTATTTTGTTTAGCATTTCTTGTGGGTACCCTCTCTTACAAAACAACTGTTTGATAAAGGACAATTCACTAATAAATTCATTTTCTATGGTCACCATCCTGGCAGCCCATACCATCTGCCCTTTCACAACTAATTTTTTCTGATATAGCGGGTGCCAGCTGTTAAATTCCAGGTAGGAATTGGAAAAGGTAGGCTTCCTATAAATGATCAATTTCAGTTTCTTGTTTGCTTTACTAAATGTCAAATCCACATCTAAATAAGTGATGTGTGTTTCACTATAACTATATGTAAATTTCAAAAAAAAATCACTGTGGTGTTGATATATTCAATAAATTGTTTACGTTCAAATTCAGTACCCTTTTAAACAAAGAAAAAATTGTCCAAAAATCTAGTATAATACTGAATTTTACTGTAATATGCCCCTTCCATTATGTATTGTTGTTCCCAGAAGAACATAACATAGTTAGCAAAAATGGGGGCACATGTCACCCCCATTGCAACTCCTGTTACCTGTCTATAATATTGTAATTCAAAATAAATATAATTGTTTTTTTTAAAACAACTTCCATCAAGGTAACAAACTAATTTATGTCATCCTGGTCATATATTCCAGTCTTAAATAACTGGGTCTCTAACCATTCACAACCTTCATGATGGGGAATCACAGAAAATAGATTACAAACATCAGTAGTAAAGTACAGTTTTGTACCTACCATAAATGTAGATGTTCGAGTGTTCACACTGCTGCAGTCATCACACTTGGATTATCCTGCCATTAGGCAGTCACGCAGTCGGCCAGAGTTCCAAAGTCTTGGTCCGGCGTCGGTTGCTGTCGCTTTTTCCCTGACGTCAGTGTGCCAGGGGTATATAAGTGGCATCCAATGCCATTTTCTTCAGTTTTTCTTGCCCCAGATGTCAGGTGCCCCCAAGTAGGTGGGCAATACATATTGCCAATAAAACATGTAAAGGAAATACAAGGAATATCTTCAGTTACAAGCAAATACACCACAAAGGTTGTACCAGATGGAAAGGTATTGAAAAGTTCAGCTAGGTCAGAGGGGATGGAGGGAGGGTAACCTGGACTGCAGCAGTCTGAACACTCAAACATCTACATTTATGGTAGGTACAAAACTGTACTATGTTCATCGTGTTACATTGATGCAGTCATCACACTTGGGTAGAATCCCAAAGCTAAGAATGGGCGGTGGAATTAAACAGGGTTTGGAGAAGCTAGCAGGCCCTGCAGAACTGCAGTGGCAAAGCCAGCTCTGGTTTTACAGTATAGAGGTAAGTGGTAGTGCTTCGTGAAGGTGTACACTGAACTCCAAGTTGCAGCCTCCAAAATATCCTTGGTTGGTACCCCCATGAGAAAGGCAGTTAATGTAGCTGTAGCCCTGGTGGAATGGGACCTAATGCTAGTAGGTACCAGTTTCCCATGATGTGTGTAGCAGAAATGGATACAATGTCCTATCCATTTTGAGATGGTCTGTTTTGAGATAGCTTTTCCTTGTGATCCTGCAGCATAGGATACAAAAAGCTGGTCAGATTTTCTGAAATCCTTAGTTTTATCCAAGTAGTAACGTAATTGCCTATGAATGTCCAAAGAGTGCAGGAGCCTTTCTCCTTTGTTCTGGGGATTTGGGAAAAAGGTGGACAAATGAATGGTTTGGTTTAGGGCCACACTGGAAACCATCTTTGGCATAAAGGTAGGGTTAGTTCGTAGAGCGACTCTGTCTTGATGAAAAATGAGGAAAGGCTCCACTGCCATTAGGGCCTATAGCTCTGAGACTCTTCGTGCTGAAGTTATTGCTAGCAGCAGGGCAGTTTTAAATGATAGAAACTATAAATCAGCTGTAAAAGCTGGTTCAAAGGGTGGTAGTGTAAGCTTTTCCAGAACAAAGTTGAGATCCCAAGTTGGTGTTTGTGCTCTCCTGGGTGGTCTTATGTTCTTAGCCCCTCGGAGGTACTGTCTTAGCAGTGGATGTGAAAATATAGGAGGATCCGTGTTGTAGTGAGCTGAAATTGCTGAGGCGTGGATCTTAATAGATGAAAAAGAAAGTCCTTTGTGTAACAACTCAGTTAAATATTGTAGAATCTGAGGAATGTTTGGAACAAGGGGAATTTGGCCTTTAGCCTGGTTTCAGGCGCAAAATCTTTTCCATTTGTCTGAATAGGCTTTACTGGTACTGGGCCTCCTGGCCTCCAGAATGACATCCATAACAGCTTTAGAGAGAAGTGTTGGCTGGTTGCTTAGGTAATTTGCCATGCAGCCAGATTTAAAGTCTTGAGCTGACTGTGTAGAATCTGATTGTTTTGCTGCGTGAGCAGGTGAGGAATTTGAGGCAAAATCCATGGTGGGCCATGAGCCATGATGTCCTTCATGGATGCATCTGCAGTCATAACAAGTGGGTTGTCCTGTCGTCAGGCAGCCCTGCAGTCGGCCGGATTCCAAAGTCCGGGTCCGGCTTCGGCTGATGTCGCACTCCACCCGACGTCATCTCTGGTCGTCTTCGGGTATAAAAGCATCAGCCGACGCCATTTTCCTCAGTCTTTCTTGCCGCGTGGCGCCCGAAGCAGAAGCTGTTCGCAAGTGCCGGTCGGTCGGATCCAGAGATTACTTCTACCGAATACTACTTCGAAGACTTCTAAAGCTAAGTACCCCGTTGGGGACTCTTTCTTGCCTCAGCCGATGTCAGAAAAAGTTAACAATTGTTTAACCTGTGGGAAACAAATACCTCATAAAGATTTCCACTCTTACTGTTTGCCTTGTTTAGGCCCAGCCCACGACGTAGCAGCCTGTTCGGCCTGTGCCTCTTTCAACCGACGAACGCTTAGGCGTTGGTCGGAGTTTGCAGAACAGTTTTTCGGTTCTGATTTTGCGTATATTATGCCGTTGGATCCTCCGACTACCCAATCTACCAAAAAACGCAAAGATAAAGACCGACACTCGCGGTCCGCGGTTTCGACCGAAACCACGGTAAAGCAAATCATGAGTGCCTCGGTTTCGGCCGAAACCGAGAAAACTGATCAAAGTACAGCTGAAACTATTCTTACAACTGAGGCCCCTGCTACAACTCTTGAATCGACCTCAGAATCTTTACCCACTATGGTGGTTGACTTATCAGACACCATCCCCTTGGATGTCTCTACCCCAGCACGTGGTGCTGCTAGGCCTCCAGCAGCCATGTCCATTAAGGCCTTCGCCAGGGCTAAAGCAGCCAAGACTACTAAAACAGGGCCTGTTAAACCCCCCACATCCAGGCCCTCTTCTAGTTCTCAAATGCTTACTTTGGCAGAAGATTTAATTTCTTTAATTAGAGGATCTCAATCTCACCCAGACAGGGCCTCTCAGCCCCCAGAGAAGAGACCTAGGGCAGAGCCCCCTGAGCCAGTGTCTTCTGATGATTCTGCTGATGAATCAGACATAACTGACCAGCCAGAGGCTCCCTTCTCCAATTTTGAAGATTCTGATGCTGAAGAATCCATTCCAGCTGCTTCCCCACCAGAAGAATTCTCCTTTGGGGAAACCTTGCATGCCATGCGAGAACAGTTCCAATGGCAGCAACAGGATTTTTCAGACTCCAGAAAAGACTTAGGACCTTTCTGCACCTCCCACAGCACAGGCCCTTAGCTATACCTCCTGTTCTCTCTGTGGTGGATGATGCTTTCAATGATGTTTGCTCCGCTCCAGATTCTTTACCCCAGCCCCTGCCAAACCAGACAGATTTTACAGGGTGCCAGATACTCATCACCACCTTTACAAGGCCCCTCTTGCAGACCCAGAAACTATATCCCAGGGTCCCAAGGCAGTAGCAGCGACCACAGCTAAAACCCTATTCCCTCTGAAAGGCAAGCAAGGTCTTTAGACAGATGGGGTAACAAGGTCTACACTTCAGCTACTCTCTCAGCTAGAGCTTCAAACTGTCAGTTTCACATGATACAATACCAAGAGTTTATGCTTGATCAGTTAACTAAAAAACTAACCACTGATGAATCTCTTGATAAGAAATATGTATTAGAGATGGTAAATAACATACAACAGGTTAGCAACCATTCCTTAAAATGTGGCTATGATGCACTGGAGGCTTCATTTAGATCAGCCATGACAGGCACAGTGATAAGAAGGCATGCATGGCTAAAGGAACAAGCTTTACCGGATCATGTTAAAGCTAAGTTGCTGGATGCTCCTATGGACAAGACAAGTTTGTTTGGTACACCTGCCCAGCAGGTTATGAAGAAAATGGAAGAAAAGGCAAAATCTGTACAAACTGTTAAAGATTTCCTGCAGGTTCAACCCCCAAGGTTTAGCAGGAACTGGCCTGCCAAAAATTGGTCCTTTCCTGACTCCACAAAATTTCAAAGGGGCAGGAATAGACGTTCCAGAGGCAGAAACCAATCCAGAGGAGGTGCCTACAGAGGACGACAGTGGCAAGGTAACAACAGAGGCACAGACACAGCCACTGCCACTACATCAGCACAACCACAGTGACTTAATCCTAAATCCGCCTACCAGGGAACTATTAGCAGCTCCTCTAGGCGGAAAGTTAACCTTATTTTCAAAGAACTGGCACTACATAACAAAAGACAAGTGGATTTTACAAACCATAGATCAAGGTTACCGGTTTCACTTCCACACTTTACCAGTAAAAAGGGGAATGCCAAATCTACCTCCAAATCAAAAAACAGAGGCTCTACGCCAGATAATGGAGTTAGCAAACATGAGAGCTGTGGAAAGAGTGCCAACAGCAGAACAAGGAAAGGGGTTCTATTCCAGACTATTCCTAGTTCCAAGAAAGGAAAAAAGTTGGAGACCAATTCTCGACCTGTCCACCTTAAATACTTACATCATTGTCCCAAAATTCAAAATGCTGACCCTACAGCAACTTCTTCCCATGCTGGGCAAGGAGTCTTGGCTGGTAACTCTAGATCTCAAGGAGGCATACCTGCACGTCCCCATTCGACCAATCTGCAGAAGATACCTCAGATTTCTTGCAGGATCAGAGCACTATCAATTCTCAGCATTGCCCTTTGGCTTATCTACTGCGCCCAGAGTATTCACAAAATGTCTGGCATCAGTAATCGCCCATTGCAGACTACAGGGAATTCAAATTTACCCATACCTGGACGACTGCCTGCTACAAGGGGACAACAAAAGCAAGCTGACAACAGATTTACAAAGGGTCATTCACTTGCTACAAGGACTGGGATACACAGTCAACCTACAAAAGTCAAGGCTGATACCATCCCAAACAAGGACATTCTTGGGCGCGGAATTGGACACAGTACAACAAATGGCATTCCTGACTACAGAAAAACAAAAGAACTTCCTCTTTACTTCTTGGCACTAACAAAACTGAACAAGTTAACAGCAAGAAAAGTTCTGCAGGCTTTGGGCTTCATGGCATCATGCATAATCTTGGTCCCATTTGCCAGACTACATATGAGGAAACTACAATGGTACCTAAAGAATTTATGGTCCCAACACAGACACAGCCTAGAAACAGAAATCCCACTAATTCCATGCTTAAAACAGGAGTTCCTATGGTGGGCTCAGGCATGCCAGTCAAACCCAGGCCTACCCTTTCGCAGATGTCAACCAAGCCAGACCATCACAACAGACGCTTCAGACCTAGGATGGGGGCACACATGCTGGACAAATGCGTGCAAGGATTGTGGACACAGGATCAACTTCACCTGCACATCAATCTAAAAGAAATGCTGGCAGTAAAACTGGCAATCCAAAACTTCAAACCATTTCTCAAAGAGGGCCAGTTGATGATAAGGACAGACAACACCACAGTCATGTGGTACATCAACAAACAGGGAGGCACTCATTCATACCCCTATGCAGAATGACCTTGGAGCTGTGGACCCTGGCACTCAGCTACAACATTCAGTTACAGGCAATATTTGTACCGGGGAAAGACAATACTCTAGCAGACATATTAAGCAGAACCACTTCGGATGCCCACGAATGGAAGCTGCACCCGGACATCTTCAAGACCATCTCAAAGAAATGGGGAATGCCACAGATAGACCTATTCGCATCACCTCTCAATCACCAGCTCAAAAATTCTGCACAAGGACATTCCACCCACTAGCATGGAAAGTGGACTCACTCTCCTTCAACTGGAAAGGCCTAACAGCATATGCATTCCCACCTCTTCCCTTGATACACAAGGTACTACTAAAAATCAAGGAAGAACGTCCAAGGATAATCCTGATAGCTCCAAACTGGCCAAGACAACACTGGTACCCACTACTGAAGAGCATGTCTCGGAACAATATGTGGCCAATACCCTGATGCCTTTGATGTTAACTCAGAACAACTACAGCATCATACATCCGAACCTAAAAACCCTGCAACTGACTGCATGGAACATCACATAGCAGCAGCTAATCCAGAACTTTCCCAAAGAGTTAAAGACATTATTCTTGAAGCACGCAGACCTTCAACAAGAAGGAACTATGCTGGAAAATGGAAAAGGTTTGTCATTTGGAGTACGGAAAGAGGAAAAGATGTGTCAAACATAGATATGCCTAACATTCTGGAGTATCTGGCCGAACTTCTTCATTCAGGCCTGTCCTACTCCTCCATCAAGATACATGCATCAGCTATTTCAGCAGAATACAGCTTTGATCCACCTGTTTTTCGCACCCTTTGCTCAGGCAGTTCCTCAGAGGAATTAAGAGTGTAAAACCTCCAAGGAAACCACCATTACCAGCTTGGGATTTAAACTTTGTGCTAGAAAAGTTGACACTATCACCCTTTGAACCAGCAGCAACTGCAGACCTACAACACCTGTCATGGAAAACTGCTTTCCTACTGGCAATTACTTCAGCAAGGAGGGTTTCAGAACTACAGGCCTTAATGGCAGTGCAACCCTTCCTAATCTTCCACCAAGATAGAGTGTCCATGAGGACTAATCCTACATTTATGCCCAAGGTGGTATCCAGAGTGTCTTTAAACCAGGCAATCCACCTACCTACCTTCTTTCCCAACCCACAAAACAGAGGGAAAGAATACTGCATACCTTGGATGTACATAGACAGCTACGCTACTACTTGGACAGAACAAAAATAGCAGAAAGACTGACCAACTTTTTGTAGCCTATGCAACAGGAAGGGAAGGAAAAGCTATTTCCAAACAGACAATCTCCAAATGGATAGGAAATTGCATACGATACTGTTACTCCTTCCATGGAAAACCAATTCCACAGAACATAAGACCTCATTCTACAAGGGCAACAGCCACTACCACAGCCTTCTTACGAGGAGTGGCAACCAAAGACATTATTGAGGCGGCTACTTGGACCTCCGTGCATACATTTGCCAAGCATTATAATTTGCCTCTATATTCCAGATCCCGAGCAGGGTTTGCCACTGCTGTACTGCAAGGGATCCTAAACACACCATAATCTACTTTTATCCTCCTCCCTAGTTGGCTATGGTATTCTACCCACTTGTTATGACTGCAGATGCATCCATGAAGGACATAGTATAGTTTTGTACCTACCATAAATGTAGATGTCCGAACTGGATAGCATCTGCAGTCAGGATTACCCTCCCTCCTTCCCTCTGTGGTACTCCTAGGGTGTTTACCCTCCTAATAGCTAGCTGTTGGGGGGGAGTCTTTTATGGTGTATTTGTTTGTATATATGTACATACATGCTTATTGTTGTGTTTACCTCTATCTATTTGGAAACATTGGCATCTATCCAAATTTTAGCCTGCAAGAGGGCTACTGGCATCTGGGGCAAGAAACACTGAGGAAAATGGCGTCGGCTGATGCTTTTATACCCGAAGACGACCAGAGATGACGTCGGGTGGAGTGCGACATCAGCCGAAGCCGGACCCGGACTTTGGAATCCGGCCGACTGCAGGGCTGCCTGACGACAGGACAACCCACTTGTTATGACTGCAGATGCTATCCAGTTCGGACATCTACATTTATGGTAGGTACAAAACTGTACTTTCCTTAGTATTGGAAACCAGTGTTGGCATGGCCAGTCTGGAGCAATGAGTATCATTTGTGGCCTCTCTAATCTGACTTTCAGCAGCACCTTTGCTAGAAGAGGCAGTGGAGGGAAGGCATACACTGTTAATGTTTTCCAACTGAATGAGAGGGCGTCCACTTTCCAAGCTAGTGGGTGGAATGTCCTTGTGCAAAATTTCCGAAGTTGGTAGTTTTGGGGGTTGGCAAACAGATCTATGTCTGGGCTTCCCCATTTTTGAGTTATCATTGCAAATACTTGTGGATCTAGTTTCCACTCGTGAGGATCCATGATGTTTCTGCTTAGATTGTCTGCCAATGTGTTTTTTCTTTCCTGGCAGGAATTGTGCTTGTAGTTGAACTTGGTAGGTCAGTGCTGTGTTCCACAAGGTCATTGCTTGCCTGCATAGGGGGTAGGAGTGTGTGCCTCCTTGCTTGTTTATGTACCACATTACTGTGGTGTTGTCCGTTATTATTAGTAGTTGTCCTGGATGTAAGAGGTCCTTGAAAGCTGTTAGGGCATTTTGTACAGCTAGCATTTATTTTTGATTGATATGCAGATGCCTTTGATCTGTAGACCATTTGCCCTGAATACACTGTCCTGCCATGTGTGCTCCCCATGCATAATCCGATGCATCTGTTGTTATAGTTTGCCTGACTGTGGGTGGGGTAAAAGGTTGACCCTTGTTGAGGTGACATGCCTGAGCCCACCATAGAAACTCCTGTTGAAGGCAGGGAATGAGTGGTATTATTGTTTCCAAACTGTGGCTGTGCTGACTCCATACGCTTTTCAGGTACCATTGTAATTTCCCCATATGCAGTTTTGCAAATGGTATTAGTAGTATGCAAGATGCCATGAACCCCAAGGTCTGCAGAATTTTTCTTGCAGGGAGTTGGGTCTTTGTTGACAACATTTTGAAGTATTGAGTCAGCTGTTCTTGCTTGTCTGGCATGAGGTAAGCCATCTGGGCCATTGTATTTAAGCTGGCACCCAGGAATATTATGTTTTGAGAGGGCACTAGTTTTGATTTCTTTTCATTTACTGTGTAATCTAGGCAACTTAATAGGTGTTTGACAAATGCCAGATGCTTTAAAAGAATGTCCTTGCTTTCTGCTTGAATAAGGCAGTCATCCAGGTATGGATATATTTGAGTTCCTCTTTGTCTGCAGTACGCAATTACTGGTGCCAGGCATTTTGTGAAGACCCTGGGCACAGTAGATAAGCCAAAGGGCAGTGCAGAGAATTGATAATGAGTTGAACCTGCAATAAATCGGAAGTATCTTCTGCAATTTTGTCTGATAGGGACATGCAGGTATACCTCCTTGAGATCCAACGTTACTAGACAAGCCTTCTTGCCCAGCATGGGAAGAAGCTGTTGTAGTGTTAGCATCTTGAATTTGGGTACTTGCAGATAAGTGTTTAGAATGGAATGGTCCAGAATAGGTCTCCAGGCTTTGTCCTTTCTGGGAACTAGAAAGAGTCGTGAGTAAAATCCTTGTCCTTGCTCTTGTGTAGGTACCTGTTGAATGGCTCTCATGTCCATGAGAGCTATAATTTGTTTTTGAGCCTCTGCCCATTGATTTGGTGGCAGGTTTGGCATTCCTTTTATCCTTGGCAAAGTGTGAAATTTGGAATCTGTATCCTTGTGAGACAGTATTTAGGACCCATTTTTCTTTTGCGATGATGTGCCAGTTGTCTGCAAAAAGTGCTAGTTTTCCTCCCAAGGGAGCTGCCAAGAGAGATTTGCTTGGCAGTCTGAGGGTTGAGTCATTGTGTTTGTCTTCTGACAGCTTGGGGCCTGTCTTCTCCTCCTTTCTGGGTTGCGGTACCCCATTGTCGAGACTTGTAAGGGCCTTGTGACTGACCTCTGCCCCTTGGGCGTCTGTATTTGCCCCGATGTGGTCTGTCAGAAGCTGGAAAGGACCAGTTTTTTGTTGGCCAATTTCTGCTGAAACGAGGGGGTTGAACCTGTAGAAAATCCTTGACCGTCTGCATAGATTTTGCCTTAGCCTCCATTTTCTTTAAAACCTCTTCTGCTTTTACACCAAATAAAACATCCTGCTGTAAAGATGCATCCAATAACTTTGCTTTAACATGATCAGGTAGGGTTTGTTCTTTTAACCAAGCATGTCTACGTATGACAGACCCAGTCGCTGCTACTTTACAGGAAGCCTTCAATGAATCAAATCCACATTGTAAAGTATGTTTTCCCACTTGTTCAGCTGCATGCAACAAATCTTGCATTTCTTTGAAATTAGGCTGCTCTGAATGAGTGATCATTTTTTGTTTTAATTGAGACATCAGGTATTGCTGATATTTCAGCATGTGAAACTGGCAATTTAAGGCCCTCATAGCTAGAGTAGCTGAGGTATATACTTTCTTTCCCCATCTGTCTAGTGCTCTGGAATCCCTTTCAGAGGGTACAGGATTTTTAGCAATAGAGGCCTTAACCCCTTTGGGACCCTGGGAAATGGTTTCCAGATCAGCAACAGGGCTTTTATATAGGAATTTGTATGAGTCAGGAACTCTGTAGTATCTGTCTGGTTTGGCTGGTGCAGGAGGTAGAGAGTCTGGGTTAAGGCTAGATTCTAGGTAAACATCATCCACAATGTCTAACATGGGAGGGATAGCAAGAGGTCTGTGCTGGGGTAGTAAAAGGAACTCATGTAGCCTTTTCTTAGAATCAGAGTAATCCTGGCCTTCCTAGTGGATATGTTCCCTCATGGTATGTAAAGTTTCCCCAAAAGAGTAGTCTTCTGGGGGAGATGCTGAGAGAATAGACACTTCAGCATCAGAGTCTTCATAAGGGGGAAAAGAGTATTCCTGTTCCTCAGAAGAATCTGAGGAAATTGAGACCTAGTCAGAGGACGCATAATCCTCCTCCTGTCTTGGCCTTTTATCAGGAGGGGGATGGGAACCCCTGATTAGGGTAATTAAATCTTCAGCCATCTTAAGCATCTGTTTCTTAGGCATGGGGCCTTGTACTGGAGACTGCTGTACAGTCGTTTTTGTTTTTAAAGGAGTTTTCAGCTTTGCATAAGATTTGATGGTGAGTGTAGTCGGTCTGAAGACACCTTCTGCAACTGAAGGCGTTTCAGCTGCACCGGAATCTCCTTCTGCTCTGGAGTCAGAAAGGGCTAAAGATGAAGGCTGCGGTGGCCTAGTAATCTCTGCTTGGGAATCGGAAGCAGTCTGAGGTTCCAAATTATCGGTTGTCAGGGGCTGCGTAGGTGCCTCACTGAAAACTGGAGAACCATCAAATGGCCCAGCAGAGGCTTCGGAGTCTGGTTTGGGTCTCGGCTGCCTGTCCTTATCCTTGCATTTTTTATGCATGTCGGTCATCGGTTGTTCTGATGGCATGGTATAATTAAATTTCCTACCAAAGTAATGTTGGGTGAAATCAAAACGACATTTAATAGTTCGTTTATTAAACCTAGCACAAAACCGACAACCTGTGACGTCGTGGTCTGGGCCTAGGCAAGGAATACAATAAGAATGAAAGTCCTTATGAGGTATTTGCTTCCCCCAAAAAATGCAATTGTTAAGTTTTTCTGACATCGGACTGAGGCAAGGAAAGGTTCCCCAATGGGGTACTTAGCTTTATTGAAGACTTCGGTCTGAAATTCGAATTGAAAATCTCAGGAGTCGGCCGACCAGCACTTGCGAACTGCTTCGGCTTCGGGCACCGTGCAGCAAGAAAGACTGAAGAAAATGTCGCCGGGTGCCTCTTATATATCCCTGGTGCACTGACGTTAGGGAAGAAGCAACAGCAACCAACGCCGGACCAAGACTTTGGAACTCTGGCCGACTGCGGGACCGCCTGATGGCAGGATAACCCAAGTGTGATGCAGCAGTGTAACATGATGAACATCCATAATTATATTCCCATCTAGTATCAACTTATCCAGCCTTTCCAGGAATTGCCAGGAATCCTTTGTTATATATGGAAAAACAGTCATCCCTTTTTGTAGGTAAAAATCCAAATACCTGCTAATAAAGCAGGTTTTGGATCTCTTACCATCCACTATTGGTCTGAACTTCGGGTTATTTAAGCCTTTATGAATTTTGGATATTCCAAATATATTTGAAACCATGGAGTGTTCGTTTATCATATAATTAAGTTCATCTTCATTTATCTGCCCTTAATATAGCATATCATCCAAATATAAATCTATCCTTATATATGATATATGTATTTCATTTAAAGACACCTCTTCATATGTTCCATCCATTAAAATATTATTCATATAATATCAAATATTAAACGAAATACATATATCATATAAAAGGATAGATTTATGTTTGGATGATATGCTACATCAAGGGCAGATAAATGAAGGTGAACCTAATTATATGATAAACAAACACCCTATGGTTTCAAACAAATTTGAGATACCCAAAATCCATAAAAGGCTTAAATAACCCAAAGTTCAGACTAATAGTGGATGGTAAGAGATCCAAAACCTGCTTTATTAGCAGGTATTTGGATTTTTACCTACAAAAAGGGATGACTGTTTTTCCATATATAACAAAGGATTCCTTGCAATTCCTGGAAAGGTTGGATAAGTTGACACTAGATGGGAATATAATTATGGTTACTATTGATGTTTCTAATCTATTTTCTGTGATTCACCACCATGCAGGTAGTGAATGGTTAGAGACCCGGTTAATTAGGACTGTAATATATGACCAGGATGACATAAATTAGTTTGTTACCTTGATGGAAGTTGTTTTAAAAAACAATTATATTTATTTTGAAGGACAATATTATAGACAGTTAACAGGAGTGCAATGGGGGCAGCATGTGCCCCAATTTTTGCTAACTATGTTATGTCCTTCTGGGAATAACAATACAAAATGGAAGGGGCTTATTCTAGTAAAATTCAGTATTACACTAGATTTTTGGACGATTTATTAGTTGTTTGGAAGGGTACTGAATTTGAACTTAAACAATTTCTTGAATATATCAACACCACAGTGAATTTTTTGAAATTTATATATAGTTATATTGAAACACACATCACTTATTTAGATGTGGATTTGACATTTAATAAAGAAAACAAGAAATTGATCTACTACCTTTTCCAATTCCTACCTGGAATTTAACAGTTGGCACCCGGTACATCAGAAAAAATCAATTGTGAAAGGGCAGATGGTACGGGCTGCCAGGATAGTGACCATAGAAAATTAATTTATTAATAAATTGTCCTTTATCAAACAGTTGTTTTGTAAGAGAGGGTACACACAAGAAATGCTAAACAAAAATAAGTAATGAAGTCCAATATAAACATAAAATTGGTCTTTAAAAGCCAATTCTAGCAGGTGGAAATGGATTAAGTGTAAGCCTGCAGAATAGGAAAGGAGGTATAGAAAATAACTATTCTGTGAGTTTTATTACAACTTTTAATTTGAACACTGATAATGTGGTGGGTATAATTCAAAACAACTGGGACATTTTGAAATATAAGTATAAGTAGGACAGAGAGTTGATAAACTGCCAAAATATGTCTATAAAAAGGACAAATCCTTTAAGAATATTTTGGAGACAGCTGATTATGCCAACAATCTATCCAAGCATAGAAATAAAGGGAATTTAAGTGTGGAATGTACACTTTTTGCCCTCATATATTGGAAACTGGTGACCAGTTTAAGTTAAACAACACTTCCATATATATTAATGGGCATTTCAACTGTTGTAGCCTCAATGTAGTATATGTGGCAAAATATCAGCAATGCCCCATATTCTATGTGGGGAAAACCAGCAGGCACTTTAAAAATAGAGTTGCTGAACACTTATTAGACATCAGGCATGGTTGGTTGACTAATGCTTTGAGTAGACATATAAAGGAGTTTAGTGAACACAAGTTTAAGATTTTGTCCATACAACAAGTGGCAAAAGATCCCCAGGCTAGGAGTTTGGATATTCATGTAGATATTTGTGAGTTAAAATGGCAATTGCATCTAAACACAACTTTGTACTTGTACCTATATTTCTTTAAATGATGTGGCTTTGTGGTTAACTAATTTATTAGATAATTATTTTAATTGACATGCTATCTAAGGACAGCTTGGGATGTATATTTTGTTCTGAGAAAGTCCCTTGAAGAGGGAAAAAGCACTTAACTGTTATTAAAGTTTGTACTCTCCAGCTGCTGTGTCATACTGTGCTTGTTTGCTTCTGCAGTTCAGACTTGGTTGAGAAGAAGTTCGTACCTTAGAACTAAAAACATCTATTTTTTTCACGTCTGTTTTCTGAGCTATTTAAATACCCGAAAATCACTCTGACTTCTTCTTATAGAATTTTAGTATGTTTTCTGCAAAATGGTTGCTAATATGGCTTGGCATAGAAATGTGATTTTATTTTTTTCTTCAAGCCTTTCTCTTTCAGATAATCCATTTCAAGCCTACTTTATATGAGTCATGCTAGACATAAGGAAGTACTGTTGTATTTCCATGCCATTGACATATAATGGGATTAAGGTCAGGAACTGTAATTTTATATACCTTGTACAAAAACACTGCCTCTTTTGTTTCTTGAATGGCCTCATTTATGTGTGTCTCGTGGCTTGCATTACAGTATACTAAGGAGTTATACAGCTGCAGCCAGAAAAGTAGTTAAATTGCAGGCCTTTGTTCAAAGTATCTTTTTGTAGTCCAAGATGAATTGACACTCCCCTCCCCCAACACATTTCCCTCAGGTGTCAAAACTATCACTGTTCTGAGATCCATGCTGTTTCGTTTGATGCTATTGGGAAGGAAGACATTTGAAAGTAATTCTGTTCCCCAGTGCCAGCAGGCAAAAGATGTTTATTTTCATTCATTCATTTATTTACACAGATAGCAAGTTAAAGTATTGTGGCTTTCCCTTTCCCGGTGTTTTAATGAAAGGGCATATAGCACATGTAAGCTAACGCAAATTCAGCTGTGTATCATCGTTGCTGTCAATTGCTGCATTTCCATTATTGATAGAAAATGCTTGTGCACACCACTTGTGTAAGGGCTGACTCAAAGTCGATGCAAGACGTCTCTTTGTAAGGATCTGTGTACCAGATATGCATCCTCTTCTGGAAGGATGTCACAAGCAAATATAAAAGACCTTCTTATAATCAGTAACAGTGCAAGTAGTTGATAGTGTTGTCACCTGTCTCACTTCCTGCAGAAAAGTCCTGATTTGCGCAGTTTTGTCCTATTGTGGTGTCAGGGCAGAAAAATGGCAAGTGTTGATACTTTAAAAAAAATTACAAAAATATATATATATATATATATATATATATATATATATATATATATATCTTTTGACTTTTCTCTAAATATCACTGACATCTTTGATACTATGTTTAAGTCATCTTAAGATGTATAGTAGTATGAAGAGCAAACATTTAAAGTTTGAAGCTTAACATTTCAATACTGTGATGCTGCTTATGTAATTCTGTCAAAAGAGGTAACGACACTGACTGATCTAATTGCTCTGTTTTGCTATGAAAGGTATTGCTGCATTAGAGACATCTGTGAATCAGTGTGAGTTCTCTTCCAATCTACAATAAAGACAATAGAAAAGAGTTTCACACCTCTCTTGTCTTTTTTGCAGCAGCTGTTGTGCTTCTGACATCAACAGGACCAAATTTCCTCCACAAATTACTAAATGCCCATATGATTGTCAGCAGTACCTGACAGGTAAACTACAGATTTCTTTGTGTCTGTGTATGTCAGGCAGGTGTAGACAAATTTCTCTGCAAATTACTTGAGATGTTAAGCTTACAAAAGTGGGAGGTCTTTCGATTCTTTTGATTTCAAGGCAAGGAATTGAAAGTTTTAAAAAGTAAAAACAATTTTCTGGTACCTATACAGTACTGACACCATATTGTAGGGAGAAGAGTTGAGATAAATGGTAGGAGAAGCTGGAGATTTCCTTTAATGAATCTAGCCCCACTTTATTGGCTAATTTGAATATCTCTGAATCACTTGATGATTACTGCAGGCACTAACAAGCACTTTTCCATGGAAATTACTGCTCTTAGCTGATGCATCATGTTGGCACTGGCAACCACATCATTCATTCACATACACACGGACTCATACAAACACACACACTCATGGGCACATCTTTATACACTCACCTGCTAATGGCAGGCAGTTATTCTTCATAGTTGTTATTGCTCAGCATGTGGCCCATGCTGGAGAACTTGTTCCAGTTACTTTTAAGTTGTGTAACAGCAGCATTTCACAGTCTCTCATGTCTAGTGCCCCACTCCAAGTATGACAGTCTTTGCTTCTTAATCTATGGAACAGCTCCCCCCCAGACAACCACACGCACATTCACAGATAGACAAATACACACACGCGCGCGCACACACACGCATGCACACACACACACGCACACACACACACACACACACACACACACACACACACACACACACACACGGACATATAACACAAACACACACGGACACCCACAGACACACACAAACACACACACACACACACACACACACACACACATACACACACACACACACACACACACACACACACACACACACACACGGACATATAACACAAACACACATGGACACCCACAGACACACACAAACACCCCCACACACACACACACACACACACACACACACACACATGGACACATACATGCACATACACACACTTACTTGAGACCAGTCATGTCTCTGCATACACTCACACACAGTATCTTGCACATACATACACATACATAAACACTGTCTACTACCTGTGCTCTAAACTCCTTGGCACTTACCTGCAATCATTATCTCCCACTGAAAGTAATGGGTGAAGGCAAACTTTTGACAGAGTTAATTAACATGGCTGGTGAAGCTGATTTACACAACTGAGTGGTTCATTGTACTGCTTAGTTGTATAAAACACTTATCACAAGCATTTATGGGGGAGAATACATGCCTAATTATAATATGCTGATCCCTTTGAATGCCTCACCAACATTCACAGTGAGATAGAAAGGAAAGCCCACTTCAGTACTTCAACAGATGATGTAGATGAGTCCTGAACTGAAAATGGCTACGACCACTGATAAACTCTATTTACCATTGGGATTCACCTTTCTGGATTCTGAGAAAGACTTTAAACCAGTCTGTGGTCAAGTTACACAAAACGCTGTTCAATGCAGTGAATGAAAATGGTGTTTGACGATTTAAAACGTATAAAGGTTGAGTCATATATTTATGCTATAGCTGTGACACAAATCTGTGTTTTTTCAAATGTTCTCATTATGGCTCTACACTATATAGTTAACGAGCAACTGGATTCCTATACTCATAAAATGAATGAGTTTTCCTTGTAATATTTATTATTTATTTGTTTATTTGACATTTGTTAACTGAGATAGTCCAACTGGGTCACATAACCTGTTTTTAGAGGATGCTTGGGGAGAAAAGCTCCACATTTAGACATTTAGGTACATGCACAGATAGATTACAATTTTTATAACAATAATGTTAGTTAAGACTTAACACAATGTATTTAGGTACTTACACTGATAAAATATAATTTTTAAAGCAATAATGTTAGAAAGACTTTACACAATCCATTACAAGCAGATCATAGTTGTAGAAATTGAAAACTGGCCAGTTGCTTAGAGTTTGCTTAAAATTTAACTTAACCTCTAAGATATTGGAATGTATTAACAATAGATTTACTTGAGAAGAGAATGGTTAATGTACATAGAATCAAGCTAATATAAGAATACGTTTATACTAGATCATATAAATAGCTTTACTTAGAGATGTGGAGAAATAAAGAAGATTTCAGAAATTATAAATTTACAGATCTACTTGAGTAGACCAAAAAACTGTTAAACTGAAACTTACTTGATAGAGATGAGTAGGCTGAATCCACAGTTTAATGAACATTCACATCACTAGAAATTTAATCACGGAAAGAAGCCAGTTGGCCAACATGGGGAAATTTGCTCTTTTTCCCACCATAGTGTGATCTTGGAGTTTGTATATTTAGTTATGTGGGGTATGGGGGTGGGTGAAGCCCCCCATGTGGATGGGTTTGACATGCTTTGCTGTTTTTCTTTTTACTGTTAGCCAACTTGTTTCTTTCCCAGATTAAATTTCCGGTCATGTGAAAGTTCGTTAAAGTGAGGATTCAGAGCACTCTTCTCAATCGAGTAAGTATCAATTTATTGGCTTTTCGGTCTACTCAAGTAGATCCAAATCTAAATGGGTTTTGAGAGACAGAAAGAAGAAGGTAGACTAAGGTTAGGGTGAGGGGAGGAGAATTCTTGGTGAGGTTTCATAGGTAACAGTGGGTAAGAGAGACTGCAGAGAAAAAGGAAGATGGGCAGAGGAAGCAGAGGTAGAGGGGAATTAATTTGGAGTTAAACATGTGCAGAGCAATTACTTAATTAGATGTGCTTTTAGAGAGGCTTTAAATAGTGGCAGCCTGGGAGTTGATCTGTTGGTTGAAGGGAGAAAATTCCATAGTTTAGAAATGGAGTGCAAGTAAAGACACTGGCCTAGTCATTTAAAAGGTTTGGAGATTTCTAACAAGTTTTTGTCTTCTGATCTGAGTGATCTGCGTGGTATGTAGTGTTTGACAAGCTTATCCAGGGCAGGACATCAGTGAGTTTGTAAATTAAGTTACTTATAGTAGACAGTTGGATATATGTTAGTTGGTTGGAGAGTTCAAGCCAATTTAGTTCCCGTAGTAGTTTACAGTGGGCATATGGTATTTGGAGTTTGTGGCGAACTTTGTGATTTTATTTTAGTATTGTTCCATTTTTGTCTTAGTGGAGTTTTTCAGGTTGGTGAGTATACAAGAACTGTAAAATAGGGAGGGGAAAAAGAAAGTTTTTGCTAGGGTAGTCTTGGTTGTTGTTATAAGGAATCGCCTATTTTTGTAGGGAAGTCCAAGTTTTTTGTGGGTTTTGTTTATGTTTTTGCTAGATATGAAGTACAAAGGTGAGATTTTCAGTAATTACTCCAAGTAATTTTGTTTCTTGTACTCTTCCAATGATAGTGTTGTCGACTGATTGGATGTTAAATTGGTTAGAGCTGAGGGTGGTAATTCTGGGGTGAAAGACTATAAGTTTGTTTCTTTTTGGGATTGAGAAAAAGTTGGGCATCTGTGAACCATGATTCAATAGCAGTGAATGATTTTTGAGTATTACTGAGTAGTTCTGGGTGAGTGAGAGAGGTGCATATTATGGTGAAATCATCTGATTACTGAATAAGCATTCCAGGGTAAGAGGAGGGATGTAAATTATTGGTGAATATATTAACCAGCAGGGGACCTAGCATGGAGATTTCAGGGACTCCTGTAGGGTTATGGAGAGAGGGGGAAGTTGGTTAGACCATTTAGCAGCTTGCTTCCAGTCTTGTAGATAGCTTTGAAACCACTGTACTGTGGTAGGGTAGCAACCTAGATTGTACAGGCTATCAGGGAGTAAGGGGTGCAAGACCATGTCAAAGGCTTTAAACAGGGCCATCAACACTGAGGATACAAGGTATTCTTCCTCTTTGACCCTATTTACAGTGTTTGTAAAGGATAGAAGAGCTGTAGGTGTGCTGTGTCCAGGCTGGAAGCCCTGCTGAGTCTGAGTAAGTAAGTTGTGTTGCAGTAGGTATTTCATTAGCTGCTGGTGGATACACCTTTCAGAAATTTTGGATGTAGGAGATAATATGGATATGAGACAAAGTTGGATATTTTGGTGGAGTTTCCTCCTTTAGAATTGGGGTTATATCCAATAACTTCCATATGCCAGGGACTACCGATTCAGACAGAGATCTATTTATGAAGATGCTAATTGGATAAGTGACATAGTCACTGGCGAGCTCAGGTATTGTGGTAAGGGGTTATCTGCAGATCCGCAGCATTGTTTTAATTTGAGCAGTATTTTTTTTTATTGTTGAAGTGAGTATGGGCTGAAAGGAGAAAGAGCTCTGGTTACCTTTGCATGGTTATGTGTACCATTGTTGGTATGGCCTGAGTTAGATGGTGAGGAATTTTTGTTGTTAGAGTTAAGAGTATAAGTGGGTGGGTCTTGTGTTGGTGGTAGTAGCCAGCAGGCCAGCTACGGATGTTATGAAGTGTTTATTACATTCTTCTGTTATTCGTGATGGAAGGCATTGGATGAAGGGGAGTGCTGTTTGTCTGTGCCTGAATCGAGAAATGTAGGTATTAAGATCCAGAATTTTGGGGGGGGGGTCGCATTTACGTTGTAGCTGAAGGTGTGCATAGTAGGATTTTTTTTGCTTTTGTTGACTAATTTAGTTATGCTATTGCAGAGTGTTTTGAAAGAGAGTAGATTTTGTACAGTTTTATTTAGTTTCCATATGTTCCAAGGTAGGTCTTTTTGTTTCATCAGGTTAATTCAGTCTTTGGTTATCCACGAGTTTGTATTTTTTTACCCTTTTTGTTTGTATAGGTGCTACGGTATTGAGTATTTTTAGGAAGGTAGAATTGAAATATTGGACTGCATCATTAAGAGGCAGTAGTTTTAGGGGTGTCCAGTTTATTTTATGGAGTAAATCATTAAATATTTGTTGACTGAATTTAGTTGTGTTTCTACCTGATTTCAGTGAGGGTATTTTTGAATGGTGGGTACTGGCTCTGATGGCATGTGTGACAAGATGGTCACTGAGTGAGACTGAGAGTGTAACTGAGGAGAAGAAGTTTGTTGGATGATAGATTAGAATCCAGTCCAAAGTAGAATGGCATGCAAATTCTCTACTGTGTCATTTTGGGCTTGTGATTAGTTGTGTAAAGCTGTACAGGTTAATGCTATTGGTGGGAGAGTCAGTTGTGATTGAGTGCCAGTCGATATTCATGCCACCTAGGGAGACTGTTTCTCATTTGATATTTTGTGATGTCCAAGAAAATATATCTTCCAGGACAGGTATGTTGTTTCCTGGTGTAATTTATACCACAATGATACAGACTCTTTTTGCATGATTAAGGTTCAGGGAGGCTATTAGGATCTCAGTGTTGGAAAAGGTGGCTATACTGTTTGAGTAGGGTGTAATGTTGCGAGTATGGAAGGATATAGAAAGGCTATCCCTCCACCTTTCTTCTTTGATCTATCTACTCACTAAATGGCATAGTTAGGAGGTGTAATTTCTGTATCATTTATTTTAGGGTGTGACCAAGTTTCTATTAAGGCTATTATATCTGGTTTGTTTTGTTCTATCCAGGCATGCGGAGGGGTTATTTTGTTGCATATACTTCCTACATTCAAAGTAATTAAATTTAAGTTTTTAGTGTCTTTCTTTTGTTAGCATTTATGTTTGGCCCTGGATTAGGGTGTACATCTCCTCTCTGTTGTAGGATGAAGATTAGATATGTACAATGAGTCATATTTTGTGCTGTTGGTTAGAGCTGAGGGTATAAAATGGAGTTTGAGCGATATAGTAGTTACTGTATGGGGGCTAGAGATATATGGGAGGGTATAGTGAAATAGGTGAGGAGAGATGTTAAAGCAGTAGTTTTGTTTGTAAGGTAGGTTAGTGGTGGAGGTTACTGATGTATAACAATGTGTAGCAGTTTGATAGGATAAATTTTAGCGAAACTAAGGATTATTAGCAGTGAGGTTAGATGTGCAAAAAGTATCATGTTGGTGGAAATAAGTAACAGTGATATATAGAGGAATTGATTAAATGGTATTGAATAGTAGGGTCTGAAGTAAACATATGTTTCTATGGGTGGTGAAATGCTGATAGGTGAAGGTTTAGATTAATTGGTGCATTGTTAAATTATGTTGAGGGAGGTAGTATAGTGTGGAGGTATTTGACAGGTCACTGTGGATTGTGGGTGGAGTGTATGTGGGTATTAATGTAGGAGTAGTGGTGGTGTGTGGCAAAGGGGGTAGGGTAAGGGAAAGAAGTGAGCCCGAGTGCAGCGAAGGTGAATGGAGTGGGTTGAGCTGCCAAAGCTGCAATAGCACAGAATTAAACTATCAATAAGTCAGTGTATTTGTCAATTTCTTTTAGAACAGAAACATTTTTGTGGACACTTTTTGGAAGGTTCTAAATAAAGAATACTGTAATAAATGCTTGCTGTGGACACTTTTAAGGAGAGAAGGTTCTAAGTTGTATTATATGTTGCACAGTTTAGTAGGTTCAGTTACTGGCTTATATTAATATGTATGTAAGCACATTGGTAGTTTCAGAGTAAAGCTTATAGTTAAAACACTTAGGAAAGCTCTAAATTGTCTTGCAATTATAAGTACTGGTTGAGTGCAATTTAGAGTAGATGCTAGACTGGGAAATAATTCAGTCATTACTTTATTGGGGGGGGGGGGGTTGCTGGCCACAGATGTGAGTACACATTTTATTAATTTATGCCAAAAAGGAGTGTAGGGGGTGACGAGTTACATGCAATATAATTTCTTGCTGTGGAGTAGGGCTGTGCCTTATGTATATAAGATCCAGGTTGTACAATTTAGGAGAAGCAGAAAAAAACGACAATTAAAAAGTCATCATTTTGATGAATTATGGACACAGTGAGTCCAACGTCATAGGTTCACAGGTTCATACTAGGCTAGCTGCCCTTGAAGGCCATTTTAAGCCTAGCCAATATTCCTTTCAAAGGTTATAATCAAACGTTGTACATTTTGTCTGTGAGGAAAGCATCATAATCATTATGTCAATCTCCAAAAATATTAAGACTGAGTCTGTAGACTGTTACAAGCCTACTATTAACTGGAGGACAGAATCAAAACCTGCACCTTGCATCTACAGGTTAAGACCTTAACCATTATGCCAACCCTCCGTTTTTATGCCAACCTTCTTTCCAATGAAGTATTAGGTCTCCGTAGTAAATACATTAACTGCAGATGCAGGAATATTCATTGACAACATGGACTGGTGGGCAGTAAATACATTTTGAGCAAAATCATCACTTGCTTTCATACATACTTGATTTAAGTGTTTACACTTTAAACATCAAAGTTTTCTTTCTTTTTCTGATGCCACTACTGTCTGTGTTTTCTGTGAGTCTATATTAGACCTCTTAACATTACTTAGTTTGAAGATTCATACCTATTTAGGTTTAATTTACTCCCTTTCATGATTTTTGGAGGTTTATTTATGTTTTCAAGCATGACTTACCCACTTCATATAATTTTTCTGAGTAATTCCAAATCACACACATCAGAGATCCAGCATGTGATCAGAGAGGAGTTTGGGGAGTTAATAGCAGTGTGGGTAGGGTTATGTGATACAAGGGCATAACCAGGTATTACGAAGATGCGATTTGAGGGGGGTTTTGAATATGGAGGTGGAGGGGGCAGTGGACACTGATAGGGGAAAAGAGTTCCAATTTCTGGCAACGGTGTGGGAGTAGAGCACTTTCGCTGCATTATTGTTAGCCTTGGTGATGGAGAGGAAAGATTTTTTTACTAGATCTGAGGTACCAGTTTGCAGTATAGACAGTAAGTAGATTGGATATTGAGGGTTTTTTTCAGGGTATTTGAGAATATTGTAGGCTGTACCCAGCTGGTGATAGTTAAGTAGCTGTGGTAACTCAAGCCATTTTAGTTCTTTTAGTGCAGTACAGTGATGAGTTCTATAGGTTGAGTTAGTAGCAAACTTGGTTATTTTATTGTAGCATGATTCTAGTTTGTCTAGGTCACATTGTCTGATTTGGGTAAGGATTGGTGCTGCGTATAATAGAGTTGAGAGGAGGTGGCTTTGTGCAAGAGTGACTCTTGCTTTTTGTGAGAGAAAGGTCTTATGCCTGAATAGGTCTACTTTACCTGATGAAAATACCACTTACCCGACTTTCTAAACACTGAGACAAAAGTGCTGAAAGTTCACTTAAATGAACACTTGCATCACTGACAAAAAACTCCAGGTAAGTAACCGCCTGACCACTATGGTAAACATTATACCTTTCCCCACTGTAGTGCGATCTAGGAGTTAGTATATTTAATTAGGCAGGGTGTGGGGGGTGCGTCGCCCCACATGGCTGGGTTTAATGTGGTTCAGTTTTTGTGTTTCATTGTGGTGTGGCCAAGTGGTTACTTACCTGGAGTTTTTCATAAGTGATGCAAGTGTTCGTTTAAGTGAATTTTTGGTGCTTAGAAAGTCAGGTAAGTGGCATTTTGATCATCTCAGTAGACCCATATTTGTAATGGCTTGTCTTGATTATTTTTTTATATTTTGTTAAAGGCAGCATGCAACTTTTTGACAGGTGTCTAGATATTCAAAAACTTGTGGATTCTATACTATAATTTAATGAACAGTGCTTCATAGATTCATAGACAGCCTATTTATGTTTCATGATTATAAGTTTTTCAAAGCTATGTAGTATGTGTATTGGACCTCCCAGGTGGCATGCATAGCCACAAAGATCCATCACAAAGTCCAGCACTACCACAATGTTATGACCTGCAACAAATTAACTGGTGATAACTTCAGCCACAAAAATAAAAGCGTCATCAAACCAGTATCAGTGACACAGCATCTCCATCAATGTTGAAACTGATTTCATCATTCCATTAAGTCTAGTCTCTGATGTTGTTCTGGAACATACTAGCTTTTCATCCCAAAACACATAAATACACAGATAATATTTTGGTATCACTGGACTTATTCTTCTTTCATTTTTATATATTTTTATAAAACCAGATAGTATGCTGGTCTGTGTTATAAACAGTACTTTATGATATACTTAATTTATTATTCTTAGTTTGTCAAATAGTGAATATAAGGAATGTGCTACTGTTTTTCTGTAGAAAGTTGCAAAGTTCTGTTGTTAATGATGATGTTTTAGCTTAAAAATTCTTTGTATTCTGTTTAGCAATGACATGTGTAATCACCTCAGTCTATATAAATCAAAATTAGACAAACAAAAGAGCTTTCCTTAACAAGATGAAAAAAAAAATGTAGAAAAGCCTTTCCAGAACAGTTAAAGAAAGCAAAGCTATAAGTCTATAAATAATAATTACTGTTTTGTATGTTTATGTATATGATTTGATCATAGAAGTTAAAGAAACATCAATTAATTATACCGTTTAAGTTATCATGTTTCAGATGTGGTTGTAGCACCCACTTGAACATTTTTCATAGACTGAAGGTAGAAACCTTGTTTGCAGTCACACTTTTTAGTAGCATTACTATTTAGGACTTTTGATAAACATAGTTGCCATGTTTTTCCCACTGTAAATGACAGAACAAAGTTGCTTGTTGGTAGTCCTGTTGTTGTGTTCCTTACCTCATGGATCTAGAGTTCAGTCCTGGTCTCTAATGTCTATCTGGAGTTAACATTTTTTCTGCAACTTTTTTGAGAGTTTTCTCTGAATACTCCATTTCTGTCCTCTTTTAAAACATGCTGTTTGACCGGCTTGCTTAAACTATCCACATGCATTGTATTTTGGCCATGGTTGAAATAGCACCATAATAACTACATTTCCTACTTGGTACCAGATTAATACATAAAAAATAAATAATAATTAATAATGCTAATTAATGGTGCAACTGAATGAATAATTCTATGTATCTCTTTTCAAATTACTTTATCTCTCCAGAAAAATACCACGTCATGAATGAAACCAAAACACAGACATCTGTACAAGCTAGTGAGGCACTGTTTGTGCCTTCTGAAAAAAGAAATAAACTTCATTTACATTAGCGCTAAGGAACAAGACCTTTGCCTGGCTTACAGAGCCATGTCTGACTTGACCCTGATGGAAATTCTACACATTTGTAAATCAAACTCCAGGACGGTCACTCGACCCAGAGATATTAACCTAGCCTCTGACATGAAAAGGTCATCCTGGATAGGCAGACCGATACTTCTTCCAGAGACTGCCACTTCTCTGGAACAAGCTTCCAATTTGCATGAAACAGACTTCCTCCTTGACCCCCTTTAAATGCAAGTTAGATTAATGGATGGGTGACTGCAAATTCTCTCCTGGGTTGGTGCCCATGTTCCTCCTGGATAGAGGAAGTTAGTATTAACTACCATAGACTCTTACCTCTGTGAACTTCACTCATGTAACCACAGACAACTGGGGCAACTCAGGATAAATATGGCTAGACATGTAAGGGTTCAATGGCCATTAGCCTAGTAACCTTCACTGAACCTATGAACATGCATATTTCTTGCTACCTGCTTATGGTTGGTTCTTCTGATTTACAGAGGCTTTCCGTGCACTACTCTAACCCTATTTCAAGCAATACTGTGATGATTGATATCCAGCTGTCCACAAGACTCAGATGATTGCATGTCTCAATTTTCTGCAAACTCCCATATATACAATGGAATTATTAGTTTTTCTCCATTTTTATATATATGTATATATATATATATATATATATATATATATATATATATATATATATATCTTCATTATTTGTATATATACTTTCCCATATGAAGATTACAAAAGGGTATTTTTTTCTGATTTTACCATGCTGTCTTGTAGTAAACAGTGTGGAGAATCACAGTGCCACCTTTAGTCTTTGTTATGATTTCCAGTGTCACAGAATAAATCTTTGCTAGACGTACCCATGAATTTTGATGACATTTACCTGAAGTAACATACAGTACGTATGCTTTACCAACCTCATCACATGTGACTTTCTAATCCCTTAGCTTATTCCTTTTGCCACCTGTGTAGTGCACAATGTTGCTTATATGTTAGCAAGCCATGGTTAACTGCAGCTCTCAAAAAGAGAATGCTGACAAAGGCAATCTTAGTACCTTCAGCCTTCACAGAGCTTGCAAGCTCTTCAATTTGTTAGATAATAACCTCTTACTTCAAGTACTCACTGCTTTAGGAATAAGCCAAAAGCAAAGTGTAACCTCTAAAATTAGGTAGAAATCTGTCACCTAGCACTCTTGTCACTGTCAGTATGTCTCAGTTCTCCATTTTATCACTTTTGTTCTCTTATTTTTTCATTAACAAACTTTTCACAAAACTTCAACAACTTCTGCTCATTCTATATGCATATGATGCAGCTGTTTGTTGATCAAGCCTCCTGTATAAAACCACTAAAAAGATCAAGAAAAATACGTTTGTACTTTCCAAAGGGCTAAAGAAAATGTGCATACTATCAAACACACACACAAACAGAAACTCAGGTGCTTGTGTACATGTAGAAACACACAGACACACACACACACACACACGCACGCACGCACACACACACACACACACACACACACACACACACACACACACACACACACTAATGAGACTTGCCTCAATGACTGCAGTTATAATGAGGCTATTGGAGATATTTCTTTATTTGTTGATTTAGCTATTGTCTGAGGATGCATAGTAAGAAATCTTTTGATTATTGGCTGAACTTTTAAAAGCTACATTTTGGTCAGTGCTGGATTGATTTATATTAAACATATATTTATTAAATGCCAGTTCTTTCTAACACCTAAACTTCTATTAATAACAACTCAAAGTCTCTGCTGTCATATCTGGAGATGTTTGTCTTATTGTCCTTGTTTTCTGAGAATATAGGGGGATCAGGGGGAATACAAGATTTTGGCTTTGACTGATTCCTGGGTAGTAAAATGTTTCATTTGGTTATGCCTGAATCAGTTATATTGCTTTGATTTACACCATTATAAACCAACACACCAGAATACACTTTCCCTATATCACTGCAATCACAACAGTAAACAGAAGCAGACCTTTTCTAAACGAAGCATCATAACAGGAGCAAACTTTGCAAACTTTGCAAACTTTACAGAAATTTAAGAATTCTTGGTATAACACAGTTATTAATATGCATATATATGTATATGTAAATATATATATATATATTTATATATATGAAAATGTGCAGACATAAATGTTCTTTCTTTCAAAAATAGGATTAATTACTACTTATAATGACATTCATCTTACTTTTGGAAACAGATCTTATAATGGTTTATCATAACTAAGTGATGATTTGTTAAGATTTCAGACTTGTTCCAGTATTGAAGCATAACATACTGAAATAATTAACATTTAGCCAACATGTTATTTATAGTTCACCCTTTCCACACGACTAGACATAGTAGTTAATGAACAATTTCATTTAATGTGGCATGGATATGGTATGAAAATGAATGGAATTGGTTCCAGATTAACGTTATAGTATTACACCACATTCCAAACATGGCGGGCACCTTGGTAGACACGCTTGTTACTTTTATTGCTGTATTATTATTGCTGTATTAAGTAGATAAATGCTGCCTTTACTTCCCTGCAGTTCAATGGAAGCCATATTTAACTGCATTTAGGTCATGTTAGGTTGTTTTATACTCATGAACAGAGTGGAAGAAGACAGTAAGTAGGGAAACAGCTCTAGCAATCATGTCAGACTATGCAAAGAATATTATTCCAGCCTTTGTTACAGGTTAGCTTCCTGACTTTTCCTACTCACAGCACTTGTTGTATGATGCTGAAATCTTAAGGTTCTAATAATATAACACATGACTACAATCAGTAAGTCTGACCACTTTGTACAATCAGCATGTCAACAAAGACTTTGGTTCTTACTGTAACAGTGTAAGGCATTAAATATAGTTTAATTTGCTGCCCTGACCTAGTAGGACGTACAGCACCACTAGCAGACTTTCTCTCTGATCTAACCATGTATTTTTGACACAAAACACATCAAGCAACAAAATAAGATGCTATTCAGATAATTCAAATCATGTTGCATTTTTTCAGCCAATTGTTTATAGGTTTACTTTCTCAGTTAAGAGTACAGAGATGGGAAATTTGCTTAAAGATTACTGTGCAGCTGCTCCTGTTGGGGATCTGTTTCATAAAATTCATCTTTATATATATTACTTCTTTGTATATCTAAATGGTTTCCTGGTGGCACTCATTGTTCATACCCCTAAACCCTAACACAGAACATTTTGTACTGCATTCAGTCACCTTCACGCTTCTACATTTTCTCTATGGAGAACATGACTGCATCAAGATGGACTCCATGCCCAGTTCTCTGTAGCAATACCATAGTTTGCCTATAAGGTCCACTTTACTGAATGTTCTGCCTTTTCCTTAGGGCTTGCACATCTTTATTTCCTTTCCATTAGACCTTCTTTACCTTTATATTTTGAAAAGTTAGCAATACCTCTCAAGCAAGACACTGTGATCCACACTCCCAAACTTGGCAACCTTCCTTTATCATTTGTTGATGTCTCTTTTTCCATAAATACCCAACCATAATTTTGGAACTACAGATAGGTAGATAGATAGACTAAATGGCTGCCTCACCTCTGCTATTGAACTGGAAGTCATGTCTTGCTTCAAGGAGCTGGCTTATGCATTGATATATCCTTTTTCTAATTAATGTTCTAGCAATCCCAATAATGTTACACAAATAGTTTTGACAATCACCTGCAGTTGCTGTGGTCATAAATGACATGTTGTTCATATGTGTAATAGACTACACTCTTGTGGGATTCTGTTATGCATATACATGTACATTGCATGATTGTAATCTGAAAGTAGAGTGAAAGGAGAAGTCAGATATTTTTATTACTGCAGAGATGGAAGCAAAGACCCATGATTGGAACATCAGAGACATAACTCAAGAGCCTTAAGCAGTAGTTGTGTCAGTAGCCAAGGTAAGGTGACACAAATGTTTCTTCATTGCTGAGGCCATCATCACAATAGTGAAGGTAAAATAACACAAACATTTTTATGATGTTAAAAAGAACTCTAGGGAAAATAAAGTGGTTCATTTCAGAGAAAATGAGATGGTATAAATAAGAGAGACTTGGCTAGTCCTTTAAAAACAGCAGCTGAGCACATTCCGCTCTGCGGTATTTATATGTAGCTATATCTATAGCTTAATTATTCTTAACTTAAAGAGTGACAAGTAGTTTGAAGAAAAAGAAAGACTGCAGTGACAAACTCCTCAGTTTACAAGCCATGTCTCAGTCCAAGACATTAATGCTGTTTTTTTTTTTTTTTGTGTTTGTTTGTTTTTGACTTCTTCATTTGAAAGGCACTTTAGCAAATAAAACAGGTACATCTGTTTAAGATAATCTCTGACAATGCCCTTGCAACCAATAAGATATTTCTATTATTTGTAATAACACAAGGGACTAATTCAGGCTGCTCTTTTATTAATCCTTCTTGTCATGGGCTCATAAACGAATTTGCATTTCCCTTGATTCAGGCTGATACAAAATATATTTCATTTACTATACCGAATGCCCTTCTTCAGGTTTTTGTTGCTACCTCCACATTTTATAGCTTAGAAAACCTGCAGGTAAATTCATATAATGCAGATCAGAGAAGAGCAGATGTACGCAAAGTGTGGTCTCAGCAGATGCTCTCCTTTTGCCCTTTAATATGCAATATTAGAGCAGCCTATTATCCAGACTGTTAAGTTTAAAGACACAGCAGTAAATAGTACCCAAGCATGCAGCATCAAGGACTATTAAAATGCAACTGCGACCAAATATTGCCTAACAATGTGCAAGAAAGGGCAGAGCCCAATAATATTGCATCACAATTTTTCTTTGTTTTTTTTCTTTTTCTTTCTTTCTTTGTCTTTCTTTTCTTTTTTTTTTCTTTTATTGATTTTGAGATAAAAAGGTAAAAGCTGTGGGGTGAACAGGGCAAATTATCCATCAAAAAGTTTAACTTAAATTATTCTTTGTTAACATTGAAAGAAACAGCAATGTAATTTCAATACAACATTATTTCCTATATCATAGCATGTAAATATATTATACATCCCAGTAATCTCTGCTGATTTGATATTGCTACAAATCACTGTTGTTATTAAAAATATATAGTTTCCTCTGAGTTGCTAAAGCTGTGTTCACTTCATCTTCATTTTATTGAGCTGTATTTGTACAAGTTTATGTTTTTTCAGCAGGCTGCTAACTCCATATAGAGGTTTGGAAATAAGTGATATAGCATTCTCTTATAATGAAGGGTAGTGGAATAAAAAAAGAATATTACTTCCCTGGTTTTGGAATGATTTGCATTTGTCTGAGATGTAGCAACACCAGAAGTGAAAAATAAATAAATTATGTCAGTATGAAGATGCCCCTCCACCCCCATGGTGGAGGTCTAGGAGGGCTTCCCACCTTCAAAAACATTTTTATTGATATTGCTCATTTGAATAAACAACCAGTGAATTTAAGTGCATTAGTGTACTTTATATGTGTACTTGTATTAATAGATTTCATAAGGTAACATAGAGGACCCATGCAATGCACCCACTCATTAACCCAACCAGTGATCTTTCTCAACAAGAAACTTTTAGGTAATGGTATCTCAGATGACAAAGAAGGCTAAATCCCTCACTTTTGGACCATCATCCTGGATTTGACTTTGAGGAGATAAGGTGAGGTGACAGTAGTGTAAATTGTCAGCTTATCAATGAGAGAAATTGCAGACTGCGCTACACGAGGACCCAGAAAATTGTGTTTAAATAATGCAGAGCAATTCATACTGGGTGAGAAGAGTTAGGCATATGATGAAGTAAACATTCTGGCAAGCATTAATGGAAGTTGCCCATGGCAAGGGAGGAGACAGTGGAGCCCATGTAATAGAAAAGCATGACAAAAATTACCTTGGAAAATATAAAAATAAGGTTTAATAAATCGGCATTATTTTGATTTTTTTTTAAAGACCTTAGTATTCCGTTTTGTTTAACAGAAAAGGCTTTGAGAAAAAATGATAGCTCTATTCTTGATGTTCAAAGTTTGCTTCTCAGAGCAACAGTGAGATAGCAGACTCTTGCCTTGAGAAGAATAAATGGTTCACATGAGTGAATGAGGAGGAATCATGAATGCCATTGTGGGGTGGGGGCAGAACAAAATTAGGGAGAGAACGGCTTTTTCAGAGAGGAGTAGTGAACCAGCAGACTCGTCTTACCTTGAGAGGAAAGAACAGGCTGCTAGGTGAAAGAGAGAAAAATGTGAATATTATTATTGGGTAGGAGTTGCACAGAATTACAAACAAAAATGATACAGGGAGCTATGGAATATGTATGCAGGCTGCAGATACATTTTTCAGATGCCAGCTAAGTATAGGGTGGATCCACATTTGGTAGTCAATGCAGTGCTGTTGTGTCTGGCATTTGTAACAGCACAAGTCTCAGTGCCCCTAAAACAGTGTATTTTGCATATATTTCAACCTTCTGTCTCTAAAATATGGAATCTTACCTCTCATAGTCCTGAAGAAAGGGTGTAATACTTGCTAACAGCTCACTAACAACTTCAACTAGGAAACTCAAAATGATGGTTAAAGTATGTTGCTTTATACTTATAAAGTTCTTTTGATGAATTAATATGATTCAGTGTTACTTACCATGGATACCATTGCAAAAAAAAAAAATTAATACCGAATGCATGACAGACCCTTTCACTGTGGAACTGCAAAGTGCATTAACTTTCTAGGACTCAAAATGATGAACATTTTGCATAAGAAATGAGGTGCACTTGAAGGGTAATGTATGTGGTAGAGTTAAAATTACAAAAAAAAAAAAAACTTGACAGACAAAGGGTATTCTTATTATAACATTTTCAAGTCTCCAGGTCTGTAATATACACTGTTTTCAATTTTAATTCTGTTTTATAACAATTCTAAAATAAACTTATTGTATTTTATACTTCAACATGCCTTCTTGATTTGGAGTCATGTTTACATTCTACCGTGAGTCATATAAATGATTTTAATACATTTTCAACATTTAAAGCATTTACAAGATCAATGCCACCATGTGACCAAGCATGAGAATTAATTTTAAAATTATACAAACCTAGACAGCTAAGTAAACAGCAAAGATATTTTTTTTCTTTATAAATTGATACATGCATAAAAGTGATCTTAAAATTCTACATAACAGAATAAGTGAAAGTGGCATCACTTTGGTACAACTCTGATTCACAAGTTGGTGATCTTTACAAAACAATGCTTTGTTTTGCATCTTATTGATATCGACCAGATTGTAATTGCTGAATCATGTTGCATTTCTTCTCTACTGAAATAGGCAAGAGAGTTTTACTGCTTGTTGGCCTATTTTTCTTTTCTGGATAAGAAAGAGTACCAATTTGGTATATGAAATAAATAATGGAGAAATATTCTCTGGATTTTAAAATGGTGGATATTTTAACATATAAATCTACATGGCAAAAATACAGCAACCAAGGAAAACAATTCATACCAGTTTTATTGTAATATAAAGCGCTTTTCATCCTGTTGATTCTCAGAACTTCTTCAGATAAAATCAAACATGTAGAGCTTCATTAAAATACACATTCTCTTAGTAATGTGAGATAGAATTAATCAGTGACACCCTTCTTTTCTCATTGAAAAATAAGGTAAAAAATTAACCCCTTAGTTACCTTATTTAAAACCAAGTCCATGGCGCTAATCGAACATAATCTTAATATTAATTAAAAACTATAAACTATATATAATACAGGAAACACATAAGTGCTTAAGTGTTTAAATATTCACTATCTTCTAAGACTTATGAGTTTAAGAACACATAAAATCCAACAAATTGTATTTAGTCCTGGATATTGACAGGATTCTAAATGTAATTGCCACAGCAACCCCTTAGTTGCTGTCTTTTTGTCAAACAGTGGTACAAATTGTTTTACTTGGTTGCTGTCTTTTTGCCGTGTGGATTTACTAGTTCTAAGTGTTGCTTTCCTAGTTTAGGGCCATTTTAACATGGTTAGTATTTTACATGTGTAGGCTTCTTCCTAGGTCTACAGCTCATATATCCCAGTCTTAATTTTAGTGAAGTTTTCGTAGTTTTGGTCTAACTGTATGAGTGGTAGCAGATATTCCATGCCTAATTTTATATATATATATATATATATATATATATATATATATATATATATACACACACACAGTGGATATAAAAAGTTTACACACCCATGTTAAAATGTCAGGTTTTTGTGATATAAATAATGAGACCACAATAAATCATCTCAAAACTTTTCTCACCTTTAATGTGACCTATAACCTGTAAAATTCAATTGAAAAACAAACAAATCTGTTAGGGGAAAAATATAAAAAATAAAAAATGTACTATAAGCTGGTTGCATAAGTGTGCACACCCTTGAACTAATACTTTGTTGAAGCACCTTTTGATTTAATTACAATATTCAGTCTTCTTGGGTAGGAGTCTGTCAGCATGGCACATCTTGACTTTGCAATATTTGCCCACTCTTCTTTGCAAAAGCACTCCAAATCTGTCAGATTGTGATGGCATATCTTGTGCACAGCCCTCTTAATTTTCTATTGGATTTAGGTCTGGGCTCTGGCTGGGCCATTCCAAAACTTAAATTTTCTTCTGGTGAAGCCATTCTTTTGTTGATTTGGATGCATGTTTGGGGTCATTGTCGTGCTGAAAGGTGAAATTGCTCTTTATCTTCAGCTTTCTAGCAGATGCCTGAAGGTTTTGGGACAAAAGTGACTGGTATTTGGAACTGTTCTTAATTCCCTCCACCTTGACTAAAGCCCCAGTTCCAGCTGAAGAAAAACAACCTCAGAGCATGATACTGCCACCACCATGCTTCACTGTGGGGATGGTATTCTTTTGGTGATAAGAAGTGTTGGTTTTGCACCAAACGTGCCTTTTAGAATTGGGGCCAAAAAGTTCAACCTTGGTCTCATCACACCATAACACATTTTCCCACATGCTTTTATGAAACTTAATGTATTGTTTTGCAAATTTTAGCCAGGCCTGGATGTTTTTCTGTGTAAGAAAAGGCTTCCGTCTTGCCACCCTACCCTATAGTCCAGACATATGGAGAATACGGGAGATTGTTGTCACATGTAGTACACAAACAGTACCTGCCAGAAATTCCTGCAGCTCCTTCAGTGTTGCTGTAGGTCTCTTGGCAGCCTCCCTGACTGTTTTTTGTCTTGTTTTTTTCATCAGTCTTAGAGGGCCATCCAATTCTTTGCAACATCACTGTTGTCCCATATTTTCTTCACTTTTTGATAACTGTCCTCACTGTCTTCCATGGTATATCCAATTCTATGGAAATTTTTTTGTACCCTTCTCCTGCCTGATACCTTCCAACAATGAGATCCCTTTGATGCTTTGTAAACTCTCTGTGAACCATGGCTTTTGCTGTAGCAGGCAAGTGAGTAAATGTCAGAAAAATCCTACTAGGCAGCTGAACTTCATTTGGGGTTAATCAGAGTCTCTTTAATTGATGGTACGTGTGTACCCAAGAATACTGAATGTTGTAATTAAATCAAAAGGTGCTTCAACAAAGTATTAGTTTAAGGGTGTGCACACACAACAAAGTATTACTAGAAGGGTGTGCACACTTATGCAACCAGTTTATTGTACGTTTTTTTATTTTTTATATTTTTCACCTAACAGATTTGTTTGTTTGTTTTTTCAATTGAATTATGCAAGTTGTAGGTCACATTAAAGGTGGGAAAAGTTTTGAAATTATTTATTGTGGTCTCATTTTTTATATCACAAAAGCCTGTCATTTTAACTGGGGTGTGTAAGCTTTTTATATCCACTATGTATGTATGTGTGTGCATACATATATATATATATATATATATATATATATATATATATATATATGTATGTATATAAAATCTTATATATATAATCTGTTACAAAGCATCTGTTTATTGTAGATGCTTCTTTTAACCACTATTTCCTGCAAACTCATTTGTTTGTGTTAGTTTCCAGAAGAAAACAAAAATCTATATCTTGGTATCTTTTCCCCAATATCAGCCATCATTGGTTGAATCCCAGTAACATTTTTTAATTCATAAATAAGGAAAAGTGGACTTCCATTATCTTCCCTCCTTTAACGTGGATGCCTTTTACTACCTTATACTTTCATTAGTTTGCTAAAGTTTCAGCTGAAACTGTTATTCTGATTTTTGCATTTAGTCTACAAAAGATTCACTTAAATCTTAACAATAATACTGTGGTATACACAAAGTTTTTCCAGGCCAAATGACAACAACTCCTTTCTGATAGAGATTCAGAAATGCTAAAGTAACATAAAGGAGAAATGGAGGGATTCAAGTCTTCAAGGGAGAGCCATAGCGGAATATCATGGGAAGGAAAATAAGAAGCCCAAGGGCAGTGACGCACCTCTCAGAGAACCATGGGATTGAGGAGTCTATTTGATGGCATTTGCACAATATCCAGTTGTTGGATTGTGCAACATCTAGAAAATTTTAATGAAGAAAAATATTTTGTATGACAATGCAGCATGCAGTATCTGGCTGATAATCTTGTAGTATCATGCTTGATGATGCTTTCTGTGACTAGTCCTATATAAATGCTAAAACATTTGTTGTGCTAGGTTCTTACCATTAATGCTCATCCTCTCCTTACTTCCACAAAAGGCCAACATCAGCTCACCTCAGATGCATGAACCAATAATTGAATCCAGGTCATGTGGGATAATAGAGGCTTATCTTGCTTTGCCACAGCGTTGGTGTCTTTTACTTTTTAGCACCTTTACACATTCCTGTGTATGCTTTCCAAATTTGCACTGTCTGCCATTTCAGAATGTGATTTAATTTGTGCTTGTGTATTTTTACAAACGTTCTTTTGCTTCTGGATTTGTTATGATCTTTTGTCTTCATACAGAGGTTTGACATTTTCTTTAAAAAACATGGTCGATATAAATGTTTCCATAAATTGTTGGTGGCGATTACGTCATGAAGATGGAATAAGATAGCTGAAAGTTAATGTCTTTGTGTGCTTAATGAATCTGTGTACCTATAGTCGTAGAATCTGCCTAGCACCTTCATCATGCTCAGATAAGAAATAATTAACTTAACCAACACCCCAGGACCTCTAATACTGTGCATATCTTGTTGTGAATAACACATTCTTGTAGTGTGCCATTTATATAGCTTATTGTGGCATCTCATCATTTAAAATAAAGTTTATTTGGAAGGTGATGTAATGACTATGGAAATAATGTAATCGTATCTAACGTACCACAAAAAGTAAGGTTAGAAAGAAAACCTAATAAAAGCTGCTTTAAATCTGTAGTCATGCTCTACTACTATTTCTGTCTTCAATTATTATAAGAAATTTACATGGCAGCTTTAATTCTAAACATACCGCCCAAGCCATCAGTGCACCCTGTCAAAGGTCATTGCCATGTTTTTACATGCCCTTCTGCTAAACTTTGTTTCACGCCTGGCCTTTTCACTCATTGCTGTAGGTTAAATGTCTTACTGACTCACTAGCAGCAGCACAAATGGGGAACATTTGTTCATCCAGTAAGAGAATATCTATAAATGTCAGAGACTCATCCCGATGATGCATTTGCTCTGTGCACATGCTTTTTTTCTTCTTGACTTTATTAATGACCTTCTTTGTATCTGCAAACAGCAGTTGTTGCCCTGCACTGATAAAACCATTATATATAATCATCAGGCAGTCACTAGTCTCAGTCTTTGTCCTACTTATATTTGATTTCACACCAGCAGGAACTGATTGCATGACTGTGATCAGGACATTATCCAAAAAAAAAAAAGAAAAAAAAATGAAAACTATTTTCTTTGTTTCTTCCTAGCAAAATAAGAAAAAACAGTTTCTTCTATTTTGCGTGACCTGAACAGCTCAGGTAAGATTTGCATTCTATCAAGATCTTTTTTTTCCAGTTTGTACTATTTGTTAGCAACTACCTAAGTTTAGTTGTTCTTTTCTAGGGCCTCTTCAATCATGCCCTTAGCCACAAGGACAGGGCAAAATGCAATATAAAGGACACTTCAGAGTACTCAATCAACCAAAAGTTTGAAATCTTAAAGACTGCGTTATGTGACTGAAAGTCCTGAAAACAGGAAGTGAACATGTAGATTCCACAGAGTAATAAGACTTGAGGACTGAGCCTCATATTGTTGAGGTATGAGGCAGACATGTCAATCACTATGTCTCCATGAAATCTGCTCAACTTCAGCTAGCTGTTCGTAGTTTAGTATACCGTACTTGCATAAGGAGCTGCTTCATTCAAGCGTGTTTTCAGATTAGCTCTCCTTTGAACAGTATGCCATAGATCCTTATCACCATTTATTGCACTGAAGAAGGTCACTGCCAGCTGCACTGTAAAAAGGGACTACAATTTAATAACTATACTGTTCCTGTGTAAATAAGCCATAGTCATAATATGTACCCTAGCTGCTGCAGGCTTCTTCTCTGTCTTATCCAGTACTATATGTCCACTTATGCCATACCTGAGGATTGCACTTTACATATTCTTACACAAACTATGTTAATTTTATATGTTTCTGAATGCCACAGTCTTCTCAGAACAACCCCCAAATCTTTGTCTTTACCCAGATTAAGGGTGTGAAATAGTGATACAAAAATGTAAACATTATCTCCATGGCAACCAAATGCAGTGTACAGGATGTTCTCTTCTGCCCAATGACCCCTTAATATTAAGCTGTTGGTTGCATCTAGACTTCAAAACAATGTATGCTCAGAATAAGGCACTTTTCCATTCTCACAAATGTTCAAAAAACATAGGTAGTTCCAAAAAGAAGTTTTGCAAAGTTTATCCAATAACACAATGCACTAAACAAACCAAAATACTTTATACAAGGTTTCATTCCTCAATCCACAGCTTACATCTGGATTCCCATAAAATAAGTCCATGTGACAGCTATGCACACTAGTATGTAGCTGAAACTGAGGTGTGCCCTTGTGGGTTCATTTGCATATAACCCATGAACCTCCAATAATACTTCACGTCATGGCTTAACATTTGGATGGAAAAGGTATAATATGTGAACTGGTCTAAATTCAGTTACAAACGTGAGAAGTATCATGATGGTTAGGATTTAAATTTGCATGTTGGTCCTTTCCTTAAATCTTGAATGAGGTTTACTCTGAATTTCTTATTTAAGTCCTTAATACTTTTAATATTTGTTATGACATCACTTCACATTACATAACTTGAACTAGAAGGAGAGGTAGATAGCTGTTATTTTATTTTATTTTATTTTACATTTGTTTACCGGGAAAGTCCGACTGGACACTGTCCTTTTTCAGCAAAGGTCCGGGGAGAAAAGCTCCAATTAATACATAGTGTTTACAAAGAATCATAAATCACTTGAGAATAGCAGACAAACAGTATAATGCAATTATTAATTAAAATAGTATCAATATGAAATGAAAAAGAACATAGTATAACACATAGAAAAATGAAACAGAAATGCAATGGCACATGGAAATAATGATCAACCAGAGTACATGCTTTCAAGCATCCTGTCTGGTGGACCTCAGCCATTAACAAATTGTATAACAAAAGAAGGAAGCTACTGCACATCAGAGCAAAATCCCATAAAGGGAAGACATCTCTGATCAACATTAGCAGAAAACTACATTCTCTCATAAAAACATCCAAGGCCAACTTTGAGAGAAAAATCGCTAAGGACACTAAAGATAACCACAAAGCCTTCTTCAGCTATGTTAGAAACCTGGCCGGAAACCCTCAGATATGCTCAGAGTTAGTTCACAACAACAAAAAATACACTGAACCCACAGATATTACCAACTGGCTGACAGGTTCAGTGCAAATTTCTCCCCTTCTCACCCCAAAAAGAAGAAATACTTATCCCATCTGAATGTAATCTCCCTGTCATCTCAGATGTCCAAGTAAGAACTGCACTCAACAAAGCTAAAAACACAGCATCAATGGGACCTGACGGTATCCCGGGTTGCGTGCTACGTGAACTCCAAGAGGAGCTAAACCCGCACATAAAAATGCTATTTAACCTTAGCCTTACTACAGGATATGTACCTGAACACTGGCGTACAGCAACAGTGGTTCCACTCCACAAAGGGGGTACCTCTACAGACCCTGGGAACTACCGCCCCATAAGCTTAACCAGCCTGGTCTGCAAAGCTATGGAAAGAATCATTATGGAACTCATAAACAGAGACATAGGGGACCTACAGACACTTGACCCCACCCAGTTTGGCTTTTTAAAGGGCAGATCCTGCCTTTTGAACCTGGTTGACTTTTTCGAAACAGTCACTAGAGCCATTGATGAGGGCAAAGCAGTCCATACAGCCTACCTGGACATGGATAAGGCCTTCGACACAATACCCCATTCAGGCATCATAGATAAGCTCAACAGCTTAAACGTAAACCCTTATGTCACTAGATGGGTTGCAAACTGGCTAAAGGACAGAACCCATAAAGTTAAAATCACTGGAGCAATGTCAGACTCAAAGCCAGTCTCAAGTGGTGTCCCACAGGGATCTGTCCTGGGACCCCTCTTGTTCAGCATTTATTTCTCAGATGTTAAAGCAAACATGGGAGGGTTGTGGCTGACAAAGTTCGCAGATGACTGCAAATTAGGCGCCATAGTCGATACACCAGAGGACACATACATCATACAAAAAGGCCTCACAGAAATGGACAACTGGTGCTGGAGTCATGGCCTTAAACTAAATGCCAAAAAATGTATAGTCATCCCCTTTGGGAAAAACAAAGTACCCACAAATTATCACATAGACAGCAACCCACTGAGTACGGAAAAAGTAATCAGAGACCTAGGGACCCAAGTCGGCAGCGACCTCTCATTTGACACCCACGTTGCCAAAGTGGTTAGAAAAACATTCTACCTTGCACACCTCATCATAAAGGGATTCACATCCAGATCCAAGGATGTCATTGTACCCCTATACCCCTCCCTCATCAGACCCATGATTGAGTACAATGCCCCATTTGGTATGTACCTCACCCGGCATTTGCAACAGCTGGAGAGACCACAAAAGTACCTCACCAAGAGGATCAAGGGTCTCCAACATATGTCTTATTCTGCCAGACTAAAGAAACTTCAGCTCTGTTCAGTAACATACCTCCTGCTCAGAGGTGATCTCTGCCTGACATACAAGGCCATGTCCAATCAGGATCTGATGGACATGCTCCACCTCAAAAAATCCAAATTCATCAGGACCACGAGAGCTAAGGACTTAAACCTCGGCACAAGTATGAATAGGACATGCTGGAGGGATAGATTCATAACCCAGAGGCTTCCCATGCTTTGGAACAAGATCCCAGTTCATATTAGGCAGAGCCCCTCACTGACTCTCTTCAAGAGAAATCTTGATGAGTGGATGGGAGATCGTAAGTTTACCCCAGGGGTCACATCTGTGTCACTGCTAGACAGGAGCACAGTAAACTAATTCTATTATATAAGGGGACCTTCATTGTGTCACTACTAGACAGAGGCACAGTATTCTAAATTTATTCTGTACATTTTTGTACCATTTTATGGGGTGGCAAAAGCTACATCACTATGGCTAGGCTTACAAATGCCCCAGGGCAGATAGCCTAGTACTAAACTATGAAACTATGAAACTATGTAGGTTATTATCCATCATGCATAAATGCACTGGGAAAGAATTTTCAGCATGTAGAAAATGTCTGAGTTTGGTGCCTTCTGCATGTTTTGTGCAGCAGGCAACACATTTTGTTCTGGAGGACTTGAAAAAGAAATGCCTTTAGTCTGAAAAACTAACATTTGTCTCATACTAAAAATTCAGCAATTTCTAAGGCATTGCTGAAAAGTAAAATAAAACTTCAGATATTGTCTTATTTTTTATTTATTTTATTTTATTTTACATTTGTTTACTGGGAAAGTCCGACTGGACACAGGTCCATTTTTAGTGGAGGCCCGGGGAGAAAAGCTCCGAATACCAATACAGTACAAAGGAGACAAAATGGCAACATATAAGAAAACATAACATCATACATATTAAGAACACAATCGAGCATACATAGCAGAGATTAACAATTTCTAAATTTCTGATAGTAAGTCATTTCCATACAAATATGAATAGATGAGAGTCATGTTATGTTTTTAAGTTTTGTGAGAAACTTCCAAAATTTTACATTTGGTTTTATTCCTTAGTATTTCAAATAAATTTGGTGCTTCAGACTAACCAGCATTTTCCAGATATCAGCTATACAGGCTGACATATGCTTTGTGTGAACCAATACAATACTACTTAAAGTTAATTCAAAATCTGTAGTCCAAACACCCCTTCAGGCCTTTCCTTTTAAACATATCTTCATAGAAACATGCCTGTAATCTTTGACTTATTTATTCAAAATGCATATGTAAAAGACATCCTATGGCATTCATTTTTTGCAAATATTTTGTGACTAAGCAAAAATGTTTATTGCATTTCTTTATTATTCTATCAAGTGCTTGTCACTTTGCAAATAAGTGATTATTTTCTGCTAATGATTATGTTTTATTTGGCATTTGGAACTATTATTATTATTATAATTATTATTATTATTATTATTACTATTACTGACAAATAATATTGTAAAGTTGTGCAGAATGTCCGATAATATAATACAGATCATTAAGAGTTGAATAAACCAGAATACTATATATCAAGTAAAATTCATTGTGTTTGACTGTTCCCCTTTAAATAGCATTGTTCTTCTAGACAAATAGCATTCCTGAAAAAAAAAACACCATACCTCCTGGTAGCATATGAGAAAAATGCCAAAAGAAAAATGAATGCTGTGATACCAAATCTGTCGATGACAGATCCCTTACACAATGTTGGATAGGGACAGGGGCTACAGACAATGTGTAGACCATTAAAAAAATGCAGTCCGATAATCAGATACAGACACATTAGTTCATTAACTGTGTTTATGTGTGTGTGTGTGTGTGTGTGTGTGTGTGTGTGTGTGTGTGTGTGTGTGTGTGTACATGTGTACACAGTTATGGAGAGACACTTCTTGATACTCAGTGACCCACTTTGGAATTCATGCCTAGGTTTGTTCAGTACAACTTAAAACATACACCTGCTCAGGCATCTGAGCCTTCCTGAACAGCAGGAGTTCATATGCTGAAGAATCAGGTGACAGATGAAAATGTAGTGTCGACAGTTTATTCTAAAAACAAGAAAGCACAGAAACATTCTCAGCACTAGTAACAGCTTTAGCCCTATGATGCTTTATTTTCGTTTTCCAATAATGCTGTCTTTAAAATGCATAACAGTAAAACATGGCTTTTAGGAACAGATTAGGACTTGCTTGGATAGTTGGTCATATTTGTTTGTTTCCTTATAGCACTAATTAATGTAGTATGCACATTTTCATGCCATATAATTGTTATCTGTTCACCAATATTTGAAAATAAAGAACATGACCTGTTTGAACAAAGAGTACATTTGAGCACCACTTCTAACCCTGGACAATTTCAGTGTAGTACAGTTATGTAGTCGGAACGTACTGTCAACAATGTGCATTCATCACTTGTTTCTTCTGCAAATGAAATCGCTATTGAGGAAGGCTCAGATGTCTGTTTTTATTATTTGTCATTATGTCTTACTACTCTATCCTTTAGACAGACTTGTACCTGCCTCTCTCTATATGTGTGTGTCTGTGTGTGTACACTAATATATAAACCTGTGTTATCTGCACAAATGATGTTCTTCGTCTCACATTGCTGCAGTCATAACCTGTGGGGTAGTCCGCTGTCCTCGGTCGGCCCGAATACCAAAGAGTTAGGCTGGCATCGGTCATGGATGCCCGGAGCTGACGTCAGTACGTAGTGGTACTTAAGCGCATGACCGACGCCATATCCTCAGTCTTTCTTGCCACGTGGTCCGAAGCAGAAGCAGCGTTTGCAAGTGCCGTTCGGCGTTCTGAAATTTTCAATTATCGAGTTTCAGACCGAAGACCAAGTTGGGCTAAGTACCCCATTGGGGAAAATTTTTGTCTTTTCTTGCCTCAGTTAATCCGGATGTCAGAAAAAGTTAATAATTGTATTTCTTGTGGGAAACAGATACCTCATAGGGACTATCATTCTCTCTGTATTCCTTGCTTGGGGCCTGAACACGACGTAGTCGGGTGTCGCTTTTGCGCTAGATTTAATAAGCGCACCATTAAACGAAGATTAGACTGTGCCAGGCTTGTTTTCGGTAAGCGGTGTAACTACAACATGCCGTCGGATCCTCCAACGCCCGCTACCGCTAAAAAACGTAAAGATAAATCTTTAAGGTCTAAACCGGATGAGTCGTCCATTGCGGACGCCGGTTCTATGGAACCTTTGGTTGAATCTGTGGATCCGGCCGAGGTCTCGGCTGAATCCCAGGGGGAACCTTTACTTTTGCAGGAGTTGGCCTCTCAGGAGTTAGGCCAGGCCGAGGGTGCTTCTCAGGTATCTGTAGTTCCATCCTTACAAAAGGTTATTAGGCCATCTACCTCAGTGGCTAAAGGCCATGCTAAGGCTAAACCTGGTCTTACTGGTACTGGCCATAGCCCTAGTTCTTCAGCTTCTGTTCCTAAAAAACATATGTTGAAAATGGCAGAGGATTTGATTAATTTGATCAGGGGATCTTTGCCCCCCCCCAGAGAAGAGGCCTAGGGTGGAGACAGATTTAGAGGGAATGGAGCATTCTTCAGACTACTCTGAGTCCTCAGCTGAGGATATTCAGGATTACCCTCCTATTCAGATTCGGATGCAGAGGATTCCTGTCCTTCTGCTTCTCCTCCAGAGGATTTTTCCTTTTCTGAAACTTTACATTCCATGAGGGAACATTTCAAGTGGGAAGGTCAGGATTTTCAGATTCTCGAAAAGGCTTAGGGAATTTTGTTTTTACCACAACATAGGCCTTTGGCTATTCCCCCTGTCTTAGATGTTGTTCAGGATGTTTTTTCTGAAGCTTCACTTAATCCTGATTCTTTACCCCCTGCCCCTGTCAAGCCAGACAGATATTACAGAGTTCCAGAAGCACATAAATATTTGTATAAGAGTCCTAGAGCTGACCCAGAAACTATTATTCAAGGGCCAAAGGGTGTCAGGGCTTCTGTGGTTAAGAATCCAGTTCCTTTGGATAAAGATTCTAGAGCGTTGGATAGGTGGGGGAAAAAGTGTACACCTCTTCTACGTTAGCTATGAGGGCTTTAAATTGCCAGTTTCATATGCTGAAGTATCAGAACTTTTTGTTAGGCCAATTGAAATCTAAGGTGGATGCTTTATCTGAGGGTATAGAGTGTAAGGAATTGCAGGAGTTGGTTCATGCTTCAGATCAAGTTGGAAAACATTCTTTGCAGTGTGGTTTCGATGCTCTTCAGACTTCATCCAGGGTGGCTGCTACTGGTTCAGTTATTCGTAGACATGCCTGGCTTAAGGATCAAAATTTGTCAGAGCATGTTAAAGCTCGGATTTTGGATGCTCCTCTTCAATCTGAAGTTCTTTTGGTTCTCCTGTGGAGTCAGTTTTGAAAAAGATGGAAGATAAAGCTAAGTCTATGCAGACGGTCAAGGATTTTTTGCAGGTGCAGCCCCCTAAGTTTAGCAGGAATTGGCCTGCTAGAGGATGGTCCTACCCTTCTTGGATTTTCAGTCTAAGGGCAGGTCTAGACGTGGTAGAGGCAGGGCTCACACTCAGGGTTCTTTCAGACCTAGGACTTGGAGTTCTCCTGCACAGTCTTCTGGTGAGGGCAGGGGTCAGCCTTTCGTAAACAGACCCAATGACCTGTATCTTCAGCTGCCAGATCCTTCTTTTCTGGCAGCTCCTCTAGGAGGAAAGTTGGCACTTTTCAAACAAAACTGGCATTTGGTCACCCAGGACAAATGGGTGTTGGAAATAATAAATCAAGGTTACAAGTTTTACTTTCACACTTTTCCTCCTTTCAAAGGCATGCCGGATGTGCCTCCTCAGCAAAGGCTGGAGGCTCAGGAGCAAATTTCTTTGCTTTTACAGATGGGAGCTATCCAGGTGGTACCTCCGTCAGAAGTAGGCCTAGGGTTTTATTCCCGTCTATTCCTAGTGCCAAAGAAAGGAAACACTTGGAGGCCAATTCTGGATTTGTCCATTCTCAATACCTACCTAGACATTCCAAAGTTCAAGATGTTAACATTACAACAACTTCTGCCTATGCTAGGCAAAGATCACTGGATGGTAACCCTGGATCTCAAAGAGGCCTATCTTCACATTCCTATCAGGCCAGCTGCAGGAGATTCCTGCGATTTCGGGCTGGTACTTCTCATTATCAGTTCTCTGCATTGCCCTTTGGTTTATCTACTGCACCCAGGGTGTTCACAAAAGTTCTGGCTCCTGTAATAGCTTTCTTCAGACAGAGGGGAATACAAATTTATCCTTATCTGGACGATTGCCTGATTCTTGCTCAAGACAAAGACAAGTTACTTCAACATCTGCAGTATGTAATGGCAGTTTTAAGGTGCCTAGGGTATTCTGTGAATGAAATAAAGTCCAGTCTAGTACCCTCTCAGGACATGTGCTTTCTGGGTGTGAGACTGAATACAGCTTCTCAGATGGCTTTTCTGACCCCGGACAAACAAAGAACTCTTCACCTATACTTCCAGCAGTTATCAGTACTGTCCAGGCTGACTGCAAGGACAGTCCTTCAAGCCTTGGGGTTCATGGCATCTTGCATTCTAGTACTTCCCAATGCCAAACTGCATATGAGGAAGCTACAATGGTATCGCAAAACTGTATGGACTCAACACTGCCACGATTTGGACACTGTCATTCGGATAATACCTTGCATCCAGAAGGAATTCTTGTGGTGGGCGCAGGAATGTCACCTAAACAAGGGACTCTCTGTGACCCGACCAGAGGCGAGTCAGATCATAACGACGGATGCCTCGGACTTGGCTTGGGGAGCACACTTCAATGGGAAATGGATACAAGACATGTGGCCTCCCAAACTACTACATTTGCATATCAACATGAAGGAGATGTTAGCAGTCCAATTTGCCCTGATGGCCTTCAAGGACCTACTTCAACGGGGACAGGTGTTGATTCAAACAGACAACACAACAGTCGTGGTACATCAACAAGCAGGGGGGAACCCATTCTTACCCTCTTTGCAGACAAGCAATGATATTGTGGGAGACTGCTCTGAGTTTGCACATCAATCTTCAAGCACGGTTTCTGCCAGGAGCACAGAACTCCCTAGCAGATGTATTGAGCAGACAAATTGTGGACCCCCATGAGTGGAAATTGGATCCTCAGGTATTCCAACAGTTGACAGTGGCTTGGGGAACTCCAGACATAGATCTGTTCGCTTCTCCACTAAATTCCCAACTACCAAAATTTTGCACAAAGATGTTTCACCCAAAAGCTTGGAAAGTGGATGCTCAATCTTTCAGTTGGAACAACCTTCACGTCTATGCTTTCCCTCCTCTGCCTCTCCTTCCCAAGGTACTCTTGAAAGTCAGGTGGGACAAGCCTTGCATGATTCTAATAGCACCAGATTGGCCACGTCAGCACTGGTATCCTCTGCTGAGGAGTTTAATTCAGGAGCCTCCTTGGCCTTTGCCACAGATTCCTCACTTGTTGTCCCAGTCAAGCAATCATTTGCTCAATGTCAGGGTGCAGTCCCTGCATCTAACAGCCTGGCGTATTCTGTTTTAAAGCCTGTGGGGTCTCAGCTTCCTCAACAGGTTTTAGATGTCATTTTGGAAGCCAGGCGGCCCAGTACTAGAAAAGTTTATGCTGATAAATAGAGGAGATTTTTTCTTTGGAGCACAGCAAAGGGCTTTGATGTCTCAGTACCTAATTTGAGTTTTACGCTACAGTATCTTACTGAATTACTAGACAAGGGTTTGTCATTTTCCTCTGTGAAGGTTCATGCTGCAGCCATTTCTGCTCACTATGATTGTGACCCTCCTTTATTTTCTCATCCTTTGTTTAAGCAATTTCTTAGAGGGGCAAAAAATATAAGACCCCCATGAGCTCCTACTCCTTCCTGGGATCTCAATTTTGTGTTGGAGAAGCTTAATTTACCTCCTTTCGAACCTGCAGCTACGTCTGAGCTGAAGTTTTTGTCTTGGAAAATTGCTTTTTTGTTGGCCATTACCTCTGCTAGGAGGGTCTCTGAAATGCAGGCACTCATGGCAGTTGAACCTTTTCTGGTATTCCATAAGGATAGGGTGTCTTTGCGTACTAACCCTACTTTTATGCCTAAAGTGATTTCTAATGTGGCCTTGAACCAGTCTATTCATTTGCCTACTTTTTATGCTGATCCCCAAAATAAGGGGGAAAAAGTCTTGCATTCTTTGGACATTCACAGGCAGCTACATTATTATTTGAGCAGAACTAAAGAGTTCAGGCAGACTCAACAGTTATTTATTTCTTTTGCTCTGGCTTCTCAAGGGAAAGCTGTTTCAAAGCAAACTATTTCTAAGTGGATTGGTTATTGTATTGCTTTTTGTTATTCTCATCATGGGAAGAATGTTCCTGCTGGGATCAGACCTCATTCCACTAGGGCTACTGCCACATCTACTCCTTTTTGAGGGGGGTAGCTACTAAGGATATTTTGGAAGCAGCTACTTGGAGTTCAGTACACACTTTTACTAAGCATTACCATCTCCCTCTTTATTCCAAGTCTAGGGCTGGGTTTGCCACTGCAGTTTTACAGGGCATGTTAGCAGCTCCTAATGCTTTTTAGTTTGACAGCCTCCCTTTTCCTTTGCTTTGGGATTCTACCCACAGGTTATGACTGCAGCAATGTGAGACGAAGAACATAGTACAGTTTTGTACCTACCATAAATGTAGATGTTCGAGGATCCACATTGCTGCAGTCCTATTTTCCCTCCCTCCTTCCCCTCTATTGTTTGGGGTTGCTGTTTTTTCCTTTGGGATAATTGTTATTTTCTCACTTGTGGTTGTTGGGTATTTACTATTTTGGCTCTGGCCTTTCCTTTTTAAGGCCTTCTGACATCTGGGGCAAGAAAGACTGAGGATATGGCGTCGGTCATGCGCTTAAGTACTACTACGTACTGACGTCAGCTCCGGGCGTCCATGACCGACACCAGCGTAACTCTTTGGTATTCGGGCCGACCGAGGACAGCGGACTACCCCACAGGTTATGACTGCAGCAATATGGATCCTCGAACATCTACATTTATGGTAGGTACAAAACTGTACTTTATTAATGCTCTGATCTGGGAGCTTGGATGCAGATGTTTTTGTGATTTTATCATGTTTCTCTTGGCTATCTCCATAGTGACCATATGTACTTGAATGATTATTTCTTTGAATTTATGCTCGACATTAATCCCTTATACTTTATGCTGGTCAGCCTCCGAAGTATCTTCATTACTATTTCAACTGTCAGCTGTGCTGTCGTACATCTAGAATCATCCTTTAGATTTTGTCTCTGTCTTTTGCTCTACTCTTCTTTCTTACTCAGTTTGTAGCACTACATCTTTGATTCTGCTAGTATTATTTTACTGTTAATTTACAACTGTTTCATTATCTTGTCATAATTTGACTGAAATCTATCTGCCCTATGCATTAAAGTAGTTTTTACAACTTTCCCAAATCTTTGTTTGTCCCTTGTTGAGAGAGAGGATGCTCTACATTATAAGTCCCTCGACTAGTCATTCCATAAGCCACCTGTTTCTACGTCCTGAGCAGTATCATGTTTTCTTTAGTCCCAAGTGGAAGGAGTACATTTTGCAGAACCACACTCTACAGAAGCATGTCAGTAAACACATTTAATCAAAAACTGCTGATTTAACAACTTTGAGTCAAGCAAACATTTATTAAGACAAAATGTAAATTCTTAGGGTCTGCCAAAAACAAAAAAAATATATTTCCTTTCCTCTAGAAGGAGACGCATTATTAATAAAGGAATAATAGGTGTGAAGGTTGACCCTGAATCCCATAATCCGATATAGAGAATGCAAATAGCATGCCTTCTGTATTAAATTAAACTGTATAATCATATACCTGCTTTTTCAGAAAATATCACAGGGATGGTTAAGTAAATGTATTCACAGAATTATGCCTCATTTAATGCTTATTTGGAGAAATGTGATTGGAATTCATTCACACCTTACTGTTTGTCCTGGTCCCCTTCAATAAACACACCATGCCAAATGGCATTTGACAATCTTTATTAAACTTCCATGAACATAACTTTATTGAACAACATTTCAGTTTATTGAACACAGCATGAACATCCATATAACCATTTACTAGGCAGCGTAACTCCACTCAACCTAACCAAATAAGCAGCATCCTCACATCTCTGTCTTACGTTTAATTTATCAAGCAGCGCCCTCACCTCCACTCACTTACTTTTTCTTATCAAGCAGCATCCCATCACTCACTTTCATTCCCCAACTCACTGAATTACTTTTACTTATTAAGCAGAATCCCATAATTTACTTTCCTTCCCAACTCATTGAATTAAACATCCAACACCAGAGGGAGAACAGAAGAGGAACAAGCCTGCCCCTTTTCTTTGCATAAACACCAGATCTATGACATAACTTCACAATCCTTAATGTTTCTAAAAGAGAGAGGGAGGGCAGATAGCAAGTTCACTCTAAAATCTGATCCCATACAGTTACACTCACACAAAACCAGTTAAGCCCCTTCTTTCACTTACCTCATTTCCTCTCAACCCTCCTACTTTCCAAATTTAAACCTTCCATCCCCACCACTTCAACTACCCTCTTAATTCCCATTATTATTCCTACCTGACCCTCAGCCGAAGATGTCCCTGGACAAATTTGTTTCTTCCCAAACCTCATTTATTATGACTGTTCATATGCCTTAAATTATTTTGATGATCCATTATTTATTTGTGGATGAAATATGACTGTAAATTACAGTTGATCCAGTCTTCGCTTATAATATTTTGTGACAGTCGATGTTTTTCTTTATTAAGTGAAATATGCAAAATGAATTACAAGTCATTCTCAAGATAACTTTGTTCATTAAACCTTTCCACATGATCCATGATAATTACCAGAATGAAGTGATAACCTCTTTAACCAGCTTTTCATCCAGTTTGGAAACTAAAAACAAAGTAGATGAGGACTGTTGGTGTAAGACAATAAATGTGGATGAGGTCTGTGGATATAATTTCATGGGTTCTGGACTATTGTAACTCTGTGCTAGAGTTCTACAATTGTTGCTTCCAGAATTTCTGTGAATCACAGTGCTTCAAATCTTTTACCTTCATGAAAGCAGATACTAATTACAAGTGCAGGAGCACAATTTATATTGCACAGATAAGACAAGATGCACTGTCCTGGTATTTTGTGATTCATTCATTTCTTCTACAGCTACGTGTAATAAAATGAGAAGTCTACATGACACTGAAGCAAACATCTGGGCAGTTTGAACAGCTGCACGTTTGAGTGCCTTAAAATCCTCTGCTAGTTAGTAGCTCAGGCTTCGAGTAAGTACTAGACATGTACACAAACACACACACACACACACATGCACACACACACACACACACACACACACACACACACACACACACACACACACACACACACACACACACACAAACACACACAGAAAGGCAACGGCAGTAAAGCACAAATAACCAATAAAAAAGGAACACTTTGGATGTTCAAATTAGTCCCAATTGTCAAAAATCATTCACATATAAACAAAGCAAGCAGGGACTAAACGGTCTAAAATTTATTAAATGCAGAAAAAACAATAAAAAGCAGCAAAGCTTTTGAGTATAAGCAACTTATCAGTGTTAAAGCACAATATCAGTTCTGCTCACATTCAATTTATATTAGAAGCCAACACCTTCAATTTAATCACATAATCAATAATTAATTACCCTAAGACAATTAACTCATTCATAACATAACACAATGCCTGGTAAATCATATTTCATAAAAATTCCCTCAAGTTTTACAATAGGTTTGATACTAGTTTTTGTAAAAGTTGGTAAAATAAAATGTTTCTTACTAAAAGAAAATGAAAATGAGGGGAATGACTAGTTTCCCTGGCAGTAATGAGAAACGGAGTTTAGAAACACCATGATGTCTGAATGTCTACCTAAGTGTAATGACTCAGTCTGTGATTTAGACAGTTTCTCCACTTCATCTTCTATTAATAACAACATTAATACTAATAAAAATGATGATGCTAAAGGAAGTTAGTTGGGAGGGTGGCCTAATGGTTAAGGTGTTTGCCTTACAAACACAAGGTGCAGGGTTCAAGTCTCATAAGGGATAATTGGCTAGGCATAAAATGGCTCGCAAGTGCAGTTAGATTAGTACTAACCTATGAAGTATGAGAAGTAGGACTGTTAATAATGTAACACCCCCTAAAGTGTTTGGAGTGGAATGTTCCACTTCCCCTTGTCATAAAACTGGTTGTGTTTCGAACCAAGATAGTTTTTTTAAGGGTCTCTGAAAATATCACTTCAACTTCCGATCGAAATAAGACAACAATTGCGAGGGTGGAGCATCACCAGAAGAAGAAAAAATAAGGGGAGAAAAGAAGTAATGGAATCTATGAATAAACATAATTACATATGTCAGCAAAGGTATGACAAACAACCAGAGGCAAAATGATGACCAAGTAGTAGTTGGTTCTACTGTTTGTAATCTTTCTAAATATGTACTTTCATTTAATGAACTTAGACTTTTAAATAAAGGACTTACATTTAAACCTTCAGCACGGTAATATTAGTGATACTTTAACAGACTTGAGATTATTTATATGCAATATTGAACTAAAAATGTTAAAAAAATGAAAGCAATAGTGATGATCAGTTGAAAAGGAAAAGTGTGTCTGTGCCTTTAAATGCTCCAGTGGTTAAAGCATGGTATGATATGTGTGAAGATGAGTTTTATAAGATCTTTTTTGCAAAACCATGTGACAGATATTATAACTTGACTTTAGAGGAAAAGGAAGCCTTGCGTGATCTTTGTAACAATCACAACATTATTATAAAACTGTCTGACAAAGGTGCTAAGACTGTAGTTATTGACAATATTATTGTTGGATGTGTGTGTGAAGATAGGTAAAGGCTGCCAGTCTAGCCAGATAGAATTTTGTAGATAATTCTGTCATTTGTAAATATTAATGTAAGCCACAGGCTTGTTCTCTTAAATGTGAAAAGACTGCATTGGATGTTGAACTGCAAAAAATGTAACAACAGTGCACTCTGCTGTAACAAAGCTGATAAATCAATTATTTGATGTCAAAATTCAGAGCCGATATGTCTAGAGGGAGGCATCCTGCCTATTGTTTTTAGACCAGAGATAATGGCTAAAATTTGCATGTATAAATGACCTTTATCGCTCTGGTTTCTGACCAGGTGTAAAGAATGTAAATGTAGTTTCTGTTAGCCTGGGAGCACCAGAGAAGTGTGAAGAATGATGCCATGTGAAGCAGCTCTGTGTTATCAGTTTAAAGAGAGAGAATCAGAGAGCTCAGAGCATTTGTCTTGAGAACATCCAACATCACCAGCACTGCCTGTTTCCATATGTAAGTAATTTAGAACTGTGTATTCTCTTAGAAGTATCTAAGAATTAGGAATATTATTCAAGTATTTTTCTGTATTGATGTTAGAAATTTTCTACTGTATTATTTTAAGTAATTCTCTGTGATCTCTGAACTCTTGACTAGCACTGTGTAGTAAGAAGTATTGTCTTGTGTTTTTATTTATTATTAAATATTTTAAACCTTTCAGCTGTGGCTGTTTTATGTAGAGTTAATTGCATGTATCTAGTGATACTGTACCAAGTCACTCTAATAAGCCTTGACTGTTCAGTCACACCATTTGGATAATAATATTGCACAGTAATAATTGTACATCCTTTCAGAAGGGCCTCTGAGTAGCTAATATTAGTGGTTGGTGGCAGCTAGTACTACCTTTTAGACTGAGCAGAAAAGGGGCACAGGTGGAGAACATGTGCCAGCCTTCCCCAGGAGTGTCTGTGTGGTTGCACAAACTCTTATCTCAAAGCATGTGTGTGTCAGCTACTTGGGCAGGGACACAAAGCACTGGTTGGACAGAGAGGGTGCTGGAGGTTTTAGCTTGCCCACTAGGCTGAGATCTGGACTCTATAGCTGTGCCAGTGAGGAGTCTTATTGGGGACCTAGAGAGAAAGGGAGAAACCAGCCCAAGACTGACTGTGATCTCTGTGAGCTCTTAAGGGAACTTGTACTTTACTGTGTGTAATTATTATCCTTTCCCTATATGGACGCCCCTCACTGGTGTTAGTGCTGAGGATTGAGGCTCCTTGATTGCTGGGCTACTGCACGGGCATCCCATATTAACTGTTTGGCAGTGGTGGGATATCCGCACCACATATTAATTGGTTGGCAAATACTAACTGGCTTGTAGTGGTGTGCATAGAGTGAATTCCTGTAACTTATGTACAGTGATCACTGAAGGTGTTTTTTACTCTAAATCAGCCATGCAGTGAATAATCAGAGTTCAGATCACAACTGTTTTATTTCTTTTGTTAGCTTAGTTAGTCAGGGAGAGCAGGCAGCATGTCAGCAGAGGAGTATGAAAAGCTGACATGGAGCCAGCTGGCTGAGATGTGCCAGGCTAGGGGACTGGTGCTTGAAAACCTGACTAAGGCAGACTTGATTGCAGCTTTGGTCACAGCTGCATCAGAAAACAGAAACCAGGTGGATGATCAGACTGGCAGTGGAGATGTACCACCCTCAGAGAGTGGACAGCTCAGCCTTTCTGCAGAGGATGTAAAAATCCATCTGCAGCCAAAAAGACTTGAGTTGGAGGCCAGGCATTTGGAAATAGAAGCAGCTGAGAAACTGAGACATCTGCAGGCTGAGGAGAACGAGAAACTGCTATGCCTGGAAGCTGAGGAAAAAGAGAGGCAGAGGCAGCATGAGAAGGAGATGCTGACTCTTTGCCAGACTCATGGAGGTAATGGGCAAGGGAGTAACTGGTCACCAGAAGCACAAAAGGTCAGTAAATTTCTTCCGCAGTTTAAAGAGGGGGATAATTGTGATAGTTTCATTCATATGTTTGAGAGGGTATGTAAACAGTATGATGTTGACCAAAGGCTCTGGGTACAGTTCCTGACCCCCTTACTCCATGGTAAAGCTGTAACTGTGTTGTCTAAAATGTCTGACATTGACTGTTTTAATTACACTGTTGTTAAGCATTGCTTGTTTGAATGTTTTAAGCTAACACCTAAAACTTATAGGAAAAAGTTTTGTGAGCATAGATGCAAGGCAGATGAAAGTGTGTGTGAATATGTTGCTGAACTGAACACTTATTTTTCATAGGTAGGTGAGTGAATGCCAGGTCACCACTTTTGAAGGGCTGGCAGACCTTTTGGTGAGGGAACAAGTCTTTAGCACTTTGCCTGAGGACATGAGGATCTGGTTAGCTGATAGACAATGTGCTACTTCAGATAAGTTGGGGAAGAAGGGAGACCTATACCTAGCAAGTAGGGCATCCCTGCTCAAGAAAAGGAACCCCATACTGCTCATGGGCCTAAAGGAATCCATGGTGGGCAGCACAGACTGCCACAATAGAATCTGCCAGTAGGAGGGGAAGCCACTAGTCCAGGTACATGTCCAGGACCTAGGGTTAAATGTTTTGAATGCCACCAGTGGGGCCATGTGGCATACAGATGTCCATGGAGGCAAGGTGGGGAACAAAAGGTGAGAGAGCCAGTAAGTGGGAATGAAAAAATGCCAATAGTAGGTTGTCTTGAGACAACAAGGGTACCAAACTACCATCCTCCAGATGACCTAATAGGGAAGGATTTGGATGAGCCAGTACCAAGTGCTTATGTAGTTACACGCAATCAGGCTAGGAGACAAGCATGTGGATCTGGTAGCCTGGGCTAGACCCAGACAGACTGCATACTTGCAGCCAGGACTGGTGAGGTGGTTACTTCAGGGAGGGCACAACTCTGTAGCAGTGTGACTGAATGTGAGCCACAGCTGCTTGTGGGTACTGATGTTCCCTTGGAGAGAGTGACTACAAAGGTAGAGGTAAGTAGCAGTATCCAGGCTGACAGTGAGCCCCCAGTGTTAGAGGATGCCAGACTTCCTGTTGAAGGGGAGTTGGGAAGGGTTACAAAGAGAGAGTTGAGACAGGCTCATCTCTCAGACCCTACTTTGCAAGGCCTAAGGCAGGTAGCTAGGGAGGCACCATTCTCAAAGGAAGGGGGAATCTGTATACTGGGACAAAGGGTTACAGTATAGAGAGTGGACCCCTGAGAGAGGGCTTAAAGGTGAGAAAATACAGCAGTTGGTAGTACCTAGAGCCTACCATCTGGCGCTTGTAGCCATAGCCCCATGATGTTCCCTTTGCAGGTCATATGGGCATAAAACGTACAGAGACATATTATGCAGAACTTCTATTAGCCTGGAATTTCCAGAGAGGTAACAGGGTACTGCAGCACCAGTGAGCAATGCCAAAAGGTAGGCAAGGCAGGAGAAAAGGTGAGAGCTCCATTGATGCTTTTGCCTGTGATTGAGGAGCCATTTCAGATGATAGCTATGAATATTGTGGGGCCTCTGAGTAACCCAAGTTCCACAGGGAAAAAGAATATCCTAGTGGTAGTGGATTATGCTACATGATACCCTGAGGCAGTGGCTCTCTCCTCCATTGAGGCAGAAAAGGTGGCAAATGCTTTGTTAGAGATTTTCAGCAGTGTAGGCTTCCCAAAAGAAATATTGGCTGGCAGAAGAGGTGCCAATTTCATGTCAGACCTGCTGGATTGTCTGTGGAAGTCCTGTGGGGTGAAGCACATGAAGACCACCCCCTACTATCGTCAGACCAATGGTCTTGTTGAGAGGTTAAACTTTACAATCAAGTCCATGCTACGGGCATTTACAGACCAGTTTAAGAGGAAATAGGATAAATATTTGCCCCATCTGTTGTTTGCTTACAGAGAGGTTCCCCCAGAATCCACAAGGTTTTCACCCTTTGAGTTGTTGTATGGCATTGGGTGAGGGGACCTCTAGATTTAATTCATGATGAGTGGGAAGATGAGTGTGAACCTCATAAGGAGTCTGTTGTGGTATATGTCCTAAACTTCAGGGCAAGGCTCAAGGAACTCATGAGCTTGGCCCAGGAGAACCTGGCAGAAGCCCAATAACAGAAAAAGATATGGTACGGCAGGAATGCTTGAGCAAGAGAGTATGCTGTAGGGCAGCAGGCAGTGGTTCTCATTCCTGTCAGACACAACAAGCTGCAAGCAGCTTGAGAGGAACCCTACAAGATGGTAAGAAAGGTAAGTGATGTTAACTACATGGTGGAACTGCTAGGCAGGAGTCAGGGGCACAAATTGTACCATGTTAACATGATGAAACCTTACCATATTAGGGAGGCCCTTGTGCTGAGCATTTGCAGTGGATTGCAGGAGGAGTGTGAAGGAGATCTGATGAATGATCTCCTCAGTGAGGCTCGGACTGACACCTCAGTGGAAGGGGTAGCAATGTCCCAGCAGCTATCTCCTACCCAAGTTCGAGAAATCCGAGCAGTGCTACAGGTGTTTGGGAACATGTTCACTGGGAAACCAGGATGCACCCACCTGGTGCTGCACCACATGGATACTGGACCCCAAAGGCCTATTAGGCAGGCCCCTTATAGGGTGCCTGAGAGAGTCAAACAGATTCTGAGGGAGGAGATACTGGAGATGTTGGAACTATGGGTGATTCAAGAGTCTATCAGCCCCTGGGCCCCCCAGTGGTGCTGGTGCCAAAGAAGGATGGCAGCACTAGGTTCTGTGTGGACTCAGAAAATTAAATAGTCACACAGAGTCAGATGCTTACCCTATGCCTAGGACAGATGAGGCCCTAGAACAGCTGTGTGGGGCTAAGTATATTACAACCATTGATCTTACCAAGGGTTACTGGCAGGCACCCTTGACTCTGAGTGCTAGAGAGAGGTCAGCCTTTGTCATTCCTTTTGGCTTGTATGAGTTCACAAAGATGCCTTTTCAGATAAAAAGTGCACCAGCAACTTTCCAGAGTCTGATAGATTATATCCTAGCAGGAGCAGGAGGGTTTGCCCTTGCTTACCTAGATGACATTGCCATCTACAGCCATTCCAGGCAAGAGCATCTTCAACATATCAGGGAGGTGCTGGGCAGACTACAGAGGGCAGGGTTGACCATTAAGCTGAGCAAATGTCAGGTGGGTATGGCAGTGGTCTCCTACGTTGGACATAGAGTGGGGAGTGGTAAGATCAGACTAGAACCTGCCAAAGTAGAAGCCATTCAGGCAAGGCCTGCACCTGTTACCAAAAAGCAGGTGAGGGCATTCCTAGGGATAGCAGGGTACTACAGAACGTTTGGCCCCAGTTATATAACCATAGCTGCTCCCCTCACAGACCGGACAAGGAAGAACAGGCCAGATAAGGTAGTGTGGACCCCAGCATGTGAGCAAGCATGGCAGGAGCTTAAGGAATCTTTGGGAGGACCCCCTGTGTTAGCCAGTCCAGATTACAGCAAATAATTTGTTGTGCAGGTGGATGCTTTGAGCCATGGGATGGGGGCTATACTTAGCTAGATTTTTTCAGAGGGAGAAGAGGACCCAGTGGTTTATCTCAGTCATAGGCTCCACCCCAGGGAGGAATGCTGTACAGCTGTAGAAAAGGAATGTGTAGCCATAGTGTGTGCACTGCAGAAACTTCAGCCTTATCTGTATAGAAGAAAATTCACTGTAGTGACAGATCACAACCCCCTAACATGGTTACACAGAGCCAGCCAGCAAAATGCTAACTTGCTAAGATGGAGCCTACAGTTGCAAGCATATGATATGTCAGTGCAGCACTGCAGTGGGTTTAGCAATGCCAATGCAGATGGGATCTCAAGACAGGGAATGGGGTAAGGTATACTCAGACAGACCTAACCCTCTCAAGCGACATTTCTCAAGGGTCACTTGAAAAACTAGCTTGAGTTCTCCAGGGGGGGGGGATGTGTGAAGATAGGTAAAGGCTGCAAGCCTAGCCAGATAGAACTTTGTAGATAATTCTGTCATTTGCAAATATTAATGTAAGACACAGGCTTGTTCTCTTAAATGTGAAAAGACTGCACTGGATATAGAACTGCAAAAATGTAACAACAGTGCACTCTGCTGTAACAAAGCTGATAAGTCAATTCTTTGATGTTAAAATCAGGAGCCGATATGTCTAGAGGGAGGCATCCTGCGTATTGTTTTAAGACCAGAGTTAATGGCTAGAATTTGCATGTATAAATGTCCTTTATTGCTCTGGTTTCTGACCAGCTGTAAAGAATGTAAATGTAGTTTTTGTTAGCATGGAAACACCAGAGAAGTGTGAATAATTATGTCATGTGAAGCAGCTTTGTGTTATCAATTTAAAGAGAGAGAATCAGAGAGCTCAGAGCATTTGTCTTGAGAAATCCAACATCACAAGCACTGCCTGTTTCTATATGTAAGTTATTTAGAATTGTGTTTTCTCTTAGACATAGATAGGAATTAGGAAGATTAGACTGTTTTTCTACGTTGCTGTTACAGCTTTTCTACTGTATTATTTTAAGTATTTCTTTGTGAACTCTTGACTAGCACTGTGTAGTAAGAAGTATTGTCTTTTATTTTTATTATTTATCATTAAATGTTTTTAAACCTTTCAACTGTGGCTATTTTATGTAGAGTTAATTTAAGCTCTAGAGTACATTGCATGCATATAATGATACTGCACCAAGTCTCTCTTATAAGCCTTGACTGTTCAGTCACACTTACCATTTGGATAATAATATTGCACAGTAATAATTGGACACCCTTTCAGAAGGGCCTTTGAGTAGCTGATATTAGTGAGTGGTGGCAGCTGGTACTACTTTATGACTGGGCAGAAAGGGGCACAGTTAGAGAATCTGTGCCAGCCTTCCCCAGGAGTATCAGTTTGGTTGTATAAACTCTTATATCAAAGCATATTTGTGTCAGCTACTTGGGCAAGAACACAAAGCACTGGTTGGACAGAGGGGGTGCTTGAGGTTTTAGCTTGCCCACCAGGCTGAGATCTGGACCTTATAGCTGTGCCAGTGAGGAGTCTTATTGAGGACCTGGAGATAAAGGGGGAAACCAGACCCAGACTGACTGTGATCTGTGTGAGCTCTTAAGGGAAATTGTACTTTACTGTGTGTGTATTTATTATCCTTTCCCTATATGGATGCCCCTCACTGGTTTTAGTGATGAGGACTGATGCTCCTTGATTGCTGGTTGATATATATATATATATATATATATATATATATATATATATATATATGTATGCATTCTACAGCTAAAGGCTTTTTTCCTAATTCTACATCTAATAAATATATATGTGCTACATCTAATAAATATATATGTGTGTATATATATATATATATATATATATATATATATATATATATATATATATATATATATATATCGGCCTAGGGCACGGGACCAAATGCCCTGACACACAGGTCAACAATATTTGGTCGACACAGACAGGGAGTTGACAGGTATGTGAGATCAACAACCCACATGTATTCTTGGGGATTCTGCAATCTTGGATTTAGTATAGATAATTAGCATGGTGTTTCCATTGTCAGTATCGGTACATTTGACATTTGGACATTGATCTGCAGGTGACAGGACACTGTATACTTGATACAGTGTGCTACACCCACAATATATATATATATATATATATATATATATATATATATATATATATATATATATATATATATGTATATAAAGAGAGAGAGAGAGAGTGAAGGAATCTAAGTTACCACATGCAGTTTTTGCCACTAAGATGTAAAAATCATAAATAAATATGTTCATACTATCAACAGCTCCATGTAACATCGAGTCCTGGATTATATTCTAACAGTTCTTACTGAATATTTTTGTTTATCATAACATTTGTATTATTTATTAAGCAACTGTGTTTCCTAGATAAACTTCTCTTTCTTCCTGCACACCACTGCATCCACTTCAATATTTAGCTATTCATACAGAGTTACTAAACATGTAGTCCAAGAGACCACTTAGGATCATAGCCTAATTTCCCCAGAGCCCTGTCTGGTAAACTGACTTGCTCAGTCTTACATGATAAGCAAAAATAGAATGGGAAATCAAATCCCAAGAGACAGTCAGCAACCTGATAATACTTTATAGCGTTAATCATCTGCACCCCCCCCCCCAAGTTTGTGCCAGTATTGATACATGTATGCATCTATCTCACACAAATAAACTCAGATGTTGCAGTGATATCATTTTACAATAGTGACAGTAAAACATTTGTTTTTTTTTTTTTTTTTTCCTTTCTTTGAATTTTGGTAGTATTAGTACTGTCAAAACTTGAGAAATTTACAAAGCAAAAAGTTAAACATTGGCAGAGACTGTACTAAAACATTACCTATCATAGGATGGAACTAATTCATATTAGGTCATTTTAATCATAACTTTTTTTATATTTGTTATACAGAACAAAATATACAATGTGATAAATTGTAAAAGAGTTGCCGTAAATGTAAGTCTGCCCTGATTCTGAAAGACTTGATCTTTTTTTAATTTCTCCAAGACTTTTGGGTTTCTAATATCATCTTAGGGATGGACCACATTCTTAAGTCAAAGTACGATTAAAGTTCATGAAATTAATATTGTTTCAATCTTTGACGTTAGCCAGAAGTGCTGTTCACAGCACCTGCAATGTGTCCAGTAATAACTCCTCCCATTCGTATGGAGTTACATGTATTGGTAGCATATCTAAATATGATTGTAGACTCTTCTTTATGAGGCCTTTTGCTACTACTACTATTGAAACTGTCAGGATATCTTTCTTCCACATTGCTCTCATTTCTGCCTGCAGATCCTGATATTTTATGACTTTGTGTCTCTCTGTATGCAGGACACTGTAGTCACTGGGTGTGGTGATTTCAATGATCAATGCTATGTCTGTCTTCTTTTCATGGACTACTATATCTGGTTTTCTAGCATCTGTCTTTTGAACTGGTTGGTAATGGATGATCCCATGTGATGTAGACATCTTCATTTTCTATGATGCTTTGTGGCTCATATTTCCAGTATTTTTCACCCACTTCAATACCATAATGTTTGCATAATCCCCAGTACAACAGTCTTGCCACATTATTATGCCTTTAATATACAGTTCTTCTGCTGTTAGTATGTCAGTACCAGCAACGAGGTATGCAACTGTTTCCAGTTCGGTTTTACAAAACCTACATTTGTCTGTTTCTCCCACATGTTCAATGGACTGTATAAATCAATGTGTACGCAGCCCACTATCTTGGGCCACCAGTATTAACCTTTCCTCTCATGGTTTGAATTCTCCTCTCCTCAACCATTCCTGCCTGAATTCCTGATCAACATGAGGTTCTTCCAGAAACTTTCTGTACTCGCAACTATATTCATGCATTTTCCACATTTCTTGCCTCCTCATCTGGTCCTTCACCTTATATTCTTTCTTTTGTTTTTTGCCACATTCAGTCACTGCCTGATTTTTATCTACTTCTGGTTTGATTTCCATTCCTGCTTGATGCCGATATGCTTCCGCTAGATTAAGCAGAGAAGTCATCTTAGATTTAGTCTCATCATGTTTCAAAACTTTCACTACATTTGGATCTTGTGAGGTCAGTAGATATGCGTGGAGTCCGAGGATTGCAGATCTATACATGTAATCAATTTCAAGGAAGCCCATCTCTCCTTTGGAACTGTGAATATATAATATTGGTATGCAAAGATTTATATAAATCATTTGATGAGCATGAACCATCCTTCTTGTTTTCCTATCTAATTTATCCAACAAGTTTTGGGGCCATTCAATCACTCCAAAACTGTAAGCTAAGACAGGAAGAACATATTGGTTTATAGCTTGGATTTTGTTCTTAGATGTCAGTGCTGTTTTCAGGTTAATTTAAGTCTTCTGAAGTATTCCTTACTAAATTTTATTCACATTTATTTATGTTTTCTTGTTGATCCTTCATCACTTCCCAAATATTTATACATTCCTTCTTGCTCAAGTTCTTTTATATCACATTCGTGTCCCAAACTGATGTTTTCCTGGTGTTGCAGTTTTCATGCTTTAAACGTTGCTTTTGCACATTTATCAAGACCAAATGACTTTCTTATATCATCTGAAAAAAGGTTTGATGACTTACAGTTGTGTTTTCAGTTCATCATCTGATGAGCTATAAAGTTTTAAATCATCGACATAGAGAAGATGAGAAGTCTTCACACTTTGTTGTTTTCTAGGAGCCAAATTATAGCCATGGTCTAAGCTGGTAAGTAGACAGCTTAATGGATTAAGGGCAAGGCAGAACAGCAGCGGTGACAAAGAGTCACCCTGGAAATCCCCCTTTGAATTTTTATCCCTGGGATAATAATTTGTCCTTTGTCATGTCTTAATTGCAAAGTGGTCTGCCATTGTTGCATGGTCATTGTGATGTAGTCAGCCAGTGTGGGGTGCATGTTATACATTTTAAGCACTCTTTTATCCATGAATGTGAGATAGTATAAAATGCCTTTTTGTAGTCAATCCATGCCATACTTAGATTCTTCCCCTTTTACAGTTCTCCACTATGACTTTATTTAACAACAAATGATCCTTTGTTCCGTATGACTTTCTTTTATTGATCTTTTGTTCTACTGCCATAATTGAGTTTTCTTCTAAATGACTATAAACTCTGTCGGCATCAATTCCTGTATAGAGTTTATATGTTGTCATAAGGCAAGTTATTGGTCTATAATTTTTAAGGTAGCTGGAAGGTTAACTCTTCTATAGGAGCATTGTTTTTCTGTTGTTAACCAGGTTGGTGTCTTTTCGGGTTGTGCATAAAAATAGTTCTTATTCATGGTTAAATCTTTGTGGAAAGTTAGGTACTGCATCTGGGCCTGGGGTTTTCCAATTAGAGGCTTTTCTTAACTTTGTTTCAATCTCTCTGGCTGTTACTTCATCCCATTTCATATCATGCACCTTTAAACCTCTTATTCTTTCTTTAACTCTTCTATCCATTTAGCATATTTGTTATATTCCACAGGATCTTCATAGATACTTCTCCAAAATGTATCTATTTCTTCTCTTTTTGGCTGTTGCTCAATTCCTTTTACCTTATTTCCCAATTCTCTATAAAACTATTTTGGGTCATCAATAAATTGCTTATTTTGTACTTTTCCTTTATATTTATCTTCGTATATTCTAAGTTTTTCAGCCTGTGCTGAAATTTTTAGTTTGTCATTTGCAACAGTACATGATAAATCCTGGTCTGTTCTAATATTGTGCATTGCCTTTATCACATCTATCGTTCTTAGTATTTTTGTTCATCTGTTCCCTCTTCTATAGTCTCTTAATAGTGACACTTCTTGTCATAACTGCTTTATAGTTTTCTCTATTCGATACTTTCATGACAGTATTCGATTTCTCCCCTTCCTTTCCCTCACTACCCTGTGTTCTTGTGGTAGAACTTTATCAGTTATTAATTTAGCTGCACAGTAATAAATCCTGTTTACTTTTGTTATATCGTATGGATCTCTATGGACAGTCGTAATTACTGTGTTCATTTGTTTTATCAGGCTTCAGACTTTTTGAGTTTTATTAACCTTCTGCAGTCTTTTTCTCTCATTGATGTTAATATATCTATCCATGTCTATTAAATCAAGCAATTTTTTTCTTAGCTCATTTTCTTCCAAACTGAGGGCAGATCCTTTGTTTTCCAGTTCCTGCCAGCATTCTACAGAAGGTACTATAGCATCTTCCTGTGGCACATTCTCTTCAATTTCATCCTGTGCCCTCTGTTGCTCTGTCATATGGGAACTTACTAGACAATCACTCATCAACATTAACTGCATTAGAGTTTGCAGTTTCTTGTTCCTTCCCTTGCTTTCTTGATCTCAGTGTAAGTGACTTATTTTGGTTTAAGACCTGTCACTAAACAGGTTAACATAGGGGGCAGATTAAAAAAATGCAAGTGGTCTCTCATACTGAGAACAATTATTTTGGAATTAGTCGTCATATCTTGTACAAAAGAGTCACAAGTTCTATCAGCTGAGCGGCACTAGTGAAGTTGTACAGTTCACTGTGGTTTGCTGTTTTAATGTACCAAGATTCTGTTATGTCACAGTATTTTACCTGTGAGCAGCACTCAATATTTTTATGGTCAGAATCTGAAAACAAAGTCAGTGGCACAACCTCATTTAATTATATATGAGTGACTGTTAAAAAATCAAAAAAAAAAAAAAAGATTAATAAATACTTTGCTTACTAATTGTCTAGTAGAGGATAAGTGTCAGTATAGAAAATGGAAAAACGGAGATTGATGATACAAAATGGAATACATTCTATATGTTGCAAACAACACTTAGTGTAATGTAAGTTTATTCCCAGAGAAAAAAATAGTTAACAAGTAAGAATTGCCCTTAGGAATATAAACAGAAAAAAATGCCATAAAGGCACTGGAAAATGCTTGCATGTCCAATATATAAACAAGCTGTCACACTAAGTAAAAAACATAAAGCAATATTTATAAGAATACATAAATTATTAATTCTTAAATATAAAATGCAAACTTTTTTATAAATACAGAATTGTCAGTTGGCCCTGGGTCTGAGATGCTCTGATGGCCCTTTCTTTGCCCTGTGGGGGCCTGGGAGATGGGATCATAGACCTACCTTCCCAGGGTGGCCCTTGGCCCAGCTGCACAGATGGGTAACTCCCATGGCTGGCACCAGGTCCAAGACACTACAATGGCCTTACCTCCTCTTTGCTAGGGGCCAGGGGGATGGGATCACAGATCTGCTTTTCTGGCCCCACCTGGCCAGCCCCAGGTCTGAGACACTGTGATGGCCCTGTCTTCACTTTGCTAGAGGCCTGGATCCCAGATCTGATTTCCTTGGAACATATTGTGCAGCTCAGAGGACTGTAAGATGTTACTACATTGTAATAGACTAGGAATCTCCAAGTGAATGTTGAATGGCTTAAGTAAAGGGGGGGATTATATCTGCATCATGCTTGTCTTTCTAAGGTAATATCAAACAAAGACTAAACCTGTAAACAATGGAAAAATCCACCAGTACAGTGGTAATGAAGAACTAGTGTACTGCTGTGTAAGCCCTTGTCTCTGTAACACTTGCATTCTCTTTTTTGTACGGGTGGTCACTGGGTGTTTTCTTGAAAAATCAATATTTTTCTGATGCCTTTCTGACACCATTATAAGCCTGGCACCCAAGTGCATCCAAGTCCATTCTGGGTCATCTAGATATCTCCTTTGCCCTGGACAACTCCAGTATTGCATGTGCCAGTTTTGGATCCTAAGGGCATTCCAGGGATTCAGTATGTCTCTGCATCCATCCGGGGGGGGGGGTACTTATGTTCTACCCACTTCACCCCAGGACAACATATTTACATTCAAGGCGGACATGTAATGTGGGCAAGTAATATATCACCCTACTCCGTGGCAACTCAGCAAGGTCTCTCTCTCACCTTTGTTGGACCACACCTCCTGCCACCAATGTTCTCAGCCTCCACCAAGGTTCATCTCAGACAGACTCCTCACGTACAACCCTCTCATGAGAAAAGTATGCCCATCCCTCCCTGCCCCTGCTGCTCTGTCTGTCATCTGAGTTGCTAATTGAACCCAAATTGCCTGGGATGTAGTCAGAGCTTTAGCCCTCTATGTCACATGAGCTGCAAAAATCAGTAGTTGGTCTATATTCCTAATATACAGCTGGAATAATATTTGAGAGAGCTCTTTGACATATGTACTGAGTATGAATGTGGGCCTGCATAGCTGAATGCCACCATTATTTATAAGATTCTAGAACTGCTTTCTGAGGACAGAAGCTCTCATTTAATATTTTGTAGATGAGCGTATTGTGGAAATAAGTAGCTCTAGTTGTAATGTGTAGCCAGCTGTTTTGAGCTGAGAACAATGTTGTGATGTTCATACTAGAACTAACTAGCTGAATTAATCTTTGCATTGTATTATTGGCTGACTAAAAGAGGGTAGTGTTGTGAACACAGAGAAGTGAAGTTACAGGGAGGCAGTTTTCCAGTATGGGGAGTAATACATGCCTAGCCTTAGTGGTCAACAATCTAGATATTTTGTGTAAGACATTAAGCTGAGTTAATACTTTGCTGATCTGAATTCCTGTGTGTTGGTGGTATGATAGTTATTAATCCAAAATTAGTCCTAGATACATATGTTGAATAGTGATAGCAAGAGGGTTACTTAGAGGATCTGTAATGCTGAAGTCAGTGATGTTACTTAGTTTTCTAATGGTGCCAAATAGCATCTGTGTGTGTGTTTTTGTGTGTGTGTGTGTGTGTGTGTGTGTGTGTGTGTGTGTGTGTGTGTGTGTGTGTGTGTGTGTGTGTGTGTGTGTATATATGTGTGTGTGTGTGTGTGTGTGTGTGTGTGTGTGTGTGTGTGTGTGTGTGTGTGTGTATATATATATGTGTGTGTGTGTGTGTGTGTGTGTGTGTGTGAGTGTGTGTGTGAGTGTGTGTGTGAGTGTGTGTGTGTGTGTGTGTGTGTGTGTGTGTGTGTGTGTGTGTGTGTGTGTGTGTGTGTGTGTGTGTGTGTGTGTGTGTGTGTGTGTGTGTGTGTGTGTGTGTGTGTGAGTGTGTGTGCCTGGGTGGATGTGGATCTTTCTGAAATTCGTTGTTCAGCGTGGATGACCTTTTGGTGGATGTGATCAGGAAAATATCATCTGCAGACACCATACAATTAATATAAGCCAGATTCTAGGGGAGAGTTACTATACAGTGAGAATAACAGAGGGCTCAGGCTTGAACCTTGCAGGATCATTCGTATTGCATTGTCAGTTTGAGTAGCTTTGTAAGATCCAGTGACTTGGAAGGTTATATTTTCAAAACCATTCTCAAAATATTATACCACTTCAATGGAGGAAGTTATGTCTTACATTTTATGCAGCAGCATTACATGGCCAATAGTTTCAAAACCCCTTAGAATCTAATGTGGTAAATAAAAAAAGTAATAATAACAGAGCACAAGCAAAGAAAGTGTGCATCCACAGCCATTGAATGTAAGCATCACAAATAAATGTAGAGCAGTTTATAGCACATCACATAATTTAATACCTGTACTGATTTTAAGTAGTATAAGGAATCATAAAATGCATGCCGTATATACTACCAGAATAGGAACTCAGGAAAATACCTCATGCTGGAGAGTACAAGGACTAAACAGCTGCAGGTGTCTCATTTAGCATGACAGATTCAGAAGTTTACTGTAGCCACTTTCAGCCCTGATAGCACTGTTAGCATTCACTTTCCAGATTGTATTTAAAATTTTTCTGTGTTCAATTGGTTATGATGTTTTTGCTGCTGTTCTTGTAGTACACGGTGTTACCCCCAGGTGGGTTTGAACCCATCCATTCCTTATAGTAGTATAAATATCTACAAGGCAGCATAGCTGTACATGGGTGGGATTTTTCTCCAAAGCTCTTGTTCCTTGGGATTGGTTCCTGGCTGGTCTCCCTACTTTGCAGAGAATGTATGCTCTTCCTGTGCCTTTGTGGGTTTTTGTCAGGTGCTTTGGTTTCCTGCCAAGTCTCAGACATGTTGTTATGTGAGCTGGTGATCACTTAAACTACTAGTAAGTGTCTGTGTAGTGTAATAGTGAGGGTGCGTGCCTTGTGATAGACTGGCATCCTGTCCAGGTGATCCTGAATATGATGAAGCTGATTACATTCCATCAAAATCCACCGCACGTCCCAAAGCCTTGTTTTGTGGCACCCTGTTGAAACATTAGCTTTTAAAATGCTGAGTGTCAAAAAGCCAAAAAAAGGATGAACAGCTTGAGAAGAGCAAATCTCGAAAATCACACTTCTCCTTAAAACTTGTTTTTACAGAGAGGGCCGTTCGGTCTCCGACATTTGAAATTGGAAATCATTTTTTCCTCTAAATTACTGTTTTGTAACTCTGCTGTATTTTGTCTCCAAAGCAGTGTTTTCAGCCACTTCAGTATGCTGTACTGTTCAGTTTTGTTTACCCTATAAGTACAGAAACACCTCACTAAGTTCTGAATGTATTGTTAACATTGAGTTTTATTTTTTTTAACTGTTTGATTATACTGAATGAATACTATGTTTTATATGGCTTATTGACACAATTTTTAGTCATTCTTTGTATGGATTCTAGTCAAAAGCCCAAATGTATGATTTTTCTTGTATTCATTTGGCTGTCCTGAAGGTTGTCCATTCTGATCAAAACAAATTAAATAATGCCAGGGTGGGATATTGGAAACTTTTTTTTCGACTGTGTAATAACTGTAGCAGAAGGCCTGCTTGTGCAACGTGTGTTCAGTGGTCTGAAACATTCTCCTGAATCCCAGCAAGAAGACACAATAGATCGTCAAAATGTATCCTAAAGCACAGAAGAGGGAGTGAAGTATGTCAGACAGGTGCATGCTTCGACACGGCGATTACATTAGAGAAGAATAGCTTAGCTCTCAGGTTTGTGGCTATAACAGATTGCTTAGTTCAGACACTTATGACTACAGGCTTCTAAGGAGCATTTTTTTTTAACCTGGGTTTGGATATCTTACTTTCTTCTTGTTAAATGTATGATTTTAAGAAAATAATTTAACAGTACTATATTCCTGTGTCACTCCAGAAAAAAAGCTGCCTGTCCTATAAGTTTTAACTGGCAAACAAGTCAGTGAATATATATTTGTACATTTTACTGATGTGTAGAAATGCATATATCCTCCTAACAAAGTGTTTTTGTACAGTAACTTCAAAAAAGAAGCCCACATTAATACCCTTTTCAAAGCACTATCATTTACATTTGATATAAACAGATGTGCATTAGTGCATGGTTTATTTTTTATGACTTGAATCTTAAATCTCTCCTCTTTTTATTTGTGATTTAAATCCCATCACCACATGTTTTCGCATATGAGGTTTGGTAACCAACCAGTTTGTCCAGAGACATCTTCAGGTGGGAGTTAGGTACAAATAAACTTGACCAAAGTGCAAGAAAACGGAGCTTCGAGTAAACCACAAAAAACAGTTTTATTTCAGATCCAAGTGAATGCAAAAATGGACCAAATAATGACCAATGATCTGATGAAGTCTACGATACGAGAGACGAAAATGCTTGGTTTATGTGAAGGCATTCATGTGTGTTTCCTTATGTGTATTGCGAGTTATCTGGTCCATTTTTGTGTTCACTTGGATCCAAAATAAAACTGTTTTTTGTGGTTTACTCAAAGCTCCGTTTTCTTGCACTTTGGTCAAGTTTATTGGTTTTGTTTGTGCAGACTCTTACTTCTTGGAGTTAGGTACAAATACTAATGGGAATTAAAAAGGCAGGGGAAGAAAGCTAGTTGGGGGGGTTGAAAAGGTTAAATGGGAATGTAGGATGATTTGGAGGAAATGAGGTAAGTGTAGGGAGGGGCTTGATGGGGTTTATGCGATTGTAACTGGGTAAGGAATTACATTTTGGCATGAACTTGCTACCACCCTCCTTCCTGGTTTTTGGAACTTTGAGGATTGTGTTATTTTATAAGTTTGAGTAGGTGGAGAAGAGGGATGGCTTGTCCCTCTTCTGTCCCCCCTCTGTTGCTGGATGTTCATTTCAATGAGTTGGAAAATGAAAGTGAGTGGTTGAACGATGCTTGATAAGTAAAATAATTGAGCGGAGGTAAGTATGCTGCTTATTTGGTCAGGGTGAGTGAGGTCACATTGCCTTTGTTAACAGTTATACAGATGTTTATGCTGTGATTGGTCAGGGTGAGCAAGGTCATGTTGTCTTAGTTAACAGTTATATGGATGTGGATGCTGTGATTAGTAAATTAAAATATTGTTCAATAAAGTTATGTGTATGGAAGTTTAATAAAGGTCGTCAAACATCAATTGGTGTAATGTGTTTATTGAAGGGGACCAGGACAAAAGGACATTGCACAAACAGCACTGTGACTTGTAACAAACTGTTTGTGAAGTCTTCCTCAGCTTCTTTTCAAGTCAGCCTTTTCAACACACATCATCGAAGTTTTAATACCATAGTTTTGAAAGGGAAAGAAAACTTAATAAACCATGGTAAATGTATTAGTTACATTTGGTAGAGAGAATATCTTTTGCTGTTTATTTAGGAACATATCCTAATTACCCATCATCCATTTCTATGGGTTTTTGTAGGTTGACTTTCCCACACACAATGAATCAATAATAAATAATATGTGTGTGGTGTGTATGTATGTGTGTGTGTGTGTCTGTGCGTGTGTGTGTGTGTGTGTGTGTGAGCAACTCAATGCAAAATTAAAGATCTGATTGGGCAATGTGATGCTGTCCCCTCTCAGGAGAGAATAGTAACATTATAGTCCTCATGCTGACATCATCTAGTGTGCTCTTTCATTCTGCAGTTTTAATCTCAATCCAGTGATGACATTACAGATTCTGTAAGATTTCAGCAGTCATTATCATGCCTTCCATAGAAAGATTCATTATGCTGATATTTACATGCTGAAAACCTTCATAAATCATTTTCCTTCCTTCTATCCTTAAGTGTTTCATAGAATCTGGACATAAATGTCTTCCATACTTGCAGAGAAATATATTTCTTGTGTAGTATTGTACCATGTATTTTGTGCATTATCATTTTAATACATTTTCCCCTTAACGTTTGTATACACTGTAATATGTGTTCATTTGCCTTATTTGTGCAGACACCTCAGTCAAACTTCCAGACATCCACTATTATTATTAATTTGCCTATTGAAGTCTATAACATTTTTATTATTCCAGTTGTTATCTTTGCAAGTCAAAAAGCAGTGGAGCCATGTGGGTAAATCTTGAACCTTACTACCAAATTTTCAAAAAAAAAAATACAGGTAAGCTAGAAACCACTGAGGGAACCTTAATTCCCATAAAATGCATACCACACAGACATGTTACATGTTTATGTATCAGTAGGATTGCTAGAGATGAAGTCCTTAGGTTCACAGGTCGTTACTGGGGTATTGACCTGAAGGTCTTTATAAGCCTAACTGTGTGTACCCAATATAATATTAGAGAAACCCAATATAAAGGATCTTGCCTAAACTCGAGATCTTAGTTAGCAACAACCGACCAATATATGGGAGGGTCATAGGTGAAATCCCCAGCAGGAATTTATGGTTTCCCATCCTGTTTTCCAGGCTATGTTTAAACAGGGTCATAAAGGAGCTTGATAGGCTATTCCAGAGCAGTGGCAACCTCTAACAGATATATCTGTCTCTCCAGCTGGTCCTATTTTTGTTGCAGGCCAAGGTTAAGGTCCCAAGAGTGGGTGACTCTTGTCCCATCTGACTTGTAAATGTGCAGCATCATAGAGATTAATCCATAATGAGCTCAATCGCATACCAAAAGTGTAAATGGTCCTAAATTTACACCAGTAAACAGCAATTTAACAGAATAATAAGGAGGTGTGAGAGAAACAGAAAATGTTTCATTTATTGTCAGGGATGTACTTGTGTATACATGGCCAGACTTCTGAAAGGGTTGAGCGGGGAAATGTTTCATTTTGATGTCAGGGAAATGCTTGTGCATACATGGGCAGGCAAAGGGGTCATTGGTGGAAATGTTTTATTTTGATGTCAGGAAAAGGCTTATGCATACATGGGTGGACTAATGAAGAGATCATTGGGGAAAATGTTTCATTTTGATGTCAGGGGCATGCTTATGCATACATGGGTGGACTAATGATGAAATCATTGGAGGAAATTTTTAATTTTGATGCGTGTACATAATTGGACATATTGCTGAAGGGATCAGTGGGAGAAGTGCTTCATTTTGGTGCTTGTGCATACTTGGACAAACTACTGAAAGGATGGCTGGGAGCAAGTTTGTGGACTGTAACTCTAATATAAAAAGTGAAGCACCTCATTTAAATAGGGATATCCTTACAACATGGATACTGGACTATGTTGCATACTTAAGCCTTTTGCATTAGTGTAAATGGCCTCTACGAATCTTGCTTTTGCTACACTCATTCATAAACATTAGGGATACCCCTGTCACATTTGTCTCCCAGAGGTTACCATACCTTTGGAACAGACTGTCACTTCATGTAAAACAGAGCACGTCACTGGCCCTCTTCAAACATAATCTGGAAGATTGGATGGGCAACCGTAAATTCACCCCAGGGGTTCCACCTGTGGCCTTCTTGGATGCGGGCATTAAGTGCTGACTATGAAAATAGGGTAGAACTTGGCTAGGCTTGCATTAGCCTAGTAGCTTCCTATGATCCTATGGTCATATGAAATGCAAGAACACCTCATTAGCTTACGCCACATTACAAAACTTCTCATTTGCATCTCATTATAGTTATGAATTTCACATTAGTGTAAATGGCCTCTATGAATCTTGCCTTTGCTACACTCATTCATAAACATTAGGGATACCCCTGTCGCATTTGCAAAAATGACTATGAGCACCAGCCACCATGTTTTAGCTGATGAAAGTGGATGTAATTTAGAATGGTTAGAACGCATCAGCATTGAGTTCTTCATGATGGAAAGCCAGTAGCCAGTGTTACTGCTAAGAGTGTTTGCAAGATGCTTTCCCATCCAATAATTTTTGGTAATCACCTACATCTTAAATGAAAAATGCTACATTTATAAAACAAAAATATATTAAAAGTTCTCATGCTTGCAGCTAACAATGCAGTCATAAATGAAATGGAGAAAATAGTCTAGGAATTACTTGATAATTATTTTTTACAGAAATTAAGAGTTTCTAGTAAACATGGTGTATTGTTTTCTGTTTATACTTGTATTAGACAAGTAATGCAGATTGTGAGAAAATGCATTCCATGTTTAACTTAATGAAATTAGATGTGCAGAAATGATATAAAAAATATCAGTAAATCAATGCAGGACAGCTGAGAAATTTTATCTTTGGTCTGAAAGTGCCATTGAGAATTTAAACAATGACAACCGGGCTAAAGCATTTCACAGACTTATTATTTTAAGGCATGATACCTGGTGAAGACACTCAACCCCTGAATTACCCAGAACTCCTAAAAACCTGATTCTTTATCATTGTTTCCTAGAGACTCCTACTGGGTGATCTGTGTATGGGCTATAAAGTTGTTAATGTCCCATTCCTGCTTGATGTACTAGATATCAGCAAAGCAGGTAGCAATACAAATGTATGATCATGTAATCTAAACCAGTATCGCAACAGAGGACCTCATGACATTAAAAGAATTCCCCACCCCACAAAAATCACTTCTGCTTACATAGTAACAAGCCAGTTCGTACATTTGCACCAACTGGTTTCCTAGTTCCTATTGCTGATCCATACAGCACCCCCCTCCCAGCTCTTTAATGAAGAACAAAAAAAAAACACTTTGACTTACACTGTAACAAACAAGCCAATTAAAGCATTTGTACCAGTCAGCTTGCTAATTATGGGAGGAGAGTGAAGTCTAATACTCACTCTTTTCTTGTATTTACAGCATTTTCTCTCTGCATTTCTGGACTCAGTTCAATAGGGAGTCTTTGAATATGCACTTTTTAAATTTTAAGAATTCTGGATCTGGACAGTACAATAAATATTAAGCAACCCATCTCTTTTCTGCTAATAAAGATGCCATCTCATAAATATGTTACTTTATTTGTTTTCTAAGTTGCGATTTGATCGATTGATAGGTATCACTGTTGATTTTTTTCCCCCTCTACGTCAGTTGTCAGTAGTGCCAATAAAACATTATTTCTTCAGTAATTATTATATAAATATATTACAGTATGTATCAAAGTGAGCATTTACAAGGAGATGGGATGGAATGAATCAATAGACAGAAAGAACAAGACACATAAAATGCTAGTATTAGAAGAAACACTGTCAGACCATCATTTTAATCATAGTTGTAATAAATTGAAACATACCAGAAAATTAACTGTGTGTGGAAATAAAATGACTAATTATATCATTTAAAATAAAGCTAACATATTGGCTTTGACAGCCTTCCATTTTAATGAAACACAGTCTAATTACCATTACATGAATGCAGGTTACACATTGAGAGTCACCTACACAAAACAAAGATCCAAAAATGAAAATGCTAGAAAATTCTAGAAACTTCCAGAAAGAAGGTACCAGAAAGTATCAGAAATTGCGTTAATAAAATAGTAGAGGGGGTATCTAAGAATATTTAAGAAAGTATTTTAAATACTAAATAATACATCCCATACGATAAATTAAAATCTATAAAAATACTATACTCATGCCTGTGTGTACATCACAGTATAATATATAGCAGCATAATGAAAAAGGGAAAAGAATTAATAAATAAATAATAGTAATTAAGCAAATAAAGAGTAATAGGGTAAAACAGTTATGCTAAATATTCTATGATTATGTTGTTATTCGTGATATATTTAGAAACTATCTCTGTACTTGTTCTGCATAGCTAACTAGAAGGTAAATGTGTGTGTGCTTATGCCTGCATCTGTTTGTGTAGGTCTGCATATGTTAGATAATGAATGTTTTGTTCTTCAGTATCATCATGGCTGCCAACTTCAGCTTACCACCTCAGTACCCACATACCTAATAGGTAGCATGAGAGTTTACTGCTCAGAGCATTTCCTTAGTGTTCTGTCCTGACCTATGGTCAACGTTTATGCAATTTTTGCATGCACTCACTGTATTTTAGTAGGCTTTATCTGGATACCACAGTTTCTTCCCAAAACTAGTTAAATAGTTAAACAAAACTGTCTATAGGAATACTGAACTTATTCTTTCACATGGAACACAGGTTTGTGGCTGAAAATGAAATACAGATCTGTCCACTAATCCTGACAAAATATGGTAAATTAGCAGATATGCATGAAACTGGTGATATCTTTGAATCTGCACATGGCTATGTGGTATAGGCTTTCTGTCTTATTAGTCTCCATTACATTATCCTTGGGCTAGTACATCATAATACTAAACTACTTAGTCTTTAAATTATTATAGTTTGTTAATTGAAAATTTTAGACCTGTTTTTGCATAGCCAGGAATGTGTGTGTGTGTGTGTGTGTGTGTGTGTGTGTGTGTGTGTGTGTGTGTGTGTATCTACATACATATATCTATCTATATATATATATATATATATATATATATATATATATATATATATATATATATATATACACACACATACACACACACACACACACACACACACACACACACGCTTTTAATGCCCCAGCTAAATATATCTACACTATCAACATTTCATCACAGATTTATTTACAATCTTTGCACTATTGTGGCTGAACAGTCAGGATCCTTTTCTCACAGTTCCAGGGTTTTAAGTTCAGTCCTGATCGTTTGTCACTCCACCCATGTAGTTGGCATGTTTCCCAATGTTTGAATAGGCTTCTTTCCATAACCAGCCCTGCATTTACCATTAGTCCTGTTTGTGAGTGAAATGAGGTTAAGGTCTAGTCAACAAATACATTAAATTAAATACTGGTGCATTATTGTCTACTAATAGTTCCACAAATTCTCAACTGAATTTTAAATAAAAGTTTACCCATTTCAGACATTAAGCTGTGATCGTAACTTCCCAACCCCCCCCCCCCAATTTAAACCCACAGTTAGTTTAACAAAAACATAGAACAGAATTTAAAAAAATAAATTAAACAAACCCAAACCATGTTTGTTCATTGAAAATGCCAAAAATCTACTCTTGTGTAATTCAGTACCAGAGAAAAAGGAAAAAAAATAAAAGAAAAACAAAAAAAGCAAAACAAGCCCAGACCACATTTCTTATTCATTAAAATGCATCCAAAAGAACAACATGTAATTTTATGCAATTCACACAAAAATCCATATGGACAACTGCCATAAAAAATGATACACACCTAAATCAACACCCCCCACTCTCACCCACCCCCTTTACTAATTAACTTATAGTTAACCTCAAACCACCACCCCCACTTCAATCAACCAGCCAGGTCTACCTCCCCTCTCCTCCCACACCTGCTAGCTCAACAGTGTTATTTATCCAACATACACACATATACTTAATTGTCTCTACAATTAGACTATTTAGTACCTCAACAAAGAGCAAAGTAATATATATACATACATTACTCACCCTACTATTACTGACCACCACATACGACTGCACCTCCTATCCCAATCAACAAATAATCAACTACCTCTCACCAACGTTTCCTCATTCCATTACTCACCCACCAACAATCACTAATATCATTATATCAGTGCAACTGTACAACACAAGCTCTTTAGAAGTTGTCACCTTTAGATATTCCCAAACACAAAAAACACAACACCTACTATGCAAAATATATAAATTGTCCTCTAAATCCCCCCGCCACCCCTCCTCAAACTAATGCAATTCAAACTAAGTGGTGACATACATCCCAACCCCAGCCCTTATACTACAAACCAAATAAGCCCCTCAACACCTAATACTCCCAACTTCCACAACCTATCCAATTACTTTTTTAACTTTCTCATTTTAAATATGAACCTTAGAAGTGTACTGAATAAAATCCATGATTACATGCAACCCTCACATTATCCTCTCCTGATTTAGTTATACTAACCAAGACTTGGCTCAAACCTCAGACACAAGACACAGGAATCCTCCCAACAGGGTACAACATTCTCAGATATGACCGACTACAAAAGCATGGTGGTGGAATCGCCATAATGTACAAAGATCCTTTAAAAATTATCCAGTTACATCATACACCCCCAGAATCCTCTACTACAGAAATATTAACTATCCATCTGCAACTTTACCCCCCAAAACACTTCACAGTTATTGCAGTCTATTTCCCAACAGGTGATAACCAGTCAAGGATTGAAAACCTCCTCTACTGGGCAGCCTCTATTTTTACTCAGGAAACTATCATTATGGAAGATTTCAATTTTGACTGGAACACCTGCTCATTAGTAAACTCATCCAACTTTATTAATATGTACGGATTTTCCCAAATGCTATCATCCCCAACAAGACTAGACAAAATAACTGGAAAACAAACCCTGCTTAACTGGATCCTAACAAATAAACATAATCTCTGTTAAAAATCTGTCTGTCTCCAAGACAGTCTTAAGTGATCATCAGTCCACCTACCTAATACGGCAAAGAACCAAGACCCAAAAAAATACCAACTACAAACTCATTAGACAAAAAAGAAACTTCTGTCCAGACCTCTTTAATACTGTTATGGAAAAAATGTAACTGGTCTCCACTTAAACAACTTCCCCTGGACTCTGCTAAAGAATTCTTTAATCCGAAATTTCTCAACATATTAAAACATATTAAATTCTCTGGCTCCGATAAGAACAATATGTACTAAATCAAAAGGGCTCAAAATAAACAAGGCAACTCCTCAAACTAAGGGACAAAGCTTGGTACCAATACCAAGCTACTAAAAGCATAATATCTCAGATCATGTATCTTAAACTTAGAAATCAGACCAAAACAGCAAATCAAAAATTACAAACATACTTACTTTTCAACACTTCAACAAAAGCATCAAAACAATCCCCAGAAATTTTGCAGTATAGTAAAACAGCTCCTCAACCCATGACAAAGTAACACTCCAGCTCCCACCACCAATAACACTTCTGATTCTATAGCCACACAACTTAACACCCACTTTATAAACTCTATACTAATACAAGTGAAACATGATAACTCCTCCTCACTAACAATTCCCCCGGGATCCCCAATAAACCCTAACTGTTATAAATTCATACCAGTAAACATAAACACCATCAGACAACTTCTAACTAAGCTAAAATCCACATCCCTTGCTGCTGACCAACTCCCCAATGAATACCTCAGAATTGCAGCAAATATCATACCATATCCCATTGCCATTTTAATTAATCATTCCATCCTTGAACAATATGTCCCCAAACTATAGAAACCTCATATATAATCCCACTACACAGTGACAGTCTCTCAACTGAACTCTCCAATTATAGACCAATTGCAATACCCCCCCAGCCAAAATCCTTGAGAAATACATAAACAAACAACTCCTACAGTACTTAAACAGTAACCTCCTTTCTAAGACAAACCATGGTTTTCAACATAAACACAGCACTACAACAGCATTAATGTGCTTCACTGATATAATTAACCAACTTAGAAACAGTCAATCCTTGGACCATTACTATTCTCTATATTCACTAACAAACTGTGCTCTGCTACAAATAATGCCACAATTATCCAATATACTGATGATTCCTCCCCCATATGCTCTGCCCTGCCCTCCCCAAGCTCCATGAAACAACACAAAGTGCATTTTTAGATGTCGAGAAATATCTCTCAAACTATCAACTAATACTTAACTCAAACAAAACAAAGCTTATAATCTTTACAAAAAGTTCAAACCGAGGAAGTCAACCACCATTTGCCATCTACTCCTCTAATAATATCAAAATACTGTCTGTTGAGCACACAAAACATTTAGGAGTCACTATTGATAACTCACTGACATTTGATACACGCACACGAAAAAAGGTCCACATTAAACTTGGTTGCCTCTACAGAGCCAAACCATTCCCCACCAATACCACCAGGCAAGTCATAGCCAGAACACACCTTCTCTCCACTCTCTAGTATGCCTCACCCATACTTATAAATCAGGCCCTTTATAACAAAATAGCTATGTTTGGCTCTTAATCTCCTGAACAGGACACATCACTGTACTGCCATATGTGAACTAAACTGGATTAAACTCCCCCATTTACTGTGTATAAACCAACTAACTGTTGCACACTCAGTTATATCTCAACCCAGAATCTGTCCAGCCATCCAAAACCTAGTACAACCATATAGTAGAAACAGCTCTGAGATCCTCTGAAAAACTGGTACTGCAAGTCAGTAAGGCAAATAATTCTTCAGGCGAGTCACTATACTCACATAAGATATCAAAAATCTGGAACACAATCCCTGAACATATTTTTAGCTCAAACAACTCTAAGAATTTTAAACTTCTCTTCATGGATCACTTCAGAAACAAATGGCTCTGCTCTTGTACTTCTCCTAGGTAAACCTTTTTCCCCTATCTCTTTCCTCTTATTATCATCCAAGGAAGATTCTATACCAACATACTCAATGTGACGACCTGTACACTGGACTTCTCGATATGTAGCACACTTACTCTGTAATTACCTATTTATGTATTCCTTACCAATACCTTGCACACTGTTCTGTATCACTCTACAATAACTGTTAACCAACTCATTTGCATCATTATGTTTCACATTGTCACTTTAAATCGTGTATCTTATTTCGACATATGTGTTTTATTATTATACCTTTATAACTATGCATAATGTTTGTACTCTGATGGTCTTGTAATTTTTGTAACTATATTGTAACTCAATTTAGCTTGTAAATTCTTGTTTTTGTCTGATATATTGTATGTGGAGCTTTTCTCCCCAGGCCTCCACTGACAATGGGCTTCTGGCCCAGTCGGATACTCCCGGTAAATAAATGTTAAATAAATAAATAAAACACCTGGAAATACAAGCTATTCACACAACAAAAAACTTCAAATAAAGCAATAAAGAGGAAAAAAAAAACAGACTGCATGAATTTCTAACTGTGGTGCTCATGAAGAAAAATTAATTACGAATTTATTTATAATTATGTTTCTTATTGCTTACACAAATGAATGTTTGATATCTTTTGATACTCAGAAAATGTTAGAATTTACGATGGGTGACCTATTATATATAAATCAATTTCTCTCAACTAATAAAATAAGTTCTGCAGACTATTTGATCAGCAGAAATAGTTTGCAAAATTGCAATTGGTTGGACATCCAAACTTGTAAGGATTTTATACATACTAAGCTCGTACCCACACTAGAGGCATACAATAACATCAGCTTAATAGTCTTTGATTTTTATCTTAGCAATTATTAATAGCTCACTTAAGAACACTTCATATATATCTGTTATTTATAAAATTCTCAGAAATTATTTTAGCAAAACAGATTTTTTTTTTTGAATTATTCAAGTAAAGTTAATAAACAAGTATTCTCAGAAAAAAAGATTAAAAAAAAACTTTGTTTACAGTAAAGCAATCCATATCTTCCCTGTTCTGGCATGTATAAACATGGAAATTTTTACATAGATGTTTTTTCACCACACATAGAGTGTTAATAATGTACAAGAAAGATGAAATGAAATGCTGGAGATGTGGACACCCTGATGCTGACTGGATACATATGGTTGTTAATTGCAAAATATTTTCCCCATTTTGGTTAAACTTTAAATATCTTTGTAAAGCTCTATGGAATGACGTGTATAATTTCTGACTCCTTTTCAGTGTTCCTGTTCCTGAGGTCATTCCTAAAAACTAAGCATTTTTACTATGGCCTATCCTGTCTATAGCAAGGAAAATTGTTACTAAAAATTATAAGTTCCAATCTACTCCTGTCTTAAAGTTGAGTTTATTCATCTTGTGAAATACATTTGTAAGAATGAGATTGCTACTATAAAAGCAAGGACTAACAACACAACTCATCATTTAATTGCTTGGACAAAATTGTCTAATCTGTTAGAGAAATATTGTTTTCTCCTATGTATATTGCTTTTTTAATTGTTGTGGACATTGTATATAGTTTATTTGTTTTTTCTTGTTACTATATTGTTAAGTTATTGTGTTATAAGATGAATAAAAACATTTTGGAAAAAAAAAAGAAATTTCTCAGGTGCATAAATGGATGTTGCACAGTATCTGCAGCACAGAGTCACATTTCTTGTTTCTGGAATGTACAGCAGGATGATCTGCGGAATACAAGGTAGTGGTCAGTAGTCCTATTTAAGCCAGCTGTCTGCTGTACAACATACCTTTGAAGGTAGCTATAGTAGCTAAAGGCATGCTGTATAATAACTATCTGTCTTAGTCAGTAGTGATGTGTTCTGCTGGCATGAATGACTATGACTTTGAATAAATCTCAGTTGTTAGATATTCAGGCCATGCTACGGGCATTACCATTTTGGTAATGATGGAAATCAGGTGGTTTGGATGTTCTCGGTGGTGCAAGCCTAACAACATCATAGTGCAGGGGTGGGTCAGGGTAGTGTGTGGTAGCAGGGCTGCTTACAGTGTATAGATCTGTATTTCAAGTAATGCATTTCCTGTTATTTTGGAACTGCTGTTTCTCATATCTGCATGCTGAGAGCTTACTGGTGGGGAGGGGTGACCACTGGCCTTCATGGGCTGGGATTATTAATTTAGGAGGTAGGAGGGTAGTGCACAATGGAGGTGTGTCACACACGACACCTTGCACTTTAGTGAGTCACTGCTTAAAATTGTTTTAATAATCAGATTGAGCTCAGTTTGCCATTTTACAGGATACAATACCATGCAATGTACCATGGCATATCCATGAATAGGTCCATAGTTATCTAAACTAACTGCAGATAAACTAGCCAAAACACAACTAAACTATAAAATAAACTCATCTTAGCATGATAGTCACAAAACATATAAAATAATATAAATATATAAAGAGTCACAAAATAAAATCAGAAACTATGCATAAAACTATAAAACAGAAACAGTGCATGTAATGAAGTTCATTTAAATGTTATAAATGAAAGCGCTTAATGAATATTGTTGTTGTTGTCTCCTGCTATGATTGTGTTTTCTGCTGTGTTTTTTTTTTTCCTACTTTAAAAAAAATGAAATTTACCTCAGAAACTACAAGAGAGAAACATTCATGAAACCATTTATTAATGCACCCCTTTGACAAAATACTTAAAACCTTATTCAGTAGACATTTAGGTGATCAAAACAGTTCTCTGTAGTGAAAGGGAAACACTACTGTGATAAAAGGCACAGAATTAAACACAAATGGACAATTCTGCTGTTAGTGATATGTGAATTATATTCTACTGAAAGATTAGGGAACTTGGATTGTGACACTGGATTTGTTGTACAATTGAAAAAGCATTACATAACATTAAAGTTATACATACATCACATGCCAGACTATCCCAAACACGCAACACATATTTTTCTTCCTCATGTGTGTTTATAAAGAGAACCAGAGTTTAGACACCAGAATCTTTTAAGAGGTAACAAAAAGTTGGAAGAACTCAAAATCTCTTCCTAAACAGTAAGTGGAGGTTAGGACTAAATCACAACTCCAGACCTAGAAGGCAGAAATCTTAAGCTGTGTATCACTGTACAGTCTACTAAACTTTTATGCCACACCATTCTTATTATTTTCCTGCAAATACATGTATATGTGCACGTGTGTGTGCATGTGTCTGTGTGTGCAAGCGCATGCACATACACCTGTCCTTGTATACTTGTGAGTGCTATGCCAGACCATTCTTATTATTTGCCTACATATACATTTATATATGCATGTGTGTGTGCATCTGTCTGTGTGTGCATGCACATGCACATACACCTGTCCTTGTATACTTGTGAGTGTTATGTGAGATCATTCTTATTTTCCTACAGAAACATTTATATGTGCAAGTGTATGTGTGTGTGTGTGTGTGTGTGTGTGTGTGTGTGTGTGTCTGTATGTGCATGCGCATGCACATACACCTGTCTGTATATGAGTGCTATGCCCGACCATGCTTATTATTTTCCTACAGATGCATATATATATATATATGCGCACATGTGTGTGCACCTGTCTGTGTGTACACGCACATGCACATACACCTGTCTGTGTATACTTGTGAGTGCTATGCCAGACTATGCTTATTATACTCCTACAGATACATGTATATACACATGTGTTTGTGTCTGTCTGTGTGTGCACGCGCATGCACATACACCTGTCCTTGTATACGTGTGAGTGCTATGCCAGACCCTTATTTTCCTACAGATACAGTTATATGTGCACGTCTGTGTGTGTGTGTGTGTGTGTGTGTGTGTGTGTGTGTGTGTGTGTGTGTGTGTGTGTGCATGCATGTCTGTGTGTGCATGTGTGTCTACATACATCTGTCTCTGTGTACTTGTGAGTGCTTTTCTCAGAAGCTAGAAACTTAATAATGCATATCTGGAAATTAAGAAAATGTAAGTGTAATTTCACACAAGTAACAGCAAACATCAAAACTCACTGCTGCACATTTAAAACATGTTTTCCATCTCCCAGCTTATCTATGCTTAATCACAAAGAGACTACTTTACTAGCTGAGAATATTCCAAAATACAGCAATTTTGGAATTAGTATGTATTTTCCCAGGAGATCAGTTAAATTCTCTTTTTTTTCTTAGACATGCAACAAGAACCCATCTGTGTGGTGTGTGTGTGTGTGTGTGTGTGTGTGTGTGTGTGTGTGTGTGTGTTTGTATCCATGTGTGTGTGTGTGTGTGTGTGTATCCATGTGTGTATGTGTGTGTGTGCGTGTGTGTGTGTGTGTGTGTGTGTGTGTGTGTGTGTGTGTGTGTGTGTGTGTGTGTGTTGTAGTATATGTGCAAATGAACATGTGTGCATGTGTGTCATAATGTCAATGAATTCCTAAAAAACTCTTTACTGTTTATTAACATATTATCATTGTGCAGTGCTGATATTGTTTAAAGGCACTTGTATTCATGAACTTTATTATTGGACTATGGAATATATAAGTTTCTTATGCCTCTTGACCAAGTCTCCCAAGATAAAGATTGCCCAAAGAGTATTGTAGAGTCTGCCTTAAATGTACAAAATTGTGATAAGGAAACCATGAAAGATAATCTGTCTAAAAATTGTGTCTTGGTAAGACCCCTATACCCTTGTTACTTTGTATAATCACTGTAAACTTTATCATTACTCAGGGAAAATTAAATGTTTGCTTTAAAAAAAATAATAATTTTAGTTGTTTTCGTTTCTTTTCTCAGTAAACTTATAACATCATTTTTAAAAAATTGTTTAATGAGTGTGATTGAGGAACTTGTGTTTCAGTAGAGGAAATAACACTCAGATGAAAATTGCTTATATGAAAATTGAGTTATTTATTCATCGGGATTTCTGTAATATAATAGCTGCACAGGTCTGTAGAGTGCTAGCCCTCACAAAATTCCCCACATTTATGACACAGGGAACTTTTGGAGGTGACTGAATATTTTCAGTCTGTGAGCACCTGCACTAACCTCTTGTGCAGGTAGCATAATAAAACAGTGAGCTAAGCAGGGTTCAATCAGCAGTCTGCTCACAGCAGAAATGGAAGTGCTTAATGAGAGGAAGGAAATTTCATTACATCATACAGACCTCTCAGTCCCTCCCTTCCTCCTCTGCCTTAGTCCTTATTACATTAATGAAGCTGAAACTAGGCCACAAACTGCAGGGATTTACTCTTCCCTTGCGGGCCAGAGCTATAAATGTCTCTGTCTGCATGCATGGAAAATGCAGCATCATTCCCAATAGGGATGTTATTCGGCAATTAGGGGAGCGACTGCTCCCTTCTGTGACCTAATTTAAGCTGTGTGCTGTCAGATTCTGTCACAGCTCCGCCACTCAGTATAATAATATGAATTAAGGTGGGCATTTCCCTGATGTGTTCCCTGTATTAAGAGCTGAATTTAGTTTTGTGGGGGTCAGCTTCTCTGCCGCATGCCTCTGTATATGTGTACTGTCACAATGGCATCTAACTTCCATTTGTTTTAGTTGACATTAGCAATAGGACAGTTTAAAACTTATCTTATCATCAGGGAATCTGGTTAAATGTTAGAGAAGTATAGGAGAGCGTCTCTTATTAATCAAACTCTAGATATAATACATGGAATTCTTTGTCTCTAGGCACCACACTATAAACCCTAATATTTAAATTGGGCTGGGAGAAAAGTGTGGATCCTCCCTTTGGATATAGCCTTTACACGTATTCATATATCATCTGATATTCTTGTCTGGCTCGATGTCTGTCTAACTACACACACACACACACACACACACACACACACACACACACACACACACACACACACACACACACACACACACACACATATATGCACACAGACACACACACAAACACACACACACATACACATCTCTCTCTCTGTATATATATATATATATATATATATATATATATATATATTTATATATATATATATAGAGAGAGAAAGATATCCATCTACATATTTGTGTCTCATATATATATATATATATCTATATCTCTCTCTCTCTATATATATATATATATATATATATATATATATATATATCGAGAGAGAGAGCAAGAAACATGAATACAGTTGTGAAAGACATTGCTGTTTATATTCTTTCTTAAGATAAAAATTTAAAAAAAAGGAACTAAATATCATACACTGCCAATTTTATGTAGTAAAACATTTTAGTCACTTTAATGGAGTCTAAGTTTTATGTATTAGTTTGACAAAGTGAGAAATCAACTGTATTCTCTAACTCTCAGCTTGTAAGTAGCCATGTTACACATTGTCAAAAGCTCCCTCTTGATGTTTAAAAATGTTGTGCAAAGAGCTAACATTTTCTTGTGATCTCCTAAGTAAAAATAGTAAAGTGTCATAAAGAGCTAAGTAACTATTGTGCTTATGTATGCAGGCATATATATATGTATTTATTTACGACTTAAAGTATTTACTTATTTGTTTGTTTTCACCGCTGAATGGTCATTTGTGGTACATTGGTAATTTCTGAACAACCTCAAAAGAGATATGATGCAGAGTTTAGTACATCATTTTTTTTTTGGTCTTATGGAGTGCCAAACAAGAAATCATAAGTCACAAAAGTGGGAATCTCAGTATTTAATTAGTATTGCTTATATACCCACATTACATACACTAACCAGACTCACACACCTAAAGTGAATAAGGGAGACTCAATCTAATAACATTATCATGCCTCCCATGCTCAGGATACATCAAATAGTGCATGGAAGACATTTGATTTCACTTATCTCTGTATTCTGAAATAAATGCCTGGCAGTTTGTGAGGTCAAGTCACCTTAATTTATCTTCTAGACTTAATCAGGATGCTAGCAGAAATTTGAAGGTGTGTTATGAGTATATTAAGTGAATGCTGTTTGTTACCTATACTTCTGCATTTAAACTAACAGGCATTGCTTGTTCACATTCTTGAGTCATAGTTTCTAAGATACTGGATGGTCTGCTTTTTCATATAATAGCTGCACATTTCTTATCCCTCTCAATAAATTTATACAGCCTTCCCCATGTGACCCTGGCTGGTGCTGAAGAGTCTCTTTTTTGTATTAGACCTTTAACCTAGTGTTAACAAATGAATAAATAAATAAACAGGGTAGTCTGTGTTCCATCAACTGATAGCTAAAAGTATTATTTCCTGTGGAAATTTAATTTATGACAATTAAAAGCTGTCATGTATTGGAGCTAAATAAATAATGGTCTGAATGAAAAATGTACTGCAATTCAAACAATAGTGATCATGAATAATTTAAAGAAAAAAAATTATGGATGCTTATTCATTTATTCAGTGGTTTATTTATATTTTGTTAATCTGTAAGTGGGCTTGTCCATGAACCATTTTCATTAACGACTAAGTGACAAGAGACAAGGATAATAACTGTACCTGTGTGTATGTGTGTGTGTGTAAATAGACTAAAGAAACCTGTTAAATTTCAGTGTATTGCTGAGATGTGTGAAAATTGGACTACGCAGAGAAAACAGCACAAACATAATGAAAATATGCAAACTCCTCATAATTATCATCTCAATGACAGGAAAAATATTTAGGTAAATGTTACTTGCAGAATGGAGCAGTATCTGCCTTGCCTCTGCTATAAACACTAAAGTGAATCTACATGGCAGAAGGTAGTTTTGTATTTTTCTCTCTTCTGCTGTAATGCCATGTGCATGCATGCATCTCAGCTCCTTAGAATTATCATGACTGTGATGCCCACCACAGCTACCAATATGTGTCATTCCCATGCTGGGCCAGTAATCAAGGAGTCTGAATCCTCACCACTGACACTGGAGAGGGACGTGTGCTTGGATTACAAATGGATACACTCAGTATTTCCAGATGCAGACCTCTCTGCATCAAGTACAATTTCCCTTAAGAGCACACAGGGAACACAGTCAGCCTGGGGTCTGGATGTCTCTATATCTGTCACTCCTGGTCCCCAGTAAGACTCCCCACTGGTACAGCTGTAGAGTTAGATCCTCAGCCAAGTGCCTAAGCCGAGTCCTCCAGCAACCTCTCAGTAAACCCAGTACTTCATGTCCCTGACCCAAGTAGCTGACACACACACCCTGAGAAATTTGATTTTTCACACACATGCACCTGGAAAAGGCTGGCACAGATGTACCTGCTGTGTCCCCTTCTGCCCTAAGGTAGTTATCACTGCCACCAGACACTTCACAATCAGCTACTCTAAGGCCCTTAATAAAGGGTATCCAATTATATGGTGCAATACTAATACTAAAACCAATGGTAGTAGTTCACCAAGAGAGCTAGGCCTTTTGGAGTCGCCCACACAGTGTCACCAAAGAAATATAAGTACTCTCAAAGGTTAAGTATTTTCTACAAGGGTCAACCACAATAAAAGTTTTAAATATATTTAATAATAAATGATAAGTGTACATGAAAATACTGACTATGCATTCACAGTAAACCACAGAGTTAAGATCACAGGAAATATTGAAAAGAACATTGATGGACAGACTCAAGCAAATAAAGAAAAACAATAGCTAAACAAAGCTTTACTATATTCCTGACTGAATCTTAGAGAATTTTACTGTTCCCTAGTTAAGTTACTTACTATGACAAGCCAAGAAGCCATGAGTGAGAGTCTTTCCTGTTAGGCTTCCAAAAAAAAATACTCAATGCTCTGAGATTTCTGTTTGTAATATCTAAAATATAATTTCCAAGAGGGCTGGCAGAATGACCTCATCTGGTCACCTGGCTCTAGGTTCTCATTGAATACCCCTTTGAAGCTGGGACAGGTAGCTAGCACAGATGGCCACAGTACACATCCAAATGTTTATGGCAGTGCCTAATACCCCCCCCCCTGTTTCCACTGAGCTAATGGACAAAGGCTCTTCCCCAGTCCCAGCGAATCGTGTGGTCCTATCCACCACTGTGGTGTGCCTTTTAATGACTTAACAGCTTATTTATTTTTCCCTTACTTTTTCTTAAAGTCAACCTCTGCTGTGCCTGTATCCTCTATTACAACATATACATTTAATTCAGTTACAATAATACCTGTACATTTTGATTCATTTCAACAGGGTGCACTGTTGATACATTTCAACACAAGTAAAGCTCACAAATACATTTTCAGCCCAAGCATCTGTATAAAATCAGTTTGATATACAAATGGCATACAGTTTTAATACATGTGTAACACAAGCATCTTGTATAAATCAGTTTGATATTCAAAGAACATATCATTGTTTACAAAACTACAGCTGCCTATGCTGGCAGTTGCCCATATCAGCACAATGACTACAACCACTAATGCATAATACTTGTTCCAAATATGACAAACCTGGCATTAAGACACCAAAAAGCTTGTCAAAACTTTGTGCTTAAGTTCAAGGGGTAACTATAGTTTTAGGTAAGGGCAGCAATTAATGACCATTTGTGGCTCAGAGTCTTTGGGCATTGAGCATAAGCAGCTTACTCATGGTTAGTAACCATTAGCTACTCATCTTGGGATCTACAAAACATATTACCGATGCAGGGGTTCGTCAGCCTTGAAGTTCAGCAATGCTTACTGAGATTTATCGTACTCTAAAGCATTTTTGTGCACTCACTGCAAGGATGGCAGAGTTTGCTGTGCTGCTGATATTTCCCTCTTTAAATTCACAAAATTGCTGTGTGCCTTTTTCAGCAGTACTTTTATTCTCTTTGCCTTGCCTGACCATGTCCGTGATGTCCCCATTACTGCATTTCTAACATGTCATCAATTCAGAGTCCGGTCAATGTGATCTTTAGCCATGAAATCTCAGTTTAGGGCCCTTTCTGTAAATCAGACATTATGGTTAAGTATATGTCAGACAGCTAATGCTAAGCTGCTTAGTTTGCTTTCTGTATTTCATTGTAAAACCTATCTGTTGATAAACATAAATAGGCAATTGCTTCTAATGTAAGGAGTGAATTGTATTTTACATGCTAACTCTGATTTTAAACCATGCTTTAACTGTTCCTACCTATATATATTATAGAAAGTTAGGCCTGGCCTGGGTCATGTTTGAAAATGGTCTGTCGGCCGGACAACCCACTCAATTATAATAAATAAATAAGTAAACGTGTATAGTTATTATGAAAGGTCCCTGTACATTACTGAGAGAAATTGAAGAGGGGAGAGAAGGACAGACTGACTGCATTTGTACTGTAATTAAACTGAAAATTACAACATAACCAGAGCAGGAGGTGCATGAGAAAAGAAAGCATGATGAGCCTTACAAAAAAGCATCAGTAGCATTGCTTGGAAACATCGATGCTGCAGTTAAAGAATTAAAGACAGTGTAGAAAGAGCAAGAAATATATGAATAGTTACTAAGTTTAACAAACAGGCTGAGATAGCATGGTTTACAAAATGGCAATGTGTTTACTGCCTGTACCACAAATGTCAGTTTCCACAGGCCTGACATTTTTTGCCTAATCTGTTTCCAGTTAGGCATATCTCTACAGGCTTGTTGAAGACTATTCTTGATAGGTAGCCCAAACTTGAGGAAGACCTTTCACAACAATATATTGAGCAGTTAGACCTCTTAAAACAGCAGACCTCTTCTTTTTGGGACCTCACGTCTTAATGTGAAGCAGTATGAGAGCAATTACAGCCTGCTTATACGAAAGTTTGTGCAAACGTGAAGCCAAAAAATATTAACAGAGAGCTGCTTAACTTTAGTATGGATAAAATAAGGTTCTTCCTGATGTTCAGAAATCAGTATGAGCTAGCATATCCTAATTAGGGAGGTTTATTGTCATCATTGACTGAATCTGACACCAGTGGAGGTGGAGTATATTGCTGTTTTAAAATAAAAGAATTAAGAAGCCAGGAGACCTTGTAGGATGATGTTATTTAAGAACAGGACTTAACCCAAATGATAAGTACATTATTTATAATAAACAAGAGCCTAAAATATCAAACTAGATGTTTGTATATTTGTGTCACTCAATCTGGGTCTTAGGAATATTGCTGGACTTTTGAATTTATCTCTTAACTGAGTAAGTAAACTGGGTCTTCTTGAATGCATTTCAGCCACAACCAAGTTCAGCAATGCAAGTGTAAATAATACATATATCATAACAACTGATTACAGCTAATCAAGCAGCACGTTTTTGGGAGAAAAACATCCTCTGTAACATGGGAAGATGATGCTGATCATACACAGATGTAAAATAGTGTTATTATTAAATAGAAGACCCTGAAGCTATGAAGCAAGAAACCTCCAAGCTGCTCATAAGCTAATACCTACTAAAAGTATATATAATAATTCTATATGCTAACATTGTGGTTAACTCAAGATATAGCACTGAATTACCAGTGCCGTAATTTATGTTTTATTGAAAAAAACAGATCTAAAGGCAATGCTCGACAACACTAGATTGACTAGGTCACAGGCAACTGAAATCCTTGCATTTTGCTGTTGCGGCACTTTCCCTTTCTAATACAGTTCACAAAACTTTGTTTTTTCAAGGTCCATACTCAGCAGGGCTTATTTGATTTTGTTGAACTGTGTTGTTTGATATTTTTGATAAGCATTGCTTGTTTTTTATTTATATATTTTGTTCCCAATTCCACCTCTGCAATTCAAAGAATCTGTGCTTCTAGATTTTGTGATCACCTGGAAGGATACATTAAAGTAAGAGGCCACAACCAACACCCAATAAGGGTCTAGCAGGCATTGTAGATATTTTAGATCCTCCAGTTACCCCTCCTACTGTCAGTCAATCAGTGCAATGTGATTCCTGCTATTAAATTCAGACAGCACAGGCATCTGTATCCTCCCACTGCATACCTGGCCAGCAAGTAATCATCTACATCTTCAGACTCTGTGTACTGAAATATAAAGTAACAACTTAGTGAATTCCACCTCCACCACAAACCTTGAAAAAGGGTGATTAACTCTTAAAATATACCACACAGAACCAGAAAAAAGAGAAAATGGAACTCGGCAAACTACGGTCTGTAAAATGAAGTTTGCCTGCAAGTTGGAGGCATTGTATGTTTCCCAGTCAATAGACTGGTAATTAAAGTCTCCTATGAAAAGAGAGCTTGGTTGGATGGAGAGTGCCACTAACAGGACTAGATAAGAGTTGTGGGATTCTTGTGACATAGTTGAGGAACTGTAGCTTGCTAAGATATGTTACATGAAAATCCATGTGATTTTTCAGCAAAACAATTCAGGCAATACAGTCTTTGGGAATAGGGGTTTTGCTTAAGTACTCTACTGCATTCAGCAATCAGTAACTATTTTAATTCTGTAACATGATCATTAACTCACACACATCCATTTTCTTTCTTTCTTACTCTGTTCCTTCATATTACTAAGCTTTTAATCCTTCCCATATGAGATGCCACTGTTCCGTATCTTGGATACATTTGCAAATGATTTCATATGCTTTTTGATAAGAAGCCAGCAGGGTACTAACACTAGCTGACAAGTGTACAGGGAGCCTTTTCTCTGGGTGAAATCAGCAAAAGTGAAATAGAAAAAAAAAAGCAGGCCCAGATTAGAATACCTGACAGAAAAGAATGTGTAAAGAGATATGTGCAATGACAGTACTTCACAACCAGTCACACTCATTACTTGTAACTACAGAGTAAAAAGTTTCATTGGTTAATAAAATGGGGTGCCATGGAGAGAAAGTGGCCAGGTCTGGTTCTTCATGGCTCTTTGTCATGTGGATTGTCCCTAAAAAGGGTGACTTTTGCATGGAGTTTGCCCCTTCTTTCTGTATCCATATGGACATTTGTATTCATGTTTATATACATATGTATGTATTTATTTATTTATTACACTTGTAATGATCCTTTTGGACCACTAAGGCCTATTTTCTGCAGTAGCATGCCTGGAAAGAAATGTTCCACAACAAGAAAAAAAGTAATTATAATTTTCTATCTTATGTATGCAGTTCTTACAACCTCCATTACAGAATTACATAATGGGAAAAATTTCAGTAAGCTTAATAGTTACATAATATGTGCAAAATTGAAAAGTACTTAAATAGTAAGATACAAACGTGTAGAAGAATGCAAATTGCACAGGATGTCACACTGATAGAAGCACAGTTGCAGTTACTACTTGCACAATATACAGTTTTGTGATATACGTCAGGTGTATAGCTGGATAGGCAGGTGGACAGGTAGTTAAACAGAAGAGCAAGAGCAGAGCCATGACTTAATTAGAAAATATTTGAGGTGATGGCCACTCATTTTAGATAAAGAGGGATGCAATTCTACATTTTTACCACATAGAAAGTGAATAGAAACTTAGAGTTAGAGTTGTTGGATTTGGTTATGGAGTCTCTTTTTTAATTTCAACAAGTCTTTTGGGTTTCTAATACCATAACAGGAATGGAGTCTATTCCTAAGTCAAATTATGGTTAAAGTCCATGAAACTAATATTGTTTCATTTTTTGATGTTTGATGTGTTCTTTGCAGCACCCGCAATGTGCCTAGTAATGACACCTTTTGCAATTTGTATGGAGTTACATGTATAATCAATGCAAATAAAAATAAACCTTCAGTAATCCACCACGGCAAGAATTCCACTTACAATAAAATAGGCAAATTTAATAAAACATGGATTAAAAACAAAAGAAATGATAGAATCCAGCCCTCTAGAGTCCAATAAGTGCTTTCAGCAATTAGCCTTCTTCAGATCGTATATCTGGGAATGCTGTTTCCTTCTTTTCAAGCAAAATATGTCAAATGCCTTATTAGTTCACAGGGACACGTTAGATTCAAGCCAATCATGTGCAAGTCCTCCCTTTACAAAGAAAACTCCGTTAGATAACCATGATATGGGCAGTGCCTTCATATTGCAACCAATTATACTTCCTAAAGGAGGACAGTCCTCCTGATGTTGCCACTAGTGCTGCTTCAGGCTTGAGTACCGGTAAAGTGAGGAGCAAAAGGCCCACATATTCATATCCATACGTCCATAGCTCTTATTACTTTCTGAAAAATGTTTCCAATCACTGATTAAACCTTCCCCAATTACATAACATTTTTGAATGTGAAGTCGTATAGACACATGATTAATATAGGGTAAACAAATAGCGCCTCCATGATTAGATCAGTCACGATTTTCAATGCCTTTCACCAATAGTGTGAGGGAACAGGATTAAATAACAGTCACGAAGGTGCATAAAGTTTCTATCACTTGTCAGTTACAGAGCCTTAGCATTTAAATCAGTCACAGTTTACAATGGTTCATCAATAGTACGTATGGAATCAGGAGTAAATGACAGGATTAGAGTACTGATAATAGTAATAGATATGGTTAGAATCCAGATGTTTCTGTCCATTAGCCCTTGATTAAGAATCTCCGTTCTAGTAAGTGAAAAGCATCTACATGTTCAATCACAATTGCTGAGTAAGTCAACCCCCTTTTTTCTATTAGCCAATGGTATGTCCACTGGACAGGGTATGAAAAAAGTCAGGACTGAATATTAAAAACAGCTAAGTCAAAATTCATGTATAGAGTTTCAGTTAATTTTCAAAAGTGAATAACTCCTTTTAGGAGACAAATTCCTAAACAGAAGCATGGCTAAAAATTCTAATCTGTTCAATGACACCTAAGGATCATATTCTCAATGCAGATAGTAACTTAGATTCTCGGCCAATCACGATCAATGAATGGAACCAATCCTCCTAACCATAACCAATGGTATTCCTTCTGGCCTTAAGTATAGGTTTTAACGTAACTAAGCTATTAAGTCCTGGGGGTCGAGTGTACATTTTTTTATATAAGACCTGTTGCTCCTAGTACTGTTGAAACTGTCTGGGTATTCTTCTTCCACAATGCTCTCATTTCTGCCTGAAAATCCTAACTTTGTGTCTCTCTCTTCGTTAAGACACTGCAGTCACTGGGTGTAGCAATTTCAGTGATCAATGTTACTTTTGTCTTCTTTTCATGGACTGCTATATCTGTTTTTCTCGCATCTATTTTTTGAAATTTTGGTAATTGGTGATCCCATGTGTTATAAACTTCATCATTTCCTATAATGCTTTGTAGCTCATGTTTCAATGTTTTTCAGCTCCTTCAATATTATAATGTTTGCACATGCCTTTGCATGCAACAGTATTGCCACATTATTATGCCTTTTGGTATACAGCCCTTCTGCCATTAGTATATCGCAACCAGCAACAAGATGTGTGACTGTTTACAATTCTGATTTACAAAACCAACATTTGAGTCTGTTTCTCCCACATGTTCAATAGACTTTGTAAACCAATGTGTACATAGTCCAGTATCTTGGGCTGCCAATATTAACAGTTCATCTTCTGGTTTAAATTCACCGCTTCTTAACCATTCCTGTGATCGATTCTGATCAACATGAGGGTGTTCGAAGAGTTTTTTATACTTGCAACTATATTTATGCATTTTCCAGATTTTCGCCTTCTCATTTGATCCTTCACCTTTTATACTTTCTTTGTTTTATTTTTTGTTTTTTTTGTTTTTTTTTTTTTGTCACATTCAGTAGCTGCCTGACTTTTATCTACTTCTGGTTTGATTTCCATTCCTGCTTCACGCCAATATGCTTCTGCTAAACTAAGCAGGGAAGTCATCTTACACTTATTCTCCTCATATTTCAAAACTTTCACTATGTTTGAATCTTGGGAGGTGAGCAGATATGCATGCAGTCCCATGATTGCAGATCTATATATGTAATCAAATTTGAGGAGGTCCATACCTCCTTTAGAATGGGGTATATATAATCTTGGTATGCACTGATTTTTATAAATAATTTTATGAGCATGAAGGATCCTTCTTGTTTTCCTGTCCAACCTATCCAACACCTTTTAGGGCCAGTCATTCACTCCAAAACTGTAAGTTAGGACAGAAAGAGCAAATTGTTTTATAGCTTGAACTTTGTTCCTACATGTCAACGTTATTTTTAGTATTAATTTAAATCTTCTAAAATATTCCTTACTAAGTTTTATTCGCATTTGTTCATGTTTTATTGTTCATAGTTTCATAGGTGTTTACTAGGCTAAGGACCACAAGGGCCTTTTTAAGACTAACCATGCATCCCAAATCTCTGGCAAGTTCTGATACCCTTGATAAGTGTAATAGGGGCTTGGGAGATGAAACATTTACAAGCAGGGGCCTGGGAGATGAGCCATTTACAGCTTGCCTGTGTCTACTACAGACATAGGTGCCAAACGAGGGGTGAATTTCCTGTTCCCTATCCAATTGTCCAAGTTGCATTTGAATTGGGTTAGGGAGGAAGCCTATTCCTGAGATGGTGTAGTCTCTGGGATACATACCTGTCTGTCTAGCATTTTATATTTATATCACAAGCAAGTTTAAGTCTATAGAATGGGTAATTCTGGTATTGTTTGTTTTGTGGGTATGCAGGAGGTCCATCAGATTGTCTGACAATGCCCTGTATGTCAGGCATAGATCTCCCCTCAAAAGCCTGTAGGGGACAGAATACAAGTATAGAGCCTTGAGGAGTTCTGCGTAGGACATTTTACTTATTCACTGTATTCTTTTAGTGAGGAACATCTATGGATGTTGCAGTTGTTGGATATGCCTGGTTTGGTACATACCAAAGGGGGGCATTGTCCTCAGTGATGGGTCTGATGAATGCCAAATTCAGTGGAACAATGACTTTCTTGAACTTAGATGCCATGCCTTTGCTTAAAGTTGCACAGCATAGAATGATTTCCTCACTACTGTGGACACATGATGGTAAAAGTCTAGACTGCTGTCTATATGCGTCCCTAAGTCAATTACTACTGGGTCAACTCTAAGAGGTATGTTGTCAATATGATACTTATCTGGGGTGGATGACTTCCCAAAGGATACGATTAAGCATTTCTTGGCACTTACTTTTAGTTCATGGCTCTGACACCAGATGTTTGTCTGTGTCAGCCCTTCCTCGGAACATTTGTGTCAGTGTGGGATTCATTGACAGCTGCTAATTTGCAATCATTTGTAAATTTAGTCAACCAGAGTCCATTGACACTGGCCTTGACTTCAGAGAAGTAAATACCAAAAAGGAGCAGTCCAAGGACTGATCCCTGAGGGATTCAACTTGTGACTAGCCTCTTTGTAGAGGTGGACTCCCCGATTCTAACTTCCTGGGTCCTGTGTGCGACCCAGTTGGCTAGCCACAGGGTGACATTTAGATTTGTACCTAACATTTTTAGTTGTCTGAGTGGGGTTTTGTGTCAAATGCCTTGGCCAGGTCAAGGTAGGCAGTGGGAACAATTTTACCCTCATCAATTCCTTTGGTGACCTTCTCAAAGAAGTCCACCAGGTTGAGTAGGCATGGCCTGCTCTTGATGAAACCAAACTAGGTTGGGTCTAGTATCTGGAGGTTTACTGTCGCACTGTTGATGATTTCCATGATAATTCTCTCAATGGCTTTACATATAAGACTAATGAGACTTATGGGTCTGTAGTTTCCAGAATCTGTAGATTGCCCACCTTTGTGCAGAGGGATGACTGTTGCTGTTCTCCATTCATGAGGCACGAAGCCAGTTTGGAGGCTACAGTTAAATATCAATTCTAAAGGGCCTATTAAGTCATGTTTGGTGCTATTTAGAAGCCATCCTGGGATATTGTCTGGGCCCATTGATGCAATGTTCTTGGACTTAGAGAGACCATTAAGGACCTATTCCCTAGTGATAGCAGGGGAGCTATATTTGATGGTATTTCTTGAGAGAAGGTTGAGGGGGAGAGAGGAATAAAATTGGAGCTGAATTTGTTGGTCAGTAGGTCTGCTATATCTTCTGGCTCAGGTTTAGGTGGCTCCATTTACAATGAGCTCTGCACACAATTGAATATTGCCTTTGAGGTTGTGGACATAGCTAAATAATGCTTTGTGGTTGCTCTTGTCCTAACAGCCCAAATTTACCTCAGATTTGGCTTTGGTAGACTTTATTTGTCCTCTGAGTTGTTTGCTTATTTTGGTGAGACTGCTTTTACCCTGCTGGGTACTGCACCTCCTAATTTTTGCCATGATTTTGTTCCTTCTCTCTTATACAGCCCATTGATATTGTGATTCCACCAGGGTGGCTTGTTTTTTGAGTTAATTCTTACTTCTTTCCAATGAGTACAGTTGCCTGTATGTAGCTGCTAACATGCTTATACAGGGTTTCTGTGATGAGTTCTGCTTAGGCAGCAGTGTTCTCAGGATTTATGGGGGCTTGAAATGTTGCTAGGTTATCACTTAATAGCAAGAAGTTAGCCTTAGAGTAGTTCCTGAATATTCCAGGTTTAGCCGGGGTGTACATTTTATTTTTACTTCAAAGGAGACCATTTTATGGTCTGGTCTTACCAGGGAAGGCATTAAGGTAGGGGGTGTGCAGCACTTTCCTGTATTAGTGAGGACCAGATCCAGTATGGTTGCACCCCAGTTGGTATATTGACTATCTGGTCCAGGGAGTTTGTTTTTACAAAATCCAGGAATCTCTGTGCCTTATCCTTCATCAGTTCCCAAATGTTTATACAGTCCCTCTTGCTCAAGTTCTTTTAAATCACATTTCTGTCCCAAACTGATGTTTTCTTGGTGCTGCAGCTTTCCTGCTTTAAAGGTTGCTTTTGAACATTAACATGACCAACTTACATTCTTTTATCATCTGAAAATGTTTTGACCACTTGCAGTTGTCTTTTAGTTCATCATCTGATGAATTATACAGTTTTAAATCATCTACAAAAATAAGATGAGAAGTCTTTACAGTTTGCTGTTTTCTGGGAGCCAGATTTAGCCATGACCTAATCTCTTAAGTAGACAGCTTAATAGGTTAAGAGCATGACAAAAGAGCAGAAGTGACAGAGTGTCACCTTGGAATATCCCCCTTTGAATTTATACCCCTGAAATAATAAGTTGTCATTTATCATGGCTTAACTGTGAAGTGGTTTGCCACTGTTTCATGGTTGCTGTAATGCAATCGATCAATGTAGGATGCATCTATACATTTTTAAGCACTCTTTTGTCCGTGAATGTAAGATACCATCAAATGCTTTTTTGCAGTGCATCCATGCCATACTTTCTTCCCCTTTTCACAGTTCTTCATTATGACTTTATTTAACAACAAATGATCCTTTGTTTAATATGACTTTCTTTTCTTACCCTTTTGTTCTATTGCCATAATTGAGTTTTCTTCTAAATGACTATAAACTCTGTCGGTAATAATTCCAGTGTATAGATTATAAGTCATCGGAAGGCAAGTTTTTAGTCTATAGTTTTAGGATAGCTTGCAGGTTTGCTGTTAAGTAGGACTATTGTTTTCCCTTTTGGTAACCAGGCTGATGTCTATTCAGGGTGTGCATATAAATAGTTCTTACTCAACATAAATCTTCATGTCAAGATGTTAATAGTTTTAGCCAGAAGTTAGGTACTGCATCTGAGCCTGGGGTTTCCAGTTAGGAGCTTTTCTTAACTTTGTTTCAGTCTGTCTGGCTGTTATTTCATCTCATTTCATATCCTCTACATTTGAACTTCTTATTCTTTCTTTTACTTCTTCTATCCATTTAGCATCTTTGTTATGTTCCACAGGATCTTAATATATATTACTCCAAAATGTATCTATTTCTTCTTTTTTGGAGGTGTTTCAATTCCTTTTACCTTGTTTCCAAATTCTCTATAAAACATTTTGGGTCTTCAATGAATTGCTTATTTTGTACTTTTCCTTAATATTTATCTGTGCTGATAGTTTTGTTTATTAGTTGTGATAGTGAACTATAGCTGCTGATCTGTTCTGATACCGCACATTGCTTTCATCACGTCTACCTTTCTGAGTATTTTTGTTGATCTGTTCCTTCTTCTGTATTCTTCTAACAGTGACACTCCTTGTCTTAATTGCTTTATAGTTTTCTCTATTCAATACTTCCATAATGGCATTCGATTTCACCCCTTTCATTCCCTTAATACCCTTTGTTTTTGTGGTAAAACTTTATCTGTTATTAGTTTAGCTGCACAGTAATATATCCTGTTTACTTTTGTGATATCATACGAATCTCTATGGACAGACAATTACTGTGTTCATTTCTTTTCTCAAACTAGTAACTTGTTGGGTTTTATTGATTTTCTGTAGTCTGTTTCTTTTATTGATCTTAATATATCTATCCTTTTCCATTAAATCAAGCAACTCTTCTCTTAGATCATTTTCTCCTAAGCTGAGGGCACATTCTGTGTTCTCCATTTCCTGATGGTATTCTATAGAAAGTTCCAGGGTATCTTCCTGTGCCACATTCTCTTCAGTTTATTCTTGTGCCATCCATTGCTTTTTCATATGGGAACCACACTTGGCTGTCACTCCACAATATTGACTGCGTCAGAGTTTCCACATTTTCCTGTTCCTTCCCTTGCTGTGCAATTCCACCTGAACATTTGTACTGGTTTCCTATTAAAGGCTCCAAAGTATCTTCATGTGGCAACTGATCAGATGTTTCCTTCTCCACTGGTTTCTCCTTAATTTGGGGATTCATCGCTCTGCCCTGCTGTGATGTTATCGGAGTTAGATTTTCTACACTGAATCCTTCACTACACAGGTACTCCATAACCTCAGTTTCTATTTCTTTAACTTCTCCATTACTAATCTCCTTTTCTGCTTATCCTCTTTGTCGCCTTATTTTTTTGTCTTGTAAAATGTTCTATGTCTAGATGCCTTTGAATATAATTTTTTTTAAAATATCTTAGGTGCTGCTCTTTTTATATTAATTATGTTTGCTTTCTCCTTTGCATAGATATTGAACCATACAAAATGTCTTTTTCTTTCCCATGTCCATATTTCTTCTTCAGATGTCCCATGCTCCTTCTGTTTTTCTTTACATTAGGGACTCATTGTTTCATCATGCTGTGATATAGCCAGTGTTAAACTTTTTACACTAAATTCTTCACTTCACAAGTATTCCATAACTTCAGCATTTATTTTTTTTTTAACTTCCGTTTTACTAATCTTCTGTTCATAGGATCACAGGATCATAGAAAGTTACAAGGCTATTGGCCCTGAGGGCCTTATAAGCCTAGCCAATAATTTAGCCCATGTTTAGACAAGTCAGCACCCAAAGCTCCTGTCCAGCAGGGACACAGGTGGAATCCCAGGGGTGTATTTTCTGTCTCCCATCCAGTTATCCAGGTTGCACTTAAAAAGGGATAGTGAGATACTCTGTTTGACGTATAGAAGGAGTCTATTCCACAGATGGGAGTCTCTGTGGCACAAATCTGTCCTGCCAACAAGTCCTGTTGATGTCACAGACCAGGTTGAGGTTGTGTGTGCAGGTTACTCGAGTGGAGCTTGACTTGTGGATATGCAGCAGTCCAATCAAGGTGGGGTATGAGATTGCTTTGTATGCCAGACAGCAGTCACCTCTGAGGAGTCCGTATGAAACTGAGTAGAGGGACAGAGATTTTAGCCTGTATGTGTAGGGTAGATGTTTGAGGCCTTGGATTCTCCTGGTGATGAACCTCTCTGGTCTCCAGCTGCTGCATGTGCTTTGTGAGGTACATGCCGAAGGGGACATTGTACTCAATAATTGATCTTATAAGAAAGAATACAGCGATGTTATGATCTCCTTGTCCCTGGATGAGATACCCATACTTATGATGTATGCCATGTAGAAAGCTTTCCGTACAATGGAAGCAACATGGTAGTCAAAAGTCAGGTTGCTATCAACCTGGGTGCCCAAATCCCTCATGACTGACTGCATGCTTAGGACATTGTTATTAATGTGATAATATGTGAGGACATCACTCTCCCCAAAGGGGATGATGATGCATATTTTGGCATTCAGTTTGAGGCCATGTTTATGGCACCAGTCATTTGTTTGAGAGAGACCCTCTTGGAGGACATCCACATCACTTGGGGAATTGATGACTATGCCCAGCTTGCGGTCATCTACATACTTGGTCAGCCATAGCCCACTGGTTTTGGCCTGCACCTCAAATAAGTATATCCTGAATAACAGAGGTCCTAAGACCAATCCCTGGGGTATGCCACTCATTACGGGTGTACTGCTTGAGGTGGCTTGTCCTATTTTGATTAGGTGGGTTCTATCAGTGAGCCAGTTTGTTACCCATCTGTTAACATATGGATTGATGCAAAAAACACAAATACATATAAGCCTTGATGCACCGGTTCAAAGAGCTTTACTAAGTATAACCACCACTGGTACATCAGCCTTTCTCCTTCAGAGGATACTTAATTGCAGAGCAGCTCCTTTATATACAGGTGAACCCCTGCTTAATTAAATCCAATTAGCCTCATTAAATTGTACTTTAAAGTGCCTAAAAACCCCAACATATCTTTTTAATGTTATACAAATACCAATAAATATAAATGTTTATTTGCACATGAAATAGAAAAAAACTTACACCTTCAAATTCATGCAGTTAAATGACACAGTGACAACATTTCCATAAAATGACCTTCCTAAGCACCTTGAATAATTCTTAATGTCAAGCATCAAAAACATTCTGGTGTAACCTTGAGGTTAACCTGGTAGATTAACTTGGTGAATTAAAATGTTTTTGATACTTACCAATATCCCTGTTAATGAGGTCCATGATAATCCATTCCATGGCCTTGCAGATCAGGCTAGTTAGGCTGATGGGTCTATAATTACCCAGATCAATGGACACTCCATCTTTGTGTAAAGGGACGACAGTGGCTGTCCTCCACTCGGCTGGGACAAAGCCAGTACTCAGGCTTTGGTTTAATAGGGTGCCTAACGGTGCAGCAAATTAATGCCTGAGTTCATGTAGGATGCAGCCTGGGATATTTTCGGGTCCCATGGAGGCTGTATTTTTTGCCTTTGAGGGGGCAGTAATGACCTGTTCCCTAGAGATAAGGGGAGTAGGGCAGGTACTGGGGATGTCCTGATTTACTGATGGTGTGACAGAAGGGGGACATTTTCTCTGAATCTGTCAGCCAGCAGGTTGACTATATCTACATCATCTGTGTATGTAGTGTCCTTGACCACCAGTTCTGAACAGATCTGGATACTTCCTTTGAGACTGCGGACATATGTGAAGAAGGCCTTATGATTGTCTCTAGTAGATGTGGCCAATTTGGACTCGAAGTTGGCTTTAGAGGATTTCACTAGTGCTCTTATTTGCTTATTCAGGCTATGCTCCCTCTTTGTGATCTTAATATTTTTATTGTGAAATTTTCCATATATGGATGCCTTTGCCTGTATTTTTCTTCAAATATCTTTGGGGCTGGCTTTTTTGTGTTGATTAATTTGCCTTTCTCCTTTGTATAAATATTGCACCATATCATATCTTTCTTTCTTTAATGAAGGATGTGTGAGGTGATGGTCACTCATTTTAGATACATAGGGATGCAGTTCCACATTTTTACCACATAGTAAGGCTACAGAAACTTATTGGATTTGGTTATGGAGAGAAATAGTTTGTCTGATGAGTAATGAGATGTGGTTGGAGGAATGTTACGTAGGCTGTAGCACTGTTTATGGTTATAGACAAAAATTATGTTTAATGGTAAGTTGTGACATGGATAGTGAGTAATGTAGCTCTGACCAGTAAAGTTGTTTAAGCACAAACCACTGATAGGATTTACATGGAAGGTGCTGTGGTAGCGTTGACGCCTCACAGTTAGACATTGCCCGTTCGATTCTCAGTTAGAGCGTTTTCTGTGTCACGACATGCGTGAATGGGTGTTCCTTCGTTGAAGGTTGTGCGTTAGGCCCGGCAAGCCAGCGTGTAAAACTCTACTGCCAATCATTAGCAGACCGGAGTTCTGCTGTGGCGACCCCTAACCGGGAAAAGCCAAAATACAAAAAGACTGGCTGTGACTTTTGCAATTTTGGTGTAGTATTATTCAGTGAGGTTGGATTGAGTAGCTCACAGACTGACCAGGATGGGCACAGCGTAGAGAAGAGTTGGGAGAAGAAAACTTGCAGTGGTATGGTTTCTTACGGAGTTACTCAGACTTTGTTTACAAGTCATTGTTTTACTCATTACCTAAAAGCATGCAGCATGTATGATGTTGAGGTTCATAACGGCCATAGAGTGCATGACAGTTATGCTATCGTGTTACATACTGCCGTACTGTCCAAGACTGATCTCTTGTTTTACACCCATTACAAGCTTGGTAAGCTCTATCTTTCTGTTTCCCTATATCGGAATAATGGAAAATCAAAAGGAATGCATGAATGAATGCAAATATTACTCAATTATTTTTTGTTAACCAAATAACTAAGTGCTGTGAATATTTGTTCTTATTACATGTGCACCAAACTTGAATTTTCATCTCAGGAGGATTCCACTACCATGTATTTGCGCATGAAGTACATGAATTATTAAAGTGAATTGAAAGGAGGTTCTGTTTCCAAAAAAGTAACTTTAAGAATGTAGTCGTTTTGTTTCGAAGACAGTTTTCAGAAATGAGTGAAACTATGTTTTCCATCTTGCAAAGTGACAGTGAATTACATTGTGCATGTGTGTGTTTGTAGTCAGAGATTACTGTAGTCAGTGAAATGTTCTTTTTCATGTAATTGTGTAGTAGCATCAGAGCTCACTATTTACAGTTATGGTCTGATGACACATCACTTTTATTTTGAATGAAGGCTCTGCCTCCTCATAGGAAATTATTTTTTTTGTTTTTTAATTTACAAAAATATTCTTCAGCTGGAAAGACTACTTCCTCCATTTTACTTTTTGCTTTGTAAGTGTGACAGTCACACTTTGATACAATGACTGACAAAGTTTGTAAATCATATTGTAATGGTCGTTTGTATATTTGTACCTCTTGCAATCTGCTAGTAAAGTTGAATACACAATAAGAGAATCTTTCTGCTGCCTGTGCTGCAACAACAGATTTTCCCGTTTTCATATAAACAATTCATTATTTATTTTTCTTTTGAGTTTATTCTACATACCTGCATGCATGTTTATGCTGCTTAGTGTTCGTATTTTTTTTTTTTTTTTTTGTCTAATATGCAAGAAATTCATCGAGTCACTGTTTTGATAGAATAAATGAAAATTTACAATGAGAATTGTTGATTTCTTTATCTCTCTCCCTTTCTCTTCAGGGCATCATTTCTGTTTTTTTGCTGTACGTAAATGTTTCACTGGAGACTATTTTAGAAAATGTTGCTCTGAAATAGTTTAATAGCTACAAATGCATGCGTTATAAAAAGCTAACAGTACAGCGTGGCTATCTGAAAAAAGTAACTTTTCAGGGGGAGTTCAGTTTAATGTCTAGTGAGCCAAATAAACAAAGGGGATACCTAAAGAAGCCATAGTGACCCTCTTTTCCTTTGTCAAGAGAACAGTGTTTATTGCCTTGGCTCCTGTTGTATTGCTATTCAGAGGTTTTTGACAGAAGATAACTAAGTTTATATTTTTGCTCAGTTCTAATTGCTGCTCATGTATGAGACAGAACAATTACAAAAGTATATATTTGGTTCTTAGTTTATGCTGCATTGATTCAACATCAATTCTAACAATTTAACTTAGCACTGGTGTCGAGCCATGGCCTAATTATACATCAGAGGTTAAGAGCTACTTTTAATGAGAGAAATCGGCAAGATGCACAATGTTCTAAACCTGTAGCACCCACAGGGGATGGATTAGACGTGAAGCACACACTAGTTGCAGAAGAGCTCCCTCTCTGCTGCATTTTTTTTATTGACAGATAAGTAATGTAACACGGGTTGAACATGCACTTCTGATAAAAAATGTTCTGGTTTTCATTTCCAGTCATTTACAGCAAAGAGAATGAGATTTTACTAGGAACATAGGGGAGTGAAACTTGGCCAAGCAGATTACTTGTTTGATTGTTTTTCTCCTTATACCAATAGGACTCTATCATTATTCAAATAGAAAAAAAAATAAAAACATTTGTCACGTACCATGGTTTTGGAAAAGTTGAAAATTTCTATAATTTTTTTAAGACAAGGCACCGATGGCTTGTACAAACCATGCATTAACACATGGATGTAAGCGATTCATTGAAAATAGATATCCCAGCCAGGGTTGCTCTTTTGGGGCTTGTCAGGCTAACAACAACTTTGTCAAAACTTTGAGCAGGTTTATTTTATGGAGAACAGAGAGGCAGAGATTGCTATCAGTGAATAAGGGGTAAAACTTATGTTGTTTAATTAACATAATATACTATTTCTTTTGGGTACACATGCACACCTGCATTGTAATATGACAGTAGAGTGTTATCAGTAAATCCAGACCAAATGGCAGGCCAGGTTAGTTTTGAGAACGAAAAATGATTCATCAATGGACTATAACTTGTAGATGTAGTACATCTAATCACTTTAAATTGCATGTGTCTTTAGCAAAACTTTATCAAAGGGAAGTCTTACATTTCAAAATAAAAATAAAAATATTAGAATACTGATCATTGCAGCAGTGAAGTGTGCTATGCATTCAGCTGTATCTCTTGCCTCAAACAGTAGTCAGTTAAACGCTATCCCATACTTGCTTTGCCAGACAATGAGACTTTTGTCAACATTTTTGATATAATGTTATATTAAAGGTGCAATTGTCATAGATTGTGTGTTCAGAGCTCTATCCTAAAGTAATGTTGATGAAACTTGGATTTTCTTCTCATCACAAGAGACTAGGCTCCACTGCACAGTCTGGAAGAAGCCTTGGAATACACATTGAACAATGGGCCAATATGCGATAAATAACAAGTTTTGAGTTAAGAATTTTATGTCTTGTAGTTTCCCTTTTTGACAAGTATTGTCAGAAGTGAAATACCTTGTAAGTTAGTTATCCGTTCTGGGCTTAATGTCAGATGGCATACAAATAACATGACTGTACATTGGAGTTTCTGTAACTGGTTATTTATCTGTTTACTTATTTTCATGAATGACCACTCCAACTAGAAAACAGCTAAGTTTCAGTTGTTGTAAGTAGGAAAAGCTCCAAGGAAGTGCTACAGCAAATAGAAAACTCAAACATTCAAACATTTTAGAATTGTCTACAACTATAGGTGGCAGTAAAAACAAAAGAACTGCAAATATCATCTGGGACATAATGAATCACAAGCTATTTGATCTGAATAAGGAAAAAAAAAACTAGACTGACTGAACACTGAAATTAACAAAATAATGATTTTACAGATCAACAGGAAGCAATGAACTGGAGTAATCATTGTAGAAAATATATAAAATGCATAACATGTTTAACCTATGAATAATAAAGCTATCAGTGGATTTGAAGGATAGAGCAACTGAAAAAAAAAAAAAAACAGAAATTACTTTGGATTTTGGAGATGAATTTATTTACCTGCATTTTCAATGACATACTTGCCATGACTTTAGGAACAGTGATAATTGTACTAAGTACTAAGTAGATAGCAGGATTTTGCTGCTTTAATTTTGAAGAACTATTGCTTAATGCCAAAAAGAAACCTGAGTACCCATGAAGAATGCTGCATTTGGAATGTTGAATTATTTACAGTGTGGAGTGTATGCACTGAATTCTCTGCTGGGATGGATAAATGCATGACGCAGAGTATAATGACCCATTCCCCTCCACTAGTGATAATATGTAAGCAAGGACTGACTGTAGGGATGTAGGATATGCAGCTCACTGATGACTGGCCAGTAATGGTTAAGAGACTCAAACCAAAGTGACCACATGATCTTGGATAAATTCTCCCATATCTGATATCCCTTTGTCATAGGTAATACCTCTAGGAAACATTTCATCTAATTACAAAACATTTACATTTTTTTATCTAAAATACATTTAGTCACATCTCATTACATCTAAAATTTTATATACAGCAAATACTCTGCAAAAACTATGTTTTGCAGAGTGGAGAAGTCCCAGTACCCCTCCAAAACCCTTGATTAAATATATTAAGTCCTTGGTCACACAACTACAGAGAAAAGAGAAAATACCACACATAGTAAATCACTACTGATGCACAAATGTGTGTGAGTATGTGAGCGTGTGTGTGTGTGTGTGTGTGTGTGTGTGTGTGTGTGTGTGTGTGTGTGTGTGTGTGTGTGTGTGTGTGTGTGTGTGTGTGGCATTTGCAAGGTACAAGTGGTACACTAGATTGATTTGCTTTAGAATTCCTGGCACCCTAACACTCCAAACCCACACCAGCATTTACTCTTAATAGCCTATTACACTACTATACTAAATGGGATTACACTAATTGTATTTCAGACTGCATGAATACGGGGATCATGTCAATCGCCCTGCTAGACAGGGGTCCAGGGAAGTAAATACAGTGGGAAGAAATAGCCAGGGAATTGTTATGCCTAGGCTTGTATAGGCCCTAGGGCCAATAGCCTAGTACCGACCTATGAACCTATGAGTCTAAGCTGAAACATCATGTACCTACACACACACACACACACACACACACACACACACACACACACACACACACACACACACACACACACACACACACACACACACACACATATATATGTGTGTATATGTATATATATATATATATATATATATATGTGTGTGTGTGTGTGTGTGTGTGTGTGTGTGAAATGTTGGAATACAAGAATACAAGATTCCTGTTTTAAAGGTGCTGAAAATGTGTGTGTGTGTGTGTGTGTGTGTGTGTGTGTGTGTGTGTGTGTGTGTGTGTGTGTGTGTGTGTATATATATATATATATATTTATGTATTTATGTATGTCTTTATTTATATACTTTATAAACTCAAAATACCGAAATGTCGAATTTCAGTATGTGCAGTTATGTAAAACACATTCGCATTCACCATTATGTGTTTGTGTACGTGACGTGACGTGCAGTTTGTGGATTTAGCTGGAGTTTGAGGTAAGTGGTATTTTTGTAAGGGTATGGTACTTATTTTGTTCCCTGCTGCTTGATGATATTGCTCCTGTGGTGGGTGCTGGCCATTTAGGATATGTTGCCTTTTATCAACTACATTGTTATATTATAGACAGGTGTGTGTGTGTGTGTGTGTGTGTGTGTGTGTGTGTGTGTTTGTATATATATATATATATATATATATATATATATATATATATATATATATATATATATATTTGTGTGTGTGGTGTGTGTGTGGGGGGTTGAGTGCATGCATGCATGCGTGTATGTTTCTCTCTAATTATATCTGTCTATTTTTATCTATCTGTCTATGCATTTGAAGCATTTCATCAAAATGTGCCTTTTGTCGTAACAGGAATCATCAATGCATTTGATCGATTTCCATATCATAATTAAAAAAAATGTTCAAACAACTGTAGGCTTAAGGCTGAACAAGCTGAGTGGTCTAATACCATTGGTTCTTGGCAACATTCTTTTGCAATAGCATGGGTTGGTTTCCCTTACTTGCTACACCTAAAGAAATGGTTGCATGATATGCTATTTCCTTCAAGTGTTCATTTTTTTACTTAGATTTGTCTGTAAGGTTTTAGAATTTTGACTGCTCACACATGAAGTTCCAGCCAGTGAATTGAAGACATGCAGGCAGTGAAATGGAAGGGGAAGTGTTCATTCATGGGATTACAGAAATAGGATTCTATGAGGAGGGAGGTGGGACTTTCAGGTTCCTGGATGTAGGCTGCTCAGGAGTGCAACATCATATAAAGGACAGCCACAAGAGCGCAAAATGTAATAGCCACATCACACAGAAATGGACAATGGTAATGCAAAAGGCAAGAACCAGGGTTAGCACCAATACTATTAAGGTAGAGGAGGAAAACAATGGCTGATTGATGCTGTGATGAGGAAGTCTGGGACAATGGGAGACAATAAAGGATTGGAGTATAACAAATTGGTTTAAGTGGTGAAAGAAAGCAGGAACAAATATGGGGCTGGAACAGGAGGAGGTTGTTTCAAATCTAGCAGTGTCTGAGTCTGCTGAGATTGGACTGAAGGATTCCATGAACCATTGTAAAGAGGGATAAAGAGATGACTAAAGAATTGCATCCTGTGGGATTCACACACCTAGAGCACTGTTGTAATAGGAAGGATAGAACTCTTGACTTGGTAGTTAATCAAAGTAAAGGATGTTTGGATTACACCACCATTAGTCAGCATTGATCATACTGCAGAGCTATGAGATTGCTTGGCAAGGAGCAAATCCACAGGCAAAGATTATGGCTTGAGAATTTAGGGAATAGGTTAGCAAAAATGATCACTGATGAAGTAGATAAATCAAGCTGTGGGAATTGTTCCAGGGAGAAGCATTCAGGATTGTGGACAATGGTTTGAGAAGAGACAAAAGGGAAGTAGAAAAGAAGACCAATGTTGCTACCTTGGAATAAAAGACGTGACTAAGGTATAAAATGAGGATGTAGTAGCTAGAGATGAATAGCAGTATGGTTCAAGAGACACAGTGCAAGGAGCCAGGGAGATGTATGACAAAGTTGACAGCAGCAACAATACAAACAGAATGAGGTTGGGAGAAGGTAACTAAAAAGGGAACAAAGGCTTTTTAGGCATGTAGCAGAACTGACCAGGCAGAACAAAGAAGGTAAAGAGACAACTGAAAATATGGAAACATTGGAAATATTGAAGAAGAGTTAATATCTATCTAATACAACCAAAAGGGAAAGGAAGACTGATTTCCATGCTGAAATGGAAGTAGATCAGGATTGATACAGCAGTTCACAGACACCTAGATAAATAATAATGATGTGAAGAGGAACTTGCTGTCCTAAGGGAGAAAAAACTCATGGAGTTGGTCCTTACCACTATAAGACAACTGTGTTCCTCACCTATTGTAACCTTTTCCCTTGTCAAATCAGATGACAAGTCAGTCAGAATCAAATTAAGACTGAAACCAGAAGCATCCTCCAATACCTCAGTATTCAGAGACTATGTAAAGGCTAATCTGATATTGGTTAGTACTAATATAACTGTCCTTGTGAGCCATTTTAAACCTAGACCATTACCCCCTGTGAGAAGAAAAACCCTGCACCTTAGTCTGTAACATTTTAACCATTATTCAAACCTCCCACTTGTTGTTTTCTGTCTATTAGACAATATGAGACAATAATTGTCTATCTCAACTAAAGATTGCCCAAAACATCATCTACTAATCTTAAAAATGTTCTAAGAGCAAAACTTTAATGGAATGGTACACCTGTCCTTGATCCCTAAGGTTTGAGACCACAGGCCAAGTGTTTGTTGTAAATACTCTCAGTTCCCATAGCTCTGCATTGTATTCCTGCAGCAAAGCCAAATCTTGCAACTCACTACCTGGTGAAATCACACTAACTACAGCTTATTCAAACTTCAAAAGCAAATTAAAAAAAAAAAAAAAAAAAAGGCTACTTGGCAACCAGAACTGTAACTGTTTAAGACCTGTTTGAATATGAAATCCGCTATTGCTGGCCTGCTGAAATTAATGTAATTTAGTACTTTATGGGTCTATGTTACATCACCAAAATATGTTTACAGTGAACACCACATCGTTGACACATCATCATCTTCTTTTGGCTGTCCCCGTTAAGGGTCGCCACAGTGGATCACCGGCTTCCATTTCTTCCTTTCCTCTGCATCTTGTTCTGTCACACCAACCACCGGCATGTCCTCTCTCACCACATCCATAAATCTTATCTTAGGCCTTCCTCTTTTCCTGTTACCTGGTAGCTTCATCCTTAGCATCTTTTTCCCAATATGCTCTGCATCCCTTCTCAGCACATGTCCAAACCAACATAATCTTGCCTCTCTGGCTTTGTCTCCAAACCTTACAACCTTACAACCTGGGCTGACCCTCTAATATACTTATTTCTAATCCTGTCCACCCTCGTCCCACCCAGTGCAAATCTTAACATCTTTAACTCTGCCACATCCGGCTCAAACTACTGCCTTTTTGTCAATGCCACTGTCTCCAATCCATATAACATAGCTGGTCTTACTACCCTCCTGTAGAACTTCCCATTCACTCTTACAGGTACTCGTCTGTCAGAAATCACTCCTGACACTCTTCTCCACCCACTCCATCCTGCCTGTACTCTCTTCTTCACCTCTCTTCCACACTCACCATTACTCTGAACTATTGCCCTCAAGTATTTAAACTCATCCACCTTTGCCACCTCTACTCCTTGCATCCTCACCATTCCTCTATCCTCCCTCTCATTCACACACATATATATTTGTCTTAGTCCTGTTGACCTTCATCCCTCTTTTCTGTAGAGCATATCTCCATCTCTTCAGGGTCTCCTCCACCTGTTCCCTACTCTCACTACAGATCACAATGTCATCACCATTGCAAATAAGAAAGGGCTCAGAGCTGATCCTTGATATAACCCCACCTCCACCTTAAACGCATCCATCACTCCAACCGCAGACCTCACCACTGTCACACTACCCTCGTACATATCCTGTACCACTCTTCGATACTTCTCTGACACTCCTGACTTCCTCATACAATACCACAACTCCTCTCTAGGCACCCTGTCATATGCTTTCTCCAAGTCTACAAAAACAAAATGCAACTCCTTCTGACATTCTCTGTACTTCTCCATCAACACTCTCAGAGTAAACATTGCATCTGTAGTGCTCTTTCCTGGCATGAAACCATACTGTTGTTCACTAATCATCACATCCCTTCTTAACCTAGCTTCCACTACTCTTTCCCATACTTCATGCTGTGACTGATCAGTTTAATCCCTCTGTAGTTACTACAGCTCTGCACATCACCATTATTCTTAAAAATCAGTACCAAAACACTTTTTCTCCATTCCTCAGGCATCCTCTCACTTTCCAAGATTTCATTAAACAGTCTGGTTAAAAACTCCACTGCCATTTCACCTAAACACCTTCATGCTTCCACAGGTATGTCATCTGGGCCTTTCCATTCTTCATTCTCTTCATAGCTATCCTTACTTCCTCCTTGCTAATCCATTGTATGTCATGATTCACTATCCCTACATCATCCAACCTTCTCTCCCTCTCATTCTCTTCATTCATTCATCAACACCTCAAAGTACTCTTTCCGTCTCCTCAACACACTCTCCTTGCTTGTGAGTATGTTTCCCTCATTATCCTTTATCACCTTTACCTGCTGCACATCTTTCCTAGTACAGCCCCTCTGTCAGGCCAATCGGTACAGGTCCTTTTCTCCCTCCTTAGTGTCCAACCTTTCATACAACTCTTCATATGCCTTATCCTTAGCCTTCGCCACCTCTCTCTTTGCCATGCACCTCATCTCCTTATACTCCTGTCTACTCCTGTCTACTTTCTTCATCCCTCTGACAATCCCACTTCTTCTTTGCCAACCTCTTTGCCTGTATACTCTTCTGTACTTCCTCATTCCACCACCATGTCTCCTTGTTATCCTTCCTTTGTCCCGATGTGATACCAAGCACCTTTCTAGCCATCTCCCTTACTAGCTCTGCTGTAGTTACCTAGCTATTTGGTAACTCTTCACTGCCACCCAGTGCCTGTCTTAACTCATCCCTGAACTCCACCTCACAATTACCCTTTTTCAGTTTCCACCATTTGATCCTTGGTGCTGCCCTCACACCCCTCCTCCTCTTCTTGATCACCAACTTCATCCTACAAACCACCATCCTATGCTGCCTAACTACACTTTCTCCGGCCACCACTTTACAGTCTCCAATCTCCTTCAAACTGGCCCTCCTACATAAGATATAATCCACCTGTGTGCATCTTCCTCCACTCTTGTATGTCACCCTATGCTCCTCCCTCTTGTTAAAATACGTATTCATCACAGCCATATCCATCCTTTTCGCAAAATCCACTACCATCTGACCTTCTGCATTCCTTTGATTAACACCATACCTACCCAACACTTCCTCATCCCCACTGTTCCCTTCACCAACATGCCCATTTAAATCTGCTCCAATCACCACCCTCTCACCCTTGGGTACAGTCATCTCCACTTCATCCAATTCACTCCAAAATTTTTCTTTCTCATCCATTGCACACCCAACTTGTGGAGCATATGCACTAACAACATTCATCATTACACCATCAATTTCCAGCTTCATAAACATCACTCTATCCGACGCCCTTTTCACCTCCAAAACACTCTTTGCATACTGATCCTTCAGAATAACTCCTACACCATTTCTCCTCCCATCCACACCATGATAAAACAATTTGAACCTACCTCCGATACACCTAGCCTTACTCCCCTTCCATCTGGTCTCTTGCACACACAATATAACAACCTTCCTTCTGTCCATCATATCAGCTAGCTCTCTCCCTATACCAGTCATACTGCCAACATTCAAAGTGCCAACCCTCACTACCACAGTCCTAGCTTTTCTCCTCTCTTCCTGCCTTCAGCCATGCCTTCTGCCTCTTCTCCTCCTTCGGCCAACAGTAGCCCACCAGCACCCTGTTGGTACTGGTGGCAGTCGTTGTTAACCCGGGCCTCGACCAATCTGGTATGGAAATATTAACTGGTGACTGCATGAAAAGATTTGGCAAAGTTTTACGCCGGATGCCCTTCCTGATGCAACCCTCCCCATTTATCCGGGCTTGGGACCACCACAAAGAAATGCACTAGCTTGTGCATCCGCAGTGGCTGGGTTACATCGTCGACACATATTCAGTGAAATTCACTTCCTCAATTCATTGAATACTTACAGGGCAAAGACATAGTCGGCCAACTACACTGTTTTGCCCTTTTCACCACTGCAGTATGATCTCGGAGTTGGTATATTTAATTAGGGTCAGTGTGGGGGGCAAAACCCCCCACACGAGTGGGTTTGGTTTAGTTAGATTTAGTTATGTTTGGTTGCGGAGCAAGTATTTTTTGACCTTTAAGTATTCAGCAAATCACGGAAGTGAATTTCGCGGAATACATGTCGATGAAATGGTGTTCACTGTAAAGGTTTTTTGCAGCATAGTTTAGACCCGTACTTTATTTTGACTGTAATGTTTATAACAAAGTAATCTGTTATATCTTTTACTACTCTGGTAATGCATAAAGTACTACCTGTATCTACTTTTAATGCATGTTTTTAGATGTCTTTCTTGTAAATTGAAGCTTTTCTGTCTGGGTGTCAGCTGAAAATATATATATATTTTTTTTTGTGACAACCCAGTCAGATTTTCCTGGTAAACAAAGTAAATAAAATAAAAATAAAATAAATGTAGTTCATTCCTGACAAGGCTTTTTATCTCTCCTCCTCAGCTACTAGGCCTCTACAGAATGTCCCCCACTATTACCTAGAGCTCCTCTTCACCAGTCCTCTAAAGCAGTTAAGTAACTAACTTCACTTTTTGGCAAAATAGAATGGTACCACATTTAAATCCTGTTCAGTACTAGAAAATGAGGAGTTAAGGTAGTGGTTAAAGCAAGAATAGCACACCCCAGCCTTGTGTATTCATATCTTAATTTGGTTTATAGTGCTATCTGATTTACCCATGGTGCCCCATCAAGTGACTACAAGGTCATAGGTCAAATGTGCAAATACCTGTCAGAATACTACTGATTCAAGAACTCAACTGCCCTCAGAAATGTCTGTATCCAGTGAACCTATGAAACCATGACATGAATGTTAATCATCTTGTCCCTCCTGAGGCTAGAACAAAGTGATGTTGAAAAGCATTAGGAATGCATATGTCCTTCTGCAGCATTCCCCAGCAAAGAAATGAAATAAAGGTCAGCTGTAATTTTGATTTCCTCGGAAATACTTGACATCCCTGAGGTCAGTATGCAAGCCATCCTAAAAACTTCCTCTAAACATGCATGCTGAGACATAGCATATAAAACACTACAAGATTATCAATGTCATGCAATCTTTTTATACACGCAGTTTTAACTAATCACTTTGATAACATTCTGTAGTTTATAAAAAGAACAACACTAGTGTGGACCTCTTGGCATGAATGAAGAAAACTGTGTTGAGTCTTCACTCTTTCAGTGATAAACAAAAGAAAATAAAACTAGTAATTTAAGCAGCAGAAATCTAGAAAATGTGTACAGTAATACTAAAGTTACGATCAACCTTGCTTGCATAAGATGAGTTTCAAATAGCAGGGTAGAACATCTGCCTTTTTGATCTTATTAGCTTAAATGTGAAGTAATTTGCATTACTCTGAAGGTTAGCTTTATGCCCCATTGATCCCATAAATTCTTCTGCAAAATAAGAAGCATTTCTGTAAATGCAATCAGCTCTGATCTAATCTACATGTTCCTCTTAATAAGAATCAGCATGTTTCTCAGGAGTGTTTGCTGTTTGCCTATAGAATTTTTATCAGCCTTAAATAAATTGGTAACCTGCCAAGCTTCATAGACCTCTCTGGTCAATGTACCAGAACAACCTGTCATGTGCACTTTGGAAGGGTCTCTAATATAAGAACAACACAGGGGTGACCTCTCAACTAGGACTTTCTCTTACTGAACCTACGTTTATTAACGTGGACAGATGCACAGAGTGTGTTCCAATACCTCTTTCTAGCTCAGTGCACTGTAAATTACTTCTACACTCTGCTCCACTGGGGGCCACACAGACTGCAGGTTTACATTTAGCTGTTGTGATAGCTCTTTGATACAGTACAGGCCTGGTTTCTGTCTTTTTTTTTTCAGCAAACATCCATATGGCACATTTCGAAAAATGCAAAAGGTGCTTTGGGTATGCAACAGCAGGGTATGAAGCAGATTTTTAATGAATTACAGGGGCCCCTGTGGCCTTTATTGAAAGCATTTTTGTAGATGGCGTATCACAGCAAATATGTTCACAGTTGTTCATTACTTGATGGCTGTAAAATGTGTGCTGTTCATTACACACACACGCACACACACACACACACACACACACACACACACACACACACACACACACACACACACACGTGCGCACACATACAAGCATGCACACACAAAACAACAACTATGATCATACAATTTATTGAACAGCTACTGTGTAATTAACAGTCATACATTTCACTTAGTCATCCAAATGTAGACACTGTTATTGTTAATTTATTTAATTATTATGGATCTGGGCATCTTATATGAGAATGCACACTATTCATTGTCATTGTTGCATCTTTACTTTAGATCATAAGGTTCCTCAGATTCAACAAGATTTCAGTTTGATGTATATCAAAAGGAAAACCATGTGTCTGTAGATCAAGGAAAGCCTATCTTGTTCCCTGATGGATGCTGCTTTCATCTCATCTTGCTACCTTTGGCAATAAATTCCAAATGAAAGCAAACACTAGATTTTCATTGTGTGTGTGTGTGTGTGTGTGTGTGTGTGTGTGTGTGTGTGTGTGTGTGTATATATATATATATATATATATATATATATACATATATATATATTTATGTATGTCTTTATTTATTTATCTAGTTATGTTTATGCTCCTTGTTATAAAAAGTATACAGAATGCACTGCAGGACACGTATCCATATGCGGAAAACTATCACTATGATGGTAAATGTTTAACCAATATAGTACATGGCAAATATGGCCGTATCAGTTGTATTGTATTTCTGGGACGCTGAAGATTAGTTTAATGTTAAAGTATGAAAATTAATTTTGCTGATTAGTTCATTAGACTTTTTCGTATTTTATTAAAAATTAGTACAAGAAGTGAAGGACTGTGATACTAAAGAATGTGTGACCCTATAGATTATTGCAGTTTTCTCTTCAAGATGTTTACCATTAGTATGTATCATCTTTGAAGTTTCTGTGGAAGTTCTAATACAGTTTAAAATGGCAGTAAGGAAAGGAGCCTCAATCATACTGATTTCGAATTCCTCACTTCTCTGTCACTCACATTAATAAAGGAAATGCTTGAATTTTCCTGAATTACATTTCAGTAAATGAATAAAGTGTATATTTTGTATAGTTTAAGTGTGTGTGTGTGTGAGTGTGTTGTGTGTGTGTGTCTGTACACATGATTTAGCAAACATTTCTGCCAAACTTTGTCTACAGTGCAGAGTACTCTGCATGTCACCACTTTATCAACATCTAATCTTAAAGTATTAGCACTTTAACTCATCAATGGCTGGACCTATTTTTCGACTATTGATTCAAGACTCCATAGTGTAGACCTAACAAAAAAACAAACAAAATAATGTAGTCTGCATAAAACACCTTCACTAACTTTAAAACAATTAGTAGATAAGCAAGTATTGTTACGACTTAAAAGGCATATAATTAAATATGTCAGACGATCATTACTACACCCTACCCATAGAAATCATAACATACAATCTACCTAAATAGTAAAGCGGTAAACTAAAAGAAGTAAATGCAGTTTAAAGCATCATTTCTTTGCTGTCCTTCTCTCTAAGAACATCACATATAGTAATGCCTACAACAGTGCTAAAACCTGAAGGAAATTAAGGTCTCAACAGGAAAGGAGTGCCTCGCCAAATAAAATAGAACAAAAACCATATCAACTGAATATTAACAAAAAAATAAAAAAAATAAATCCTCAACAAAAATACTTGTCATTTAATGCCATAACTTCTAGAAGCACACTTTAAAGTTAACCCTGTAAATAATGTGTCAGCTACATGTTTTGCATAAATAAAATCAATATGATTATGTAAAACAAACCTACCCACCCCCATTAATATACCTGACACCAATACCATACCAAATAATAAGTAGATAAAAGTAGCCACAGGAAAAAGGTAGTTATACTTAAGAAATCCATATCAAGTTCAGCAGTATACCACCTTCGTAACCAAAAAGTCTGTTCTCAATTACTGATCATATTATAAGTAGATACCTAATCTCATAAACGTGTTCCAAATATGAACCCAATCTACAAAATACATAGCTAATCTCTGTAATGTACACCTAAACTCTCCAGTATGTATCTAATCTACCAAATATGCACATAAACTACCAAATGTGTGCCTAATTTCCCACACATACCTAATCTCACAAACACCAAAACATCACCACAGAACCTTATACATGCTCCTCTGTGAAATGTCCCCATAATGATCTCATCACTCATAATGATCTGTAAATCTATAATACTACTAGATACCATAGCAGTTTGAAACAACATAAACATTTTTTTTAAATTAAATCTGCCATAGAAATAAAGCTAAGTTTTGTTGTAGCACATCAGCTGTGCAACAGATTGCACACTCGCCTTTGGTGCACTGAGTGTGTTGTCCTTTGGATGAGACATGAAACAAAGGTCTGACATACTTGAGCAGCTGGTAGCTCAGGTGGATGTAAAAGAATCCAAAGGACCTATAGAAAAGAGCAGGTGAACTTCCCCATTATCATGGTCAAATTTCACCTATGGGTCCCCCCTGAAAAGAAGCCATTAGCCTAATGAGACTAACCCAGTTAATGCAGTTAAAAGTCTACAGTGAAATCATTCATAAGGTATCACTTTTTATTTTAAATAGTAATTGACTATGTAAGCCTACTGGACAAATTGTTCTTTTTCAGGGATAAACTCGGAGCACTGTCTCGATAAGTGACTTGCTCAGTGTCACACGGCAGGCATATGAAGGTGTATGGAATCAAACCTGTGTCTTGGGTGGAGGAAGCAGTTAATTAACAATGCTGAGTTTTAGTCCAATGATCTAACTTCCAGCAAATACTACACAAGAAAAGAAACAAAGCAAGTTCGTAACAACAAAGCCTTTGAAATCAATGGATAATAGTCTGTAAATTGAATATGTTGAAGTTTGGTGTTGGATAGGTACAAGCTATCAGCTGACTGATCAGTGCATGTTCCCGTCATCATGCTCATCTGCTTTAAGCAGTATATGAAAAACATGAGGTTGTGGATACAAGCTGTGCAAGTCTGTTAGACAAACTCTCTGTAGCAGAGTTTGCGGTTCAGAAATCTGCAAGCTTCTCTGACTCAGAGACACTGCTCATTCTAGATGAGCGGAGAAAACTGAGATGCTTTAAGTACACAGTGAGGATATTCCTGGATACCTTACAGGTGTGCAAGACACAGCCTATTGTGTGGAGGGCCCACAACAGATCCAGCACATGTTGACTAGTTTATATCACTCAACTTACCTAGACTGCCTGGAGATCACATAGGAAAAGCTGAAGACTGGTCCTGAAAATCAGGAATTTTGGGCTGCCCAACTCAGCTTCCCATGAATGCGATTCCCACAGGCCAAGTGCTTCTTAAAAGGATTGAACAGAATGGTGGCCTTCCCTACTAGAATTTCTCCCTCACAGGTCTAGAGACAGGGATTTATTCCTGAACTATGACTGCTGCCTGAGATTTGTTTTGAATGTTCACTGCATGGGGTTTCATTGTGTACTCTGTTTTTTCCCACCTCCTCTGACCCTCTTTCTCTTTGTAAAAAAAAAATATATATATATCAAGGACCATTTCATATACTAATTTAACAATTTATCAAATCAGTAAGTTGAAATTTATTAAGTCAATGCTGGACCAGAAATGAAGTAGCACAAATTCATTACAGGTCAGGTGTTGGTAGCACCATTTGTTGTTCTAAGAAATGTGTTCAGCTGATATTTCCATTACAGATTTATTACTATTTATTGTTTCATTTCATTTTACTCAAGAAGAGAATGCTCCTTATGTTGACAGTCCAAGATTTCGAAATGTGTTTATTTTTTTCTGTTATAAACATAAAAGAGTTTCATGGCATTGGCTTAGAATGTCCTCAATTATAGTGTGGTGTAGTCTCAAAGTTTTCATTTACAAGAAATAATAAATAGCTGTTCCCAGACAGTGACAGTACTAGCAAAACATATAGTACAGTTAACATGGAAAACAGCAGTGAATTCTGGGAATCAATCAGCTCTTGTAAGATTCAGTGGATGCTGTAATTCAGCCATGAAACCAAAACTATTAACAACAGTTATGTATCACTGCAGGTTGTATTATGGAACCCCAAACATCAACAGAGTGGGGGGACTAATATGACAAAAAATAATGTGTAAAACTGAAGCAAAATCTTATATATATACATATATATATATATATATATATATATATATATATATATATATATAGAGAGAGAGAGAGAGAGGGAGAGAGAGTGATCTTCATGGTAAGAGAAATCTCCCAAGATAACGGAGTCAGTGCCAGTGCATCCCAGCAGTTATTTCTTATGGAAAACATTGTCATTGTGTTCCTCTGTGGTTTGGTATTTGTTTTTTATATATTTATTTATTTGATATTAGTTGAAGGGTTAATTGTTGCTTGGGGAATTTCACCTCAGCCTCCTGCAAATTGGCTATCATTACTTAAAAGCTAACACCAACAGCTACAGTATTTTTCCTCCTTCAAGTACATTAGTTTTCCTCTTTCTCTTTCCATTTTCTTTAAGGTTTATTCTTTGTTTTAGTGGATATATCCCTCCCATATTTCTTTCAATAATCCTTGACTGCATATCTTCCCCTTCTGTCCTGTATATCACAATATATTCTCTGCCCTTTTACTTGCCACCACTTTAACACCATATTTTCCCCAATATAACACATCACCCCGATTTTTCCACCCACTCCTCTATCCCTAAACCTGCCGAAATATTATCATCCAGATAGCCACCATGATACCAGTCTGCATGCTGACTCCCTCACATCTCTGTCTACTGACCCACTCAACATCTTTACCTTTACACTTCTGCACAACCCGTCACCAACATCCTCGTTGTACTATACAGCATGGTGTAGCACATCTAACCCTTAACTCTCCCAAAATAACATCCACCTTATACTCTCCCAATGCAAAAGACTTTTTCAAATACATCATACAGTTACACAACCCCGTAATTCCGAAGCTAAAATTAAAAATTAAAATAAAATGCTTATCCTACAGCCAACCTATATCTTCCAAATTAAATCTCAGTAGCGACATCGATCCAAACCCTAGACCATCCCACAGACCTTTAACTCTACAACCCCCACAAACCACTCCAATACAACATAACACAATGTGTTCTTCCCTTAACATTACAAATATAAACATTAGAGGTATTTGCAAATACCACCCCCCCCCCATTTCCATGCCTGACTTAACCTACATGCTACAGACTCAGTAGTATTAACTGAATTAAATTATACCTCCAAACAGTAATATACCAAGAACAGACATATAAAATAAAAGGGATGGTGGAGTTAGAACACTATACAAAAATTATCTGCAACTTACCTCTTCACCACTAAATCCTCCATAAATTGGTAAGACAGAAATTTACATATCTACTCTCCAATTCAACCAAAACAAGAAGTTATCCATCAGAGGAGCTTATCTGCTACCTGGTAATAATCTCTATTGCAGAAGATTTCTACTGCTGGGTTACATGCAACATCTACCAAGAAAAATGTATACTGGGTGATTTTAATATTTATTGGCTCTCTCTTTCGTCTCTGACTCACTGACCAATCAATAAATCTATTTCATCTCTAATAGCTAATCACCACTCCCACCTGTTATATTAAAGGCAACTCTAAGGGAATATGAATTGACTGGATTCTTACCTGTATGTCTCATAAAATCTTTACCTCAGGTACCTTTCCAGATACCTTAAATAATTATCTCCCTATTTACATAATAAGAAAGCAAACTAATGTTCAAAAGCAGCCACATTTCAGCATAGCCCATAACCTCACACATTTCAAAAAGATTAATTTATATCCTATCTAATGCTATGTAACTGGAATGCTGTAAAATATATTCCACTAGATGATTCACTAGCTCTTTTTATTTGTACTTTCTTTCACGTCATAAATTAACTTGCTTCACTCAGAAAAAAAGAGTGCTAGGGCCACACCTGCCCACTGGTTGTCTCAAAATACAAAATTCCTTATGAGACTTAGAGATAGAGCCGAGAATACTTGGCTAGCCAATAAAACACTAACAAATCTGCAAAAACTGATTGAACTCAGAAACCAAACTAAAACTCAAGTTAAGTTAAGTTAGATTAAAAAAAAACATACTACACAGACTTTCTACTCTGTAAAAAACTGAATAACATCCTCCCAGCTATTTCTTAACCCAAATAAATCCAAACTAATCATATTTACTCTCAAACAGCTTGAAATCAACAAAGCCTCTTTCTCACTTACCTCAGTCAACAAAACAAAAATTTAACACATACTAATCCACTAGGCATCTGTGTAGATGAGAAGCTAAAATTTGACACACGCATCCAAAATATAGTGAAAAAATTGCAAAAAAATTACATTTTCTCTTTAAAGCCAAACCCTTCCTCTCAGACAATATATAAGGAAACACATGCCTCTTCTCTCCTCTTGCCAATTCTAATGTATTCTGCTCCCATCCTTAACAACATCCAAGTGACCTTGCTTAACAAACTTGAGCAATGTTACTATAAAATAGCATGATTCGCTGCCAACCTTCCAAATAGAACCCAGCACTGTGCTGCCCTAAGGGAATTATAGTGGCTGAAATTCCAACATTATCTAACCTTCTTACAACTTCTGCAAATCCATAACATTGTATACAAACTGAACAATTGTCCATCCATTTCCAACATCATACAAATATACAACCCTTCCAAGCTAATACATTCATTGGACAAATACCTATTACATGTATCTCAACCCAATAATTCTGCTGGCAAGTCACTGCTCTCCCACCAACTCGCTAAATCCTGGAACTACATTCAGCCAGTAATGCTACAAGAGCACTCCCTAAAATCATTTAAAACTCAAAAAAGTCCTACTTTCTCAGTTGCCAGCTCTGTACATGTGAGGTCCCCATATAATCTACAAACCCTTACAAACACCACTCTTTTAGATAACTGGTCATAACACAGCTACTACTTCACAATCTCTGACTACCTATCGTCTACCTCTCTCCACTACTATTTCCCTTTTACCTAGACCTCATCAATACTCCTTCATAATCTGTTACCATCTTCATCCTACAATGACTTCACTGTCTCCTACTCAATACCTATTTTCAGTTGATTCCATTTGAAGTTAACCACACTGCCATTAGCTTGATATTAGCTAGTGTTTTACTGTATTTATTTAACTGTCATATTTTCATTAACTTTTATATCATTACAGTTCTGTGCATGCTCATTTTCTCTTCTATGTATGTACATTTACTATTTTTTGATTAACTATCATATCATTACTAGTTTATGTATATATGTATATTTATTATGTAAATATTGTATAACTGCCCTCTACTCATTCTGTAAAAGGGAACATTTCTCTTGGGCCTTCACTGAAAATGGGACCTATGCCCAGTTGGATTTTCACAGTAAACATAAGTTATAGATAAATCAAAATGAAATAGTTGAAAGATCCTGCTTCTAAACATCATTTGCTTTAACATATTGCTGTTAAATGACTCTTTCTGCCAACATATACAAAACTTACATAGAATTATTTAGAACATTGTTAATAAGGCATTTATGCTTTAAATACAATATTTTTGAACAACGGTGAATATTTCAGTGGCATGAGACTACAGACACTTAAAGAAAGGAGAAAGTTTTAAAATAATGTTGTATAAGTAATAGCTGTTCTGGGAATGAGTGAACTCTCTGTTGACTATTACATTTGTTGCATAGTTGATGAGTGTAAAATCAGATTAAAGAAAGCAAAAAACAAGGGATGAAGTACCCAATTGACTGATAACTAACTATAGGATGGAAGTGAGAGGCCATAGGTCCACTGCCATAAATCCAGGTATCGACACACAGAACTTGAAAGGCCTGCTTTACTCTCACCTCATTAAGAACTCCATTGCTGCTCACTAAAGTAACCTTGCAAATGAGTTCATCCTCCGTAAAGGAAATTGATTACTTTCCATGGCAATTAACATCTGGTCCTGGGTCAGATCATTAGGATAATTTGTTAGAGAAAAACTAAAGGTGATAGCTACAGGGTAATAAAGTTTTTTTTTTCTGCGTGTAAATGATGGCAAATCATCCCAGTTACAGACAGCTAATTCAGTTTTTGACTTTGTGTTTTGTGCCTTTAACTTTGGCTGATATTATGATCATGTTTGCAATATCTGAGAACATGCAAGCTCACTTTCACTAGATGTAAACATAAATGGATGCATATTTATGGACACAAACACTCTGAAAACTTTTATGTGCAGTGCATCATTCAAAATGTATGTATTAATAGTGCATTCGATAGTACTATAAAAAATTACATATCATATATATCATTTTAGGTAACAGTGATAATTTCCTGTCTTAAAGGCATCATAAGCAATGAATTGGTAAAGCACTTATCAATTTTACAGGAGCAAAGGGCTTAGAACCAACTACATTTTTATTTTCAGATTGAAAGGTTTGCACATATCAAATGTAAAGTAGAGTTATGCAGAGCAGCAGCATTTTTCTGCAGCTGTGATCTGAAAGCAAAAAAAACAACTAATCATCATACTTAAATCTATTCACATTTGCCAACCATCCACCAGTAAATAAGGCTGGATCTGTGTATTCTCATTGTTTACATTAATATCCTTAGGTTAATTAAACAAAATAAAAAAACTGATGTGCTGTCTTCTGTTTTGGTCCATAATCTTATCTATAAACATACTTTAAAAAACAAATATTCAGTTTTTCATGTTATAGGGAACTTGTAGAGAGAATTAGTTCTACTTTACAGAGTAGCGTGGTTGGATCTCTGCTTTCCCACTGCTTTGACCACTGGTGGTTAGCACTTGGCTACCACCAAGGAATGACACTAAAAAAGGATCCCCACCACAACAGGAAGTAGCATATGTGAAGTACAAAACAAATATTTGTGCATGTTGTCTTTTAGTATAGAAATCAAGACAGAATGAAAAAAAGAATAGAAACAAACCAGAAACAAATACATGGGTGAGAAAGGAAGAGTACTTGGTCTGCTGTGAATGTCTACTTTTCTGTAAGTTTAAACAGACTATATTTTTGTATTAATCAGTAAGTTACCTCTTTATAAATCTATGCTTGTCTGTAAGAAATTCAGTGTAGGAACCAACTGAAAACTTTTTTTCACAAAAACAGAAATGCATGCTGAGCTGTATATTATAATATCTACCATCCCCACAGGGTTAGAATCTCACAACATGGTTATTAAAGTATGCTAGACATGATTTTGAGCAGCTACCTAAATTAATTATGATATATTTAAAGTCCGAGATGTTTAAACACAGTTGTCTTTATAGTCAGATTCATCTTTCAATAAATCTTAAGAGAAGAGTAATTATACAATATATCGTTACCTGGTGTGAGAATAGAACTCTCAGAATTCTGCACCACAGGTAGGCGTGCTACCTTTAGCACCACTGACACCTGTTTATTGTTGGTGGAGCCAGATGCAGCTGTCACTAAATCTTAAGAGAAGTATAATCATCCAATATGGCATTAACATTTACATTCCTGAATTAAAAGTGCAATCGTCCAACAGTAATTAGCATTTACATTTCTGAATTAAAATTTAGGACCTGTTTAATTCCCACCATGAATGGTACCCTCATTGACAGTGAGTCCTAACAAGGTGAACCATCATAATTCTCACAAGCAAATGAAACGCCCCCTACGCTTAAAGTAAAACTTCTAAGTGCTGGAAGTATTAACAAAACAGACATCTTAGCTGACACAAACACAACCCAGAGACTGTTGCTATTAACAAAAAAAAAAAAACTTCCCACGTTTGTGTTAAGTACTTCTTCTCATTATTGTATTATATCCATAACATGAGACCAGACAGAGGAACTGTAGTACAAAACCACAGTCTTCTTCAAATCCTTTTGCCATCCAATGTTATGTCAATTACTTCTAAAAATTGTCTTAGCCTAAAATGTATAATCCAATCTATGCTCTTAACAAATAAAGCAAGAAAGCAAACATTTCATAAATCATTAGTGTATCTTACTTCTCCTCCTCCAGCAAAAACAAGTTCAAAAGCCTAATAAAACAAATAATTGTACAAACCCTTCAAAACTCCTTCTACATGTCATAAATTACAATATAAACCTTCTTGGACATCAGAAAAAGGACCTTTTGAAGGTCTATCAGACCTGGGGAGGCAAAAACTAGTCCAAGAACCCACAGAAGTAAACCCAATGTTAGGCAAATAGTCCCTATCAGAGCTGGTTGTAATTAATATCCTTCAATCTCTCTTCTTACCCCACATTTTCTCCTAAAGACTGACCACCATCCCATTTCCTTTAGGCTCAATGTCCTAACCCAGAAAAGGCACCCATAAAAAATACAGTTTTCCTAAAATCTCAAATATAATAGGTAACCTGAAAAGTCAACTAAGCTCCTTTGACTGGTCACCTGTACACCATTCTCATATTTCTGAATATTCAACCAACACCTTAACATTCATTCTACTAAAACTTCAAAACACATACTTTCCAGCTGTAGTGAAACTCCTAAATCCAGAGATTAACAACTGGGTTACTTCAGAAAGCATTACTTCAAATTCATGTACAATCTTTGTTTGTAATGGAAGCAATCTAAGCTACCTTCAATTTAAGAACCTTTTAGAACACTTCCAAACACAGCCACTTTCATTTGACCCCTTTTTATGCCACTACAGACATTCACACATATATGCCCACACATACATACTAACACACATACTCCAAACCCCAAGTCTCTGCCAAACTTTGCTGACCTTACTTGTACCATAACTTCTTCCATTGAAGTCAATGGGTAAAAACTGCCTTTTGTATCAATTGTTTTCCACCAAACATAATTATTTATGCAACTAAGTGATTCTGTGAATTTCTCAGCTGTGTATATCAGTAGCTAGCAGCATTTCTAGGGGACAGCACATGACTAATTAGCAGTAGCCGTTCTTCTAGATTGCATTGTCATCTACTCTGGCCTTTGAGACCACCCTCCATGCTTTTGATCCCCCTAGCATGAACTCACAGTAGCAGGGTAAGCTGTTAATCAGAATGCGTTACCTTGAATGGGAAGCTGCTGATGGTAAGACTGTTCAGGTAATCATTTGTGAATTTGCACAATGTATAGTGTCTCAACTTAAAGCTTTGATCTTGATAATTTATGGTATTCACAAATGTACAGTCTGTGTCATACAGTAGATTTGTTAATCTTGTTGTTACTGTGAACACGTGACTACACATTCATATGTTATTAAATGCTGCTGTTCTGTCTCTCATGTGTAATGCTGTTTTTCATCTCTTGGTTATATACTTCAGGCCGAGTCTGAAAAAAGACCATGTGAACAGTGTTCTACCCCAATAAACTATTACAAATAAAGATACGAATTAATGTATTCTTGATTGAAATTCAACAATAATGTTTTACCTTAAAAAGTGAGAATAACTCATCATTTCCATTTATTTACATCTGCATAACTTTTCATTTCTGGTTCAGTATTTTAAAAAGCAGAACACATATTAAATAACTGGCTAGTTACAACTTTTCATCAAAATATGAACTTGGCAGTAATCAAAGATTTTACACAAGGAAGATTCTCTCTCTTCTAGGAAGACTTATAAACTGTGGTCACCACTCCATTTCTGACAGACTGTTTAGAAGAAAATTATTCTTGGCACATAAAGCATTTAATTATATGACTTTTTGAGTGTTCTTATCATTATAAATTCACAACTCATGTATAATTAGATAAAAAAGCAGCTGACAGATGAGCTAATATTTGCACACAGTTCCTTACTAGACTGTGAAATAAACTGGCTCTTGCAATACACTCTTTTATGCATTTAGGTCATATTACAACAGACTCTGCATCATATTATGAATTATTAGAAATGTTCACTCATACGTGCAGAATCAGAGCTCCTTGACAGTAATCACCACTGAGACAACGCGATGCTGTGAAGTTATGAACTCAGGCAGGCACACTGTTCTCTCACCATCTGTGACAGTTTTAAATGCAACGCTTCCACACATTATGTACAAACCATGACTCTCCATCAAAGTTTACTCTACCTAAACACTGTCAGCATAAAAATACAACATGGAAATGAGTCAGTGGGCAGTGAAGCAACAAAACACAAATTTCTTCCATTACCTGATTTCCAAACAATTACAGTTTCTGCCATTCCTAATAATAAGGCATGGATTCGGTAAGGTTTATCTATGATTGTTGGATTAAAATGAATAACTACAAAACTGAAACAAGAAATTTCTCCTGCCAAACCAATGATCTAAATATACCTTGGCCTGTAAGAACCCAGTTGCTGAGCCATCCCTTCCTTTGTTTTAACCATTACATATTCTGAACTTGTTAGAAAGCTTGTATTTTAGTTTCATGACACCTTGACATACAACTGATCCTTGCGGATTGAATCCCACTCTCAGAAGTTGAAATTCATTGGACACTTTTGGTTGCACTGTGTCTTTCATGCTGAGAAGTATGACTTTGTGTTTTAAACTGATGAATCATCACTGTAATATTGCTCATTCATTCTCTGTTTAGTGGAACAATTGTTTTATCATATTGATAACTGTTTTGCTGCTTTTGCAGCCAGGAAATGTGTGAAACACAGCTCTAATAAGTTCATAGGTTTGTACTAGGCTAATGGCACTGGAGCCTTTACAAGCCTAGCCCATAGAAATGCCCTGGCCTCATGCAGCCCAATGTTAATTCCCAGTGCCTCTATCAAGTAGAGCCACTGGAGTGATCCCCAGGGTGAACTTTCTATTTCCCATCCATTCATCTCTTGAAGAGGGCCAGTGAGGGGTAAGGGGGTACTTGGGCAAAAATTCCTGCTTTTATTTTTATTATTTCAAAATGAACTATACTGGTCACATTTTTATTCATATGTTGATTTTGAGGTGTGCAGCTACTCAATAAATGGGATTTTCAAAGTATGACTTCATATAATATGTATTAAAGGTCATTTTAGAAATTAATGTTGATTCCTTCTAAAAGTACATTTTTCTGCACCTTATTTTTGTGTATCAGATTTTGACCAGTAATTGTTGATGGCACAACTTAATATTGTTAATTACTGAAGATACAAATGTTTCAATATAATCATCAGATGTATTAATTTGAATATTTTTGTCTTTTCTTGAGTACTGACTAGAAAAAAAGAAAGATTGCTTAGTGTGCAGAAAAAAATGACATATGTAAACATGGAATGAATGGTTTAGTTAGTGAACTGGATGAGTTTCTTTATATAGTACAGCATGACCGTAATTAGTTACCCTAGAATAAATTCAGTGGTGCAAAAATATATTTCATAGAGTAGCCTCAAGAGGAATGACTCATTTGTCATTCTTGGGGTGGGGGGATTCAAAATCTGAAGAATGTCAATGCATGAAGAACTTAATACTAGCATACAGATGACTGGATTTACCTGTGTGGCCCTCAGAGATGGCAAGTTACCGTAGTAAAACATGATGACAACAGACCACATACAATTCTCCATTTGCATGCCAGGAAAAATTGTGCACCCATGACCAAAACAAACATCCATATGCACTGAGTGTCTTTTTGGTGTGCACAATGACAGCTTCTGCAAATGTATACTAAGCAGAAACAGTGCATCTGCCAGGAAGGCAGTGCCTGCAAAGTAAATAATATTTAATCTGTACCACAGTAACTGGCACAGAAGGATGGAGCAGGAAATATGAATACAATCCACCTTTCAAATAAGGCATTAAACTGAGGCCCCATCTATCTGAGTTGGTGGTAGATCAGGTGGATAAAAAATATCCCACCATATTTATCAAAAAAAAGAGGAGGGGAATTTCCCTAATGCCCTGGACACATTTCTACTAGTCTATATAAATATCAGCCTAGTGGGACAAACCTAGTCAACAAAGAATAAATAAATAAATAATCAACAAAGGATGGATAGATAGATACACAGAGAGACAGACAGACAGACAGACAGATAGATAGATAGATAGATAGATAGATAGATAGATAGACAGACAGACAGATAGATAGATAGATAGATTAGATAGATAGATAGATAGATAGATAGATAGATAGATAGATGATAGATAAAGGGAGAGAGTATTGTGGCTGCAAGAAAGCTGCAACAGGCATAACAATGTACTGTGGCTAGCAGTGGGAGATAGTATCAATGCAATTTGCCCGATGAAGGCAGGAACTACAAGCAATAATACACAAACTTACTGAAAGACACACAAAGGGAATAATGCAGTAATCCTTTATGACTTCACACAGTATTTAGATGAGCTTCTAGGAGAAGGTATTAAGTGTCATAGAAAAATATATGATTGTAGAAGTTCCATAGAAAAATGTGATTCATGTAGCAGCGTATGAAGCTGGTTTACATTTGGTGTATAACGGTATGCAAATGGCAAAGCTAAGATATAACATGTGCTGCAAAGGATAACCCTCAGCCATGCTGCAAAGGTATGTTACCATGATACTGTGCTGAGCTGGTCTCCTACAAACGTCTAAGTGAAAGATAACCTGACTGAGGTTGACAAAGTGACTTCTAAGACATTGCCTGTGTATGTGATAAAAAGGTATAATGGAAGGCACTGTGCCTGTCATTATTATATGAGTAGCATACCTCTCAACCTCTCAGTGCAAAAAATCTGGACAATGCCTAAAATAATGGGGGTGCAAATGCCAAAGACAGGGGCAGATATTAAATATTTCTTTTATAAAGTTAGAAAGCTGCTAGAATGACAAAATTTGTGTTATCAGTCTGAAACTTATGAAGTCTGAAGTGTAAATGTTTATCATTATTTAGTGATTTCAACTCTCAGTGATTTACCAGAAAATCCCACATTTTACGAGGATAAGATCAAAAATGTAAGGCAAAAATCTGAACATTCTGCAGAAATCTAGACAGTTGAAAAGTATGATGAACAGAGCATGTTATAAGCAGAAGGATACAAAAAGAGATGTAACTAGTGCTGGGTGAAGGGGATGGATGCTCCAGGTGCAAGTTATCAGTGGGCATTATCTTGAAAGTGTGGAGTATTGGCTTTTTAGATACATCCCTGTGTGTCACTCGCCCAGCTATTTAACAGCATAGCACATTAGTAATGGCAAGGAAATAGCATTAGTTCTTGGCTACAGTTCAGTGTCACGTTCATTTTTGTTGTTGTTCTCCATTTTGAGTTTAGGGAGATACCATTTGGGGATTACCTGAGGTACCAGATGAATTATTTATAGCAATGTATACACAAAGCAAAATAAAAATACACAACTAATGAGTGAATTATCAGCTGCAGGAGTATGATTATATTGACCCTTAACACTGGACATGATACATGCAGACAGGTAGAATCCAGAAGCATGCAAGTGTAGAAAGGATAGTTAAAGACAAGGTATATATGCATCTCCATGCAGTGAGTAGCAGCAGGTGGATAAGCTGCAGTGTAACCCAACAGCATCTGCAGTGAGTGCATGAGAGTGGTGTACCGGTATGTGTCATATACTCCAAGGTGAGCTTGCTGGGCAGCAACCTGGGCACTATGCATTCTCTGAAATAAATGACGGTACTGTTACAGTGGGTACTATCTATCTAGAGCCGTAAGAACACAATGACAACACCATCATCCATAGTAAGAAATGACAATCTGACAGCAACAAACTATTTGACACCATAGCCACTGACATTTGTGGAGGGGACAGTAAGTCTGTAACAAAAAGTGCAAACTCATATTGCTTGCCAGCATGTTTGCATAGATAGACTTTAGAGCAATATAGTACACGACCCGCAGTATTCACAGGAATGAGAGGTGCAGCATCTGGTAAACTCTGTAAGGCAGAACACCAGGTCAGGCACTGACACTTGTATACTGTCCACAGAGGCCTTTAAGATACAGCAAGGAAGCATATAACTAGTGCAGGTTGTAAACTGCCATGCTGTTACTTTTGATTCTGTTTTGCATGTTATCTCAGGGGGCTTCACTTTCTTATGCAACCCCTTTTTAGATTGCATCCATGCACAATGATTTATTACACAGCTAGCAGAGTGTGGTATGAGCACCAAGATATGATCGACTCATTATGCTGAACAGCATCAGTACCACACTGCCATGACATCTGTAGTGAAGGAAATTCTACCCAGATTCTATACATGGGCCAGATGTGTTACAGAAAGGGAAGTGCAACCTGGCACATATAAGTTCTTATATATGTATCTGTGAGTCGTGTGCTTATGTCTGTGTGCAATTGGTTGTGTGTGACTATGAAAGAGTCTGTGTGTGTGTGTGTGTGTGTGTGTGTGTGTGTGTGTGTGTGTGTGTGTGTGTGTGTGTGTGTATGTGTGTCAGTGCCAGAGCTCATGTATCTTTGTGTCTGTGTCTGCATGACCCAACTGCTGAATAAAATGGCCACTATACCACAGGCATCCATGAGTGTGACAAGGCTAGATTCTACCACATAGGATCATAGGAGGTTACTAGGCTAATGGCCCTGGGGCTCTTACAAGCCTAGCCAAGAGTTTATCCCCAAAAAAAACCTCAGTCAGCACCTGCTGCTCCTGTCATTGAGGGACAGAGGTGGAACCCCTGGGACAAATTTGTGGTTTCCGTCCACTAATCAAGGTTGCACTTGAAGAGGATCAGTGTGGTTCTCTGTTTGACCTGTATGGGAAGTCTATTCCAGAGACGGGGCAGCCTCTGGGAGACAAACCTGTCTCTCCAGCAGGTGTTGTTGATGTTGCATATTTGATCCAGGTCTTTTGAGCAGATAGTGCATGAGGAGTTAGACTTAAGGATATGGTGCATCTCTAGTAGGTCAGGGTCCTTGATTGCCTTGTAGGCAAGACACAGGTCACCCCTGAGCAATCCGTACGATACTGAGTAGAGTGACAGTGATTTGAGCCTGTCTGCATAGGACAGGTGTTGGAGGCCATGGATTCTCTTTGTGAGGTATTTCAGTGGCCTTTTCCGTTGATGCAGATGTTTGGAGAGGTACATCCCAAATGGGGCATTATACTCAATTATTGGTCTAATGATGTAATAACCTCTTTTTTTCTGGATGCAATCCCTTACACATGTGCCACTGTTATGTCCATCCTAGTGTGAGGCACTAAAGTAAGGGAAGGTCCCGCACCTCACTAAAGAAAAGAAAAAGAATGCTACACTATATATCCGAAGAAGGAAAAGAATGCTACACTATATATCCGAAGACGGAAAAGAATGCTACACTATATATCCAAAGAAGGAAAAGAATACTACACTATATATCTGAAGACGGAAAAGAATGCTACACTATATATCCAAAGACGGAAAAGAATGCTACACTATATATCTGAAGAAGGAAAAGAATGCCACACTATATATCCAAAGACGGAAAAGAATGCTACACTATATATCCAAAGAAGGAAAAGAATGCTGCACTATATATCTGAAGAAGGAAAAGAATGCTACACTATATATCTGAAGACGGAAAAGAATGCTACACTATATTTCCGAAGAAGGAAAAGAATGCTACACTATATATCCGAAGAAGGAAAAGAATGCTACGCTATATATCCAAAGACGGAAAAGAATGCTACACTATATATCTGAATAAGGAAAAGAATGCTACATTATATATCCGAAGCTAGGAATGGCACCTATGTTTCTTGCATTTTCATTGGAATGTGATTTCCTAAGGGGAGTCTTTGTCAAAACAGAGAGTTGTAAAAATAAAACATCATAAGAGCATTTTCAATGGATTGTGGATGATTTAATTAATCTCCACAGCCCACACGATATCCAAAATGGCTGAAATTGAGTCATATTTATTATAGCAGATTTTTGGTACTGTTGATTTTTATTTCACTTAATATTAGCAGAGGAAATCTCTATAGCTTAAATAGCAGATATCTCTTGTTCAAAATACAGAGAATTAAGACTCAGTTTTATTGAATTTGTTAAATTAATATCCAGATGTGTTACTGCTCAAGACTGGTGTTTTTATTCCCTTTATTTGTATTCATTTTATTTATGCTTTTCTGACCAGGTTAATCTCTCTAGCATAGTAGCCTCTTTTAAGTGAATACCCAAGCTGATATTGCTACTACTAGAAAAAATACCACAAGGGCATCGAGGAACTTCCATTACACTTTTCAATAAGTACTGTGGGATCTTTTACATCCACCCGAGCAACCTTCAACTCAAGCAGGTAGGACTTCAATTTAAAATCTCACCTGCAGGATGACACACTCAGGAATGCAGCACCACCCTAATGCTGCACTGCAGTGTCAGAATTCCAATAATCTGAAACGGGAATAGAACTCACAGCCTTCTGATCTTACAGCAACTACTTATTTTCTAATTTTCTGAACACTTCATAAATTATTCCCTTTCCTCATATTAATCTCAATTAACCAGTCACTTTATTTCTTATCATTCAGGCATTACAGGAACTCCTTTGTCATATTATTTCCCAGAAGCAATCTGTTTAGGTTACTTATAGGTTCATAGGTCCATAAGTTCAAAGGAGATTATAAGGCTAGCAGCTCAAGAGCCCTTACAAGCCTGGCCAGTTTTGCCTGGATTTTACCCAATTTTCTCTTTCCAATGGGAAATATAATAAGGTCAGCATGCAGTGCTTTGACAAGTTTTACAGACTGACATTGTCCATAAGGGACATGGGCACCATCCCAGTAGTGAATCTGTGATTCCCATCCATTGATCTAGATTATGCTTGAAGATGGTCAGGGAAGGGCTCAGCTTTAAATGAATAAGAAGCTTATTCCAGAGGGGGGACTGTCTCTGAGACATTTGTCTGTGTCTTCAGCACAATTTATTTGAGCTAGAGATCAGGTTTAGATTCTTGTTGTGCCTAACACTCATGCAGTTAGTTTTGTGAATATGCAGCATTTCCATTGGGACTGGGTCAGAGACTGCCTTTAGGTCAGGCATAGATAACTGCTCAGTAATTGGTAGGAAACTAAATATAGTGACAGAGCTTTTAATCAGTCCAGATACGGCATAGGTTCATAGGTTCATAGGTTCATACTAGGCTATCTGCCCTAGGGCATTTATAAGCCTAGCCAGAGTGTGTTTGGCTTTCGCCACCGCTTGGAATGAGTCCCATTTTAAGGTTTAGTTTACTGTACCTCTGTCTAACAGTGACACAGAAGTGACCCCGGGGTAAATCTACGATCTCCCATCCACTCGTCAAGATTTCTCTTGAAGAGAGTTAGTGAAGGGCCCTGCCTAACATGGACTGGGATTTTATTCCAGAGTGAAGGGAGCCTCTGGGTTATGAATCTCTCCCTCCAGCATGTCCTCTTTATTTCTTTGCTGAGGTTCAAATCTCTCGCTGGCGTAGCTCTGGTGGAGTTTGATTTTCTGAGGTGGAGCATGTCCATTAATTCGGGTTTGGACATGGCCTTGTACGTCAAGCATAGATCTCCTCTGAGTAGGCTGTATGCTACTGAGTAGAGCTGGAGTTTCTTTAGCCGGGCAGCATATGGCATATGTTTGAGTCCCTTTATCCTCTTGGTGAGGTACTTTTGGGGTCTTTCCAATTTCTGCAGGTATCGGGTAAGGTACATCCCAAATGGGGCATTGTACTCAATTATGGGCCTGATGAGGGAAGAGTAAAGGGGCACAATGACCTCTCCCGATCTAGATGTGAATCCCTTCATGATAAGGTGGGCAGTATAGAAGGTCTTTCTAACCACTTTGGCAATGTGAGTGTCAAACGAGAGGTTACTGTCAACTTGGGTCCCTAGGTCCCTAATTACTTCTTCTGTACTTAACGGATTAGCACCTATGTGGTAATTTCTGGGCACTTTGTTTTTCCCAAAGGGTATGACTATACACTTCTTGGCATTTAGTTTAAGGCCATAGCTCTGGCACCAGTTTTCCATTTCTATGAGACCCTTTTGAAGGATGCTTGTGTCCACTGGAGAATCAATTATGGCGCCCAGTTTGCAGTCATCTGTGAACTTGGTCAGCCACAATCCTCCCATGTTTGCCTGTACCTCAGAAAAATAAATACCAAACAAGAGGGGTCCCAGGACCGAGCCCTGTGGGATGCCACTTGTGACTGGTTTAGAGTCTGACATGGCTCCAGCAGTTCTGACCTTGTGGGTTCTGTCCTTGAGCCAGTTTGCAACCCATCTTATGACAGAGGGGTTTATATTTAAGCTGGAGAGCTTGTCTATGATGCCCGAGTGGGGTATTGTGTTGAAGGCTTTTGCAAGGTCGAGGTAGGCTGTGTGAACTACCTTACCCTCGTCAATGGCCTTGGTGACTGTTTCAAAGAAGTCGACCAGGTTCAAGAGGCAGGATCTGCCCTTAACAAAGCCAAATTGGGTAGGATCTAGTGTCTGTAGGTCCCCAATGTCTTTGTTAATGAATTCCATAATGATCCTCTCCATAGCTTTGCAGACCAGGCTCGTCAAACTTATGGGGCGGTAGTTTCCAGGGTCCATAGAAGCACCTCCTTTGTGGAGTGGGACCACTGTTGCTGTACACCATTCTTTGGGTACATATCCTGTAGTAAGGCTGAGATTAAACAGCTGCCTTATGTGTGGGTTTAGCTCTTCTTGGAGTTCATGTAGCACGCAACCCGGGACACCGTCTGGTCCCATTGATGCTGTGTTTTTAGCTTTGGAGAGGGCGGCTCTCACCTGAGCATTTGAGATGTCAGGGAGGCAACACTCTGCTGGGATAGATATTTGTCCCTTTGGGGGGGAGGGGGGAGAAAAATTTGCACTAAACCTGTCTGCCAGTATGTTGGCAATGTCTGTGGGTTCAGTGTATTTTTTGTCATCCTGGACTAACTCTGAGCATATCTGGGAGTTTCCACTCAGGTTTCTAACATAACTAAAGAAAGCCTTGTGATTATCTTTAGTGTCTTGTGCAATTTTTCTCTCAAAGTTGGCCTTGGATGATTTTATGAGTGATCGTAGTTTTTTACTAGTACTGATCAGAGATGCCTTCCCTTTTATGGATTTTGCTCTATCATGTAGTAGCTTCCTCCTTCTGTTGTATAGCTTATTAATGGATGGGGTCCACCAGACAGGACGTCTGCCTTTGGGGGAATGGGTCTTGGTTTTATTTGGGATTGCATGATCCATGCATTCCTGTAGGTGTCCATAGAATGTGTTTATAAAGGATTCAGCAGAGTGGGCTGTGGTTTCCACTGGCCCAGGGGTCTTGAAGGATTTCCCTTCGGTCTTAAAAAGTCTGAAGTCAGCTTTTGAGAAGTTCTTCACTGTGGTCTTCTGTGCTGGGGGTGGGGGCGGGATGTAGATTTCCAGGGAGATTAATTTATGGTCCAATCTTACCAACGAGGGGTATACTTCAGGTATGGAGCATTGTGTCCCCATGTTTGTGATGATCAGGTCTAATATGTTTTCCCCTCTTGTGGGAGAGGTGACTAGTTGTTCCATAGCATTTCAGTTTATGAATTCTAGGAACCTTTGGGATAGGGTATTGGGGCTTGAGTAATGCTCCCATGGTGGTCATACCCTGTATTTATCAATGAGAAACTTCTGAGGACTCTACAACTGTTGCAGGTGGCTGGTGAGGTATATGCCAAAGGGTGCATTGTACTCGATTATTAGTATGATAAGGGCTGAGTACAGTGGTACTGTGACACCCCAAGGTCTGCATGCCATGCTGTTACTTATAAACTGATCCACACAGAAGGATTTCCTCACCATTGTGGATACATGGTGGTCAATGTTCAGGTTACCATCTGTCTGAGTACCCATTTCTCTCTGCACTGGGCCCATTGTTAGGAGGTTGCTATCAATGCTGTAATTTCCAGGGGTATTTGATTTCCCAAAGGGTATTATTATGCATTTCTTTGCATTTAGTTTGGGAGCTATGACACTAATGCCAATCAGACTTTTCTGTAGGGTATTAACATTGTTTGTGGAATAAACAATTGCCCCCAGCTTGTAGTCATCTTCAAACTTGGTCAGCAAAAGGGCATCTACATTTGCCTTGCCATCTGAGATGTATATCACAAACAGGAGGGGGCCCAACACTGAGCCCTGTGGTACTCCACTGGTTACTGCCTCTTGCTGGATATGCATTATCCCAGTCTAATAACACGTGTCCTGTCTATAAACCATTTTGCTAGCCATAAAGTGATGGAGATGTTTATGCCCAATGTTGTGAGTTTATCTATAATACTTGAGTGAAGTATTGTGTCAAATGACTAGGCCAGGACAAGGTAGGTGGTATACACCATTTTACCCTTATCCATGGCCTTGGTGACCTTCTGAAAAATGTCCACCATATTGAGCATACAGGATCTGCCCTTGATGAAGCCAAATTAGGTTGGGTCTAGAGTCTGGAGATTTCCTATGTCATTGTTAATCATATCCAAGTTTTTCCTTTCCATAGCCTTGCATATGTGGCTATCCATACTTAATGGGTCAGTAGTTTCCTGGGTCCATTGATGATCCACCCATGTGCAGAGGGATGACTGTTGCTGTCCTCCACTGTACTGGGAGAAATCCTGTTTGGAGACTGTGGTTAAATAGAGATCCAAGTGAGTCCACTAGATCATGTTTTAAGCTATTTAATAGGCACCCTGGGATTCTGTCAGGACCCATTGATCCCATGTTTCTAGGTTTACAGAGCACAGTGGTAACCTGTTCTTTTGTGATAACAGACAAAGGAATGGTATGGGGTATTTCATGTGAAGTGGCTGGAGGTGATGCGGGGGGGGGGGTCAAATTTGTGTTGAACTTATTAGCCAGCAGGTATGCTATTTTTCTTGATGAATATAGGTAGTGCCATCTACAGCCAAATCACTGCTTTGCTGAGTGTTTTCCTTAAGATTTCAAACTTAACTAAAATGCTTTGTGGTTATCCTTTGCTTGGGAGGCTATTTTAGTCTCATATTTAGCTTTTGAGGACTTGACTAGTTCAATGATTTGCTTATTGAGACTAATGAGGGATTTTTCTTTCTCTGTTGTGCACCCTCCCATTTGTTTCTAGACAGAAATTTCTCTCTTTTCTTGCATAATCTATTTTTCCCAGGGCTCCACCAGGGTGACTTGCTTTTCTGGCTAGTCCTGGATTTAGTTCAGGCAGGTACTGCTGTTTCTATGCAATTGTTTGTGTTTGTGTGGGCATTTGTGTATACGTCTGCATAGGCTTCTGTGTTTTTGGATTGGTGGAGCTTTAAAAAATTATTTATGCAATCACTTAACGGAAGGAATTTGTCTTAGAAAAATTATTTAGGGTTTTAGGATTTGATGGAGGTTCTACCATTATATTTATTTCAAAGGAGACTGATTTATGATCTGATATTACCAATAACGACATTTAGCTGTGGGGGGGGGGGGGGTGTAAGGCTCCCCCATGTTTGTGAGTACTATGCCAAGAATATCTGAGCCCCTAGTGGGAGTGCAGATCAGCTGTTCCAGAGCATTTGCTTTGACAAAGTCCAGGAATATCTGAGCCTGCATGTTAGTGGTCCTATATATGTCTCCCCATTTATGGAGGGGTAGTTAAAATTGGCCACAGATAGTGTGTTGGGTTGAATAGTAAGTGATTCTAGTAACTTCACATATGCAGAGTGATTTTCATAGTTGGCGACCTGCAACTTGCGGTGTTACGTGGGGGATTTTGCCTGTGGTCAACTGGACATGGAATAGCTCGAGCAAGTCATCCTAACTCACCAGTCTTGTGATGTGATTATTTGTTTTTTTTTATATAAATAGAAACACTTCTTTCTTTCATTTTTCTTTTCAGGTGGTGATCTGAATGTGTGATAGGCATGGTAGCCTTGCACCGGAGTGCTTTCCACAGCCTTGAACCACATTTCTGCAGTGGCACAGACATCAGGATTCTCCAGTGTGAGAAAAGCTTCCAGGAAGTTCTTGTTAAGACTCCTAGCATTGAACAGTAGTATCTTCAGCATTAGAAGAATTTGCTGTACTGATAAGTCTGTTGGTTTGTCACTGCCTAAAAAAAGGCACTATGTAGGTGGCTAATGCCTTGGCCAGTATTTGAAAGCCTAGCAGTGACAGGTGCTGACCATCTCTGTCAAAGCAGCAGGGTCTGTGGACCATGAGTTCCATGCTGACAAATACTGGATCCTCTTGGATTATATTTGTTTCACATCCTTTATAGGTTCATAGGTTCATAGATAGGTACTAGGCTATCGGCCCAAGGGCCTACGTAAGCCTAGCCAACAAGGTTCCCTGGCTTGCGCCACCCAAGAAAGTTATTTTCCTGTGCCACTGTCGAGCAGAGACACAGAAGTGATCCCCGGGGTGTATTTCCTATTTCCCATCCACTCATCAAGATTTTTCTTGAAGAGTGCTAATGAAGAACTTTGCTTGACATAGATGGGTAGCCTGTTCCAGAGTATGGGAAGTCTCTGGGACAGGAATCTCTCCCTCCAGCATGTCCTGTTTATTGCGGTGACAAGGTTTATGTCCCTAGAGCGTGTAGCTCAGAGGGATTGGGATTTCTTTAGGTGTAGCATGTCCAACAGCTCTGGGCTTGGCATAGCTTTATATGTTAGGCAGAGATCACCTCGGAGTAGACGATATGCTACGGAGTAAAGCTGGAGTTTTTTGAGATGGTCAGTGTAGGGCATTTGTTTGAGGTCAGTAATCCTCTTTGTGAGGTACTTCTGTGGCCTTTCCAGCTGCTGCAGATGCCTTGTGAGGTACATTCTAAAAGGGGCTTTGTACTCTATAATGGGTCTAATGAGTGTCGAGTAGAGGGGGAACAATGACCTCTTTTTTCCTGGATGAGAACCCTTTTATGATGAGGTGTGCCATGTAGAAGGACTTTCTGACTACTGTGGTGATGTGACTATCTACTGTCCACCTGGGTAACAAGGTCTCTTATCACACATTCGGTGTTAAGTAGATTGCTGCCTATGTGGTAGTTCATGGGAACAGAGTTTTTACCAAATGGGATGACACTGCACTTTTTTGGCATTGAGCTTGATGCCATGGCTCTGACACCAGGCATCTGTCTCAGCAAGGCCCTTCTGTAGGATGTCCACATAATTTGGGGACTTGACTATGGCTCCTAGTTTGCAGTCATCTGTGAACTTCATTAGCCAGAGGCCTTCTATTTTAGTCTGTACTTCAGATAAGTAGATACCAAAGAGGACAGGACCCAGGACTGAACCCTGTGGTACTCCACTTGTCACTGGTTTAAAGTCAGATTTGGAGTCTGCAACTTTTACAGGGTGGGTTCTGTCAGTGAACCAGTTGGCAACCCATCTTGTGATGTAGGGATTTATACCTAGTTTAGTGAGTTTAGCTATGATTCCAGAGTGGGGGATGGTGTTGAAATCCTTGGCGAGGTCAAGATAGGCTGTGTGAACCACCTTACTCTCATCTACGGCTTTGGTGATTGCCTCAAAGAAGTCGATCAGGTTCAGTCGGCATGATATGCCTTTCACAAACCAGAACTGGGTGGGATCCAAAGTTTGGAGGTTACTAATGTCTTTGTTTATGAGTTCCATGATGATACGTTCCATGGCCTTGCAGACCAGGCTCGTCAGGTTAATAGGTCGATAGTTCCCAGGATCAGGGTGGCTCCCCCTTTGTGAAGTGGGATAACTGTTGCTGTGTGCCATTCAGTGGGCACAAATCCTGGTGTGAGGCTATTATTGAACATGGTGCTTAAGTGGGGAGCCAGTTCGTGGAAAACGTAGCCTGGGATGTTGTTCAGTCCCATGGACGCTGTGTTTTTGGCTTTAGAGAGTGCAGCTTTTACCTGCATAGTTATGATTACAGGGACTCTGCATTCTTCCTGTATAGATATGCGCCCTTTAGGGGGTGGGGGTGGGGGGGTAAAGTTAGCACTGAACTTATCTGCCAGTATGTTGGTAATATCAGTTGGTTCTGTAATTTTCATGCCATTGGGCTGTAACTCAGAGCAGATCTGGTTGTTGCCATCGAGATTCTTGAGATAGCTATAAAATGCTTTGTGGTTGTCCTTAGAATTAGTGGTGATTTTCTTTTCGTAGCTAGCTTTGGAAGATCTTATAAGGGATCTCAGCTTCTTACTGAGGCTGACCAGGGAGCTCCTCCACTCATGGGATTTTACTCTCTTTTGCAACAGTTTCTTCCTTCTGTTGTACAGTTTGTTTATGGCAGGGGACCACCAGATTGACTTCCTTTTTTTGGAGGATAGCATCTTGGTTCTGTTTGGGATAGCACAATCCATGCACTCGCATTTGTGTAGGATTCATCAGTTGTAACTGTGTTGTCCATCTGCATGGGTGTCATGAAGTTCACCACTTCTGTCTTAAGAAGCATGAAGTTGGCTTTGGAGAAAATGTTTTACCTGTCGTTTCCTTAATGGGGTGTGGGGGTGGGATGTGAATATCAAGGGTGATAAGCTTATGGTCAGATCAGACCAACGAGGAGTTGACGTCAGGTGTGGAACACCGGTCACTCATATTGGTAATGACTAGGTCTAGGATATTGTTGCTCCTGGTGGGGGTGTGGATAAGTTGATCCAGGGCATTGGAGTTTATGAATTCTAAAAAGTATTGAGCTAAGGAGTTGGTACATGAGTAGTTTTCCCAGTTAATAGTGGGGTAGTTGAAGTCGCCCATTATTAGAGTGTTTGGTTGAACCCTAATATTTTCCAGTACATCAAGAAAAGAGGAGTGGGAATCCTGGGGCATGGTGGGGGATCTGTAGCAAGCTACAATTTTGATTGCAGTTTTGCCCAGAGTTAGTTGCACTTGGATAACCTCGGATGCATTATGCTGAGCAACTAGCCTGGAGGTGTGGATATCCTTAATGAATATGGACACACCTCCACCTTTGGTATTTCAGTCCAGGTTACATGGCCGAAAAGTGTGGTGTGAGTTATAGCCTGGTAGTGCAGGGGTGCTCTCTGGATCTTTGAACCAGATCTCAGTCTCTGCACATATATCGATGTTCTCCATTTTAAGGAGTGCCTCGAGTGAGTGCATTTTGAGATTTTAGACTTCTAGCATTGAGTAGCATTACTGTCAGTTTTTGCTTGCCTGTTACAGTGGTAAATTTGTCATTTAAACCTTTCCTAAAAAAAGGCACTGTAGGGGCGGCAAGAGCCTTAGCCAGTATCTGGAATCCCAGGGGCGACAGGTGCAGGCCATCTGTGGCAAAGCTTAATTGCCTCCTATATTCAAAACCATATGTCTTATAATTAATATGATTTATTTCCTATATTCTCTTCTCATAAGAATCCATTTCATCACTCCTTCTGTTTTTACAGGATTCAGTGTGACTAAATGATTTGGTATCGTAATTTGGCCATTACTAAGGAAATTCTGAATAATTCTGTTTTCTATTTATTTGTTTGTTTTTTTTTTCTTTTGGATGTTATATTCATTTAGTAAAGTTAAACCCTTATTCTTCATCGCTGTTTAGAATGATGGCCACAAGGATCTTGAATGTACTTCTGATTCAGCACCTTCGCACAGGGTTTGGGGTTATTATAAGGGTTTATGTAACTACCTTACAGACACAAAGTGCAGGTTTGATTCTCACCTACCCACAAGGGCAGCTAGCCTAGTACCTACTTATTTGTTGCAAAGGCTTCGATAAGCCTGTGTCTATTGTAACTACCATGAAATATTGCCAATTATTCAAATTGTGTTTTGAGAATGTATGAAAGCAAGATTTAACTAAGAGTTATTTGTCTTCTATGCCATTGCACTAACATTCACCAAATTTGACTGTATTAGTCTCCAAACCACTATTTACAAAATGTCTTGCTAATAGGGTTGAATATCAAATGTAGCAGGGATATTTTATACTGAATGTTTCACTGTTCCTGCACAGTAAAGACAAGTAATATAAACCACTGACTTTAGCAAACTAATATTTTACCATGTTTTCTATTTTCTTTCAGTTGCTTTTCTAATATCCCCTCTATTATCTTCTCTCAGTCATGCTAGTATTTAACAGAACAATAGTGTATTTCTTAATGCATTCACCGTTTGCCCATGCTGTATGTTTTCTTTACTAAATACCACTTTTCCAAGCTGTTTTTCCCAAAAGATATTTAACATATCATCCATATAAAAATTCTAAAACATTTATAGCGGCACTTCTGTTTCCAGTGACACGATGCGAATGACTTTTCCATTTCCAGCCATGGATAATAATTACAAATTAAAGCTTTGTATGAGGATTTTTTCTGTGTACATAGATTGTTTGGTGCTTGTAATTTGCTTGTCTGCATTCCGGCTAAGACATAGAAGTGGAATGCTAAGCTTTCATAGAACAATGGAAGGACTTTCTTACTAGTCCATGTTTGTGGAGCCGGAACATTATGTCACTCATGGAGGTGGACAAGCAAATATAGTTTATTTTATTTATTTATTTTTATTTTACATTTATTAACCAGGAAAGTCCGACTGGATATAGGTCCATTTTCAGTCGAGGCCTGGGGAGAAAAGCTCCAGATGTACAAAAACAAGTGTAAATACAGTGAAATTATTACAGTGAGTTATCACAAAACTGAGATTTGTTTGATATGTACATACAGGTACATGTTTTTCCTCACATACACACAGCAAAGGTTGGAAGCAAGTAGCTGAGAAAGAAATAGTTAAAGATTTCATCTGAAAAAGGAAAACACATATATTAAGGTGGTTATCATACATGGTGTAGTGCTAACTTTAAATCTATCCAGTAGGTGGGTAATACACAGAATTTTAAACAGTTAGAGAGTCAGACTTTTATTCTTGTAATGAGGTTCTGATTTATGAAATATGTTTGAATGGTGGTTAGTCAGGGTTTGTACAGGGACAAAACCACTGCATTTTTAGGTATTTCCTAAGGGATTTTTTAAATTGGGATAAGAAAGGGTTAGTGATTAGTTCAGCAGGAAGTAGGTTCCAGTTTTTACCAGCAGAGTTGGAGAATAGTGATTCACCAGCTGAATTGTTGGTTTTAACAGTTTGCACTAGCAATTTTTGTAAGAGCAAAGGGATTTTAGGTTACTGTAGGGGGTAATAATATTTTTCAGTATGGGTGTGCTGTCTGATTGGTAGAGGATTTTGTGAACAACTATTAGTTGGTTATATTGCAGTTGATAGGGTAGTTCCAGCCAGTCTAACGACTGAAGGTTAAGGCAGTGATGGGTTCTATAAGCTGATCCTGTGGAAAATCTGTCAATGTTATTGTAGCACCTAGTTAATTTATTGAGGTTTGATTTGCTTAGGTTTACGAAGATGGGTGAGGCATAAAGAAGGGTCGATAGCAGATGTGTATGGGCAATAACAGTTCTAGCAGATGGGGTTAGGAATGGTTTCATCCTGTATAAAGAGCCTAATTTTTTATTAACTGTTTTTAATAGTTTTGTCTATGTGAGCATCAAACTTGAGGTTGTTGTTGATGATCACTCCCAGTAGTTTAGTACTAGGTTCTGGGGAAATTATGCTACCATTGTTAAATGTTATGGTGAGAGGTGGTGAGGGGACCTTGCTAGTGGGGGAGAAGAGTAATAGTTTGGTTTTATTTGGGTTTAATAGTAGTTGGCGCCCAGTGAGCCAGTTCTCTACTTTGCTGAAAGTGATTTGGGACAAGGATTGTAAATGTGTGGGGGAGGTGGCAGAGCAGATTAGGATTGAGTCATCTGCATACTGAATACAAGCTGCATCAGGGATGACTTTGTACAGGTCATTAATGAATATGAAGAATAGGAGGGGACCTAATATAGATCCCTGTCGGACTCCAAGGGTGACAGGTAAAAGGGACGATAGGTTATTCTTCCATAGTACAGCTTGTTGTCTGAAACTTAGGTAAGAATGAAGCTAGGTAATTGCTAGGTTATCTATGGAGAGTGATTTTAATGTGTTTAAGAATAGCTGGTGATTTACCATATCAAATGCCTTGGATATGTCAAGGAAGAGGGCTGAGGAGAGTTTGTTGTCATTACAGTTTTGATTTATTGTATGGGAGAAGGAGAAAAGGGCTGAGGTTGTACTATGGCATGGTCTAAATCCATGCTGGGAGGGGGCTAGGAGAGTGTTTTGATTCAGATAGGCAAGAAATTGCTTGTGGATACATTTTTCCATTATTTTAGCCAAGGGAGACAGAATGGCTATAGGCATATAATTTGAAAGTTTAGTGGAATCTTCCCCTTTATGAAGAGGAACAATGTGGGAGATTTTTCAGATGTGGGGGATATAGGCTTCATGGATAATTCTATTGATTAAAATTGATATGGGGTATGCTATTTAATTCGCTGCTTTTGGAGATATTTTGCAGGTAGTAGGTCTGCTGAAAGGGTGGTGGTTTTCAGTTTTTTTAAGTAGTGACTTAATAAAAGATGTTGGTACTGGATCAAGCTTAAAGGGAATCTTATTATCAGGTGTGGATTGGTGGTACTTGAGGTATAGGGAGATAGCTTACTGGCTAGGGATTGCACAGTTTCTGTAAAGAAAGTGTTAAAGGTGTTAGCAACAATTTTAGGAGGTTGTTGGAGGGTAGTTAAGGGGGTAGGGGTAGTTCATTGGTGTGGGTGGAGAAGTTTGTCTATGCCTGACCAGAATTTTTGTGGTTGATTTGGTGCTTTTGTTGCAGATTACAGTAGTAATTCTTTTTGTCTAGCATAATAGACTTCTTTATATCATTTCTCAGCTGTTTATATATAAGGTGGTCTTTTGGGGATTTAGTGGTTCTCCAGGAGGTCCATGCTTTGTTTCTGCTAATAATTATTTGTCTTGTATCACTGGACAGCCATGGTGCTACTTTGTTATTGGTTCTGGTAGTGTATGGGGAAGCATGGTTATCCAGGATAGCAAGAAATGTAGAATTAAATATGAGACCGCTTCATCTAGTGGAAGTAGCCTTTGGTTGGACCAGTCACATGTGCTAAGTTCATTCTGAAATTTAGTCTAGTCTAAGATGGCTACCCCCCTCCTTTCTTAGAGATGCAGTCAAGTCTTAATATATTGTACCCTGGGGGTATAATCTCATTATCAATGGTAGGAGGCTTGAGCCAGGTCTCAGTAAGGCATAGTATATCAGGGGAGGAGACATCCAGGAGGGCATGTAAGTAGTGAATTTTCTTGTTTATACTTCTAATGTTTAGGTGACACACTAGGAGTGAGCTGGATGCATTATTTGAGTTTTGTAGGTTAGTATGGGTGTTATTTGTGGGGCTGATAGTAATAGGTGGGGTTGGGCCTGGGTTAGGGTGGATGTCACCACCAACTATGAGGTTAGGTAGTAATCTAATAGCAAGTTTCTGGAGTTTTAATAATAATTTGTGGTAGTATTTAGTTCTAGGATTAATATATAAAGCACGAACGGGATGTTGAGTTTTTGCATTAGAAGAGTTTGATGAGAGGTGGGGTAGTGGTTGGTTAGAATTATGTGGCTGATTAGTAGTACTGATTTCGGTTCTAGGGTAGTGGGTGCCAGAGAGGTGTTGGTATTCATAGGCTTTGAGAAGATAGAGAATTATAAGTGGGGGTATTAGGCAGTAAATAGGATTAGAGTTTGAAGATTTGTTAAAAGTATGTGGAGGCATTGTAGGGGTATTTGAGTAATGCTTGTTTAAAATAGAGTTGGGGTGTTTATAATTAGCATATAGTGAGAGACTGGAGAGAGTTTGAGTAATAGGGCTGGGTCCTGTGAATGATTGGTTAATGCTGATTGATTCTGATGAGTGGGGGTGGTGTCAGATGAGGGGGAGTGGCAAGGTGATAATAAGTGTAGGACAACTGGGGGCAAGTGGGAATTGGGGGCAGGGTAGGGGAGAGGAGTGAGCCCGCTGGGCGTACGGAGCGGTTAGAGCCAAAAGAAGAAGAAGATCAAGGAGAACAATCAATCAGTGGAGTGCTAAAGTCTGAAGGTAAGTGTGGTGAGATATATAAGAAGGTCTTGTGTCTTTCGGCTTTTCCCGGTTAGGTGTCGCCACAGCAGAACTCCGGTCCGCTAATGATTGGTAGTGGATTTTTACGTACCGGGTTACCAGCCCTAAAGCACAACCTTCAACAAAGGCAAGTCCCATTCATGTACGCCTCCACATAGAGGACGCTCTAGCTGAGAATCGAATGGGACAACGTCTTGCTGTGAGGCGACAACTCTACCGCAGCACCACCACCGCAGTCTGAGATATATAAGAAGGTAAGAGGCTTAAAAAAAGATAGAAGTGGGATTATAGCAGAGTGATATAAGGAAATATTTGTATGGTTATACTGGGACCACAGTGTGAGAGAGAACAATAATAAAGATATGACTAAGAACTGTGTTAGGGAGATTCGATGAAGAGTAGGTAAAGGGATTTACAGACCCTAAAGCTAAAAGTATGGAGCCACCTAATGAGCTGGTGGGGCACATGGATGCACTAATAGTATGGAACCACCTAGAGGACAGTGGGCTACTTACATGCAAGCACACTACTGGGGATTCCTATGAAGCAAGGCAGAAAAGCTAAGTTCTTTCCATATTTTGTGTAAACATAAACTGAGTGGATTTTTGGCCCGAAGAAATAATACAAGAATATTTTCTATAAGAAGGGATGCAAATAAAAAAACATACTGTCAGTCTCTTGCAGGTCTAGATATCAATGACTTTAGACTTGCATTCCTTGCTGAAGAGCATTATTCCCTAATAGTGCCCTCAACCCGAGTAAGAAAGTTATGACCAGTGACTGTCACATATTTATCCTACAACCAGAATGGCAGAGTACCTGCCACATGATTGCAATCAGATATTTGCTAGCTGAGGTATAAAGTTCATTTAGGTAATCATTTTTTTTCCAACAGCTTTTTGAAGCAGATGAATGACAGAAAAGTTGCAGCTATATTCGGCGCACTGAAATGTTTTCACTGTGAGGGATTTAACTTTAATAGAATTATAACATCACTGCCTTACTGTCTTTAAGATCAAGCAGGGGAATGAAGTGACAGAATTTACTGAGACAGGTCTAAAACAGAGATGATTTATCTATGGAAGACCCAGATGTGACAGGGACACTGCAGTTGTCATTTATTGTCAATTTTTTTTTAAAGAATATCCATCTGTGATTTTGTGGCTAGTAACCTAGTCAGTATTTGAGATTAGAGCCAGCTTCATACTACATACAGGGAAAAACCTTGAAAATAACCCAGGTGACTCACATTTCAATAAGCAACTAGTACACCTGTTGGAGATGGTAGTGGTGGGTGGCGATGAGGGTTAGCCTGCTCAACTCTCTGTTTTTGGGGAAGAATAGGGGTTCTCGTCTGGGCACACTATGATAATGATTTTCTTGTGTGAGACCTGAAAAAGTTACCTGAATGCTTTGCCCCGCAGGGAGTTATGGATATTCTGAAGTCTTACTTCACTTGTGGAAGTGATTGAACACCCTTCATTAATGCCTACTACATGCCCTTTTCAGGAGTACCATAATGGGCATGTACAATTAGATAGGGCATAAACTAACCCCCTGTTACACCATGTATGACAACACAACTCCCATGGTCTGACCTTCGCTCTAGAAGGAATGATGGGCCAAAAGGCTTTTCCCTCAATGGTGCAGTGTGTTGGGGGGGTGACAGTTGATGAAGAAGGTGGAATTGCCACAAAAATTCAACTAAACATTATAACTGAAGTTAATCTTTGAGAAGACAGTAAGCATTAAGCAAAATATTCCTACTGTTTGGGGGGTGGGTTAAGGTAGCAGCTAAGATAATTCCAAAATATTTTCTGTTTGCATATGCAAAATAGGTTTTCCTACTGTTCATCAGTGTTTAAGGGATAAAATAACATATACTGCATTTAAACTAAATTAGCATTAAAGTAATTGTCCTTTAGCCAGTTTCAAAATGCACTGAAGTCCTTTTTGCAGAGATGAGTTGGAAAAATTGAAGAATTATTATCATATCTTAACAGTGGAACATTGGTATTTAAATAAGAGCAGACAAATCTGTTTGCATTTTGTTTTAATTTGCATGTTTCTTGGAGTGGCTTTATCATTATAGGTCAGGACTGCCTTCATCCAGATGTAAGTCTCCGTGAGGACAAATAACAAGCTGCTACTGTAAGCCACATATATGGCACCCTAATGACCTGGACATATATGCAAAATGCTTCGTCTGTATAAATTGGCAGTCACTCTGCTGAGCCCTGATATCCTTGTGGCTGACAAACTTAAATGCTATCTGCTTTAGAAGATTACACAAGAAGCTGAAAGTGGAGCATGATATCCCAGTGACTTTTAAAGTAATGTTCAAAGAGAAACAGTGATCACGTGAGAAATCAAAACTGTGGTGCAATACCTGTCCATGCACTGTGATGATCAAACACCTCTGAATAAGTGATAGAGAAAGATCAAAGAACTCTGAAGAAGAACAGAGGAAGAAAGTTACCAAGCTTCGTGATTTCTATGTTTCATGTTTCAATTATCTGGTAATCAAACTAGAATGTGCAGAAGATACATAAAAAGTCTTGAGATGAAGAGGAAAGTTTATTTCACAAATTTACAAACTTTTTTTAAGCTTTCTGTAAAAAATAACAATACACTTGAGCATAGCAAAATAAAAGATTAATTTTGGTTGAATGCTGCACAAAGCTTCCAGCAAATATGTATATGGGCAGACAATGTTGTGGGTGAGACAGTGCAAAACATGCAATGTAATTAATTGCTAAAATGAGAGAGAAATATTTTAAATTAATCATATAGCTTTTCAAACCCTTCACTTTCACTATTTTACTGACATAACTGCTTTTACAGAGAATCTACCTTTCATAAATGTGCCAAACTTTTCAAACCTAATCATATTAACAGTCCATAACAGGTTGCTCGTGTTCACAAAGTTACAATGAAGATCTTCATGGCAAGTTGCACTTGCCTTTAACTCATTTTTTATGTTCTGTCTTCCCCATAGAATTCCTTTTCCTAAACTCACCTTTTCACTGATGACAGTCGTATGTTTGTAGGTGTTGCCTTAGCTGGAGGCAACCACATTTTGAGAGATAACAGTTAAGGATTTTCACATATAATATTTTGGTTTCTTTTGTGTGAAAAAAGTGAATGAAAAGGTCAGTAGGTGAAACATTATTTACAGTTTAATCAGTGCACTGGAACTCTAGGGATTCCATCATCTTCAAATCCAGTCGAAGTCAGCCAGGTCTCTGTCGCTCACATTTTGAGAGAGAGAGGATAACTAACTTTATGATATTGATGCTGAGTACTCATTAATTCTCATTTCTTTCATCTATTCCTCAATTCCAGCTTATAAATTCTTCAATAAAAAGCTCCCAAAGTTACCTTGGTGACTCATACATTTGCCAACCTGACAGATTTATGACAGTTACATATATAAATATTTATATGCTGCGGCAATGCAATTTTAAGGGCAACCACACACTTACAGAGAGACAGAAAGAAAGAAAGAAAGAGAGGAGAAACTGAGGGGGAGTGGGAGAAAATACACTTCTGTTACCACAGCCCACAAGAATTATCTCTAACGAAAATACTTTGTCCATAAATTCTGGTGATGAGTTCAGCTGTTTTTATTGTCTGAGAAAATAGATGGGGATGATACAGGGGGCTTCATTTATATGTAAACGACAAGGGCAGTTTATTGGACAACTGCAATTCTTTTTTTTTTCCTGAGGCCCAGCTAGGATGTGTTTTATCAGCAGTCATTAACCAAACTATTCTCTTCAAGAAGAGATATGGCTTCATTTTTTAACAGCCTGAGATAAAGATTGGCTCATTTTTAAAGTAGCAGTATACAGAAGACATTCTTATTTACTTACATTTCTTTCATATATGTATTTCTGTGTGTGTCTCTATGAGTGTGCATTTGTGTGTGTGTGTGTGTGTGTGTGTGTGTGTGTGTGTGTGTGTGTGTGTGTGTGTGTGTGTGTGTGTGTGTGTGTGTACTCATTTGTACTTGAATATAGTGTAATGATAAAACAGAAGAAAAAATATTGAAATGCCTTACACAATTTTATTCGGTGACTGTCATACATACTAAATGGACATGTATTTTATTAAACCAGTGTCAATACAGCTTGACTGAGATCTGCCATGTCAACATATTTTTACTAATATTTATTAAACAGAATATCTTTTAAAACATATTGTGATTTAATGCACACTATAGATTAAATGCTATCTTAATCCCTCGTTGTCACCTGAAATGAAATAGTAACATTCTAAGATGCAGGAATGAAGACGGTGATGATCACTGATGAATATCTGGAAATACCTGAACAGGCCTTGGCTAAAGCATGCATTTACACAAAAAACAGCAATAATTGTTTCCTTCTTAATGCAGCAAATATTTCAGATGCATTTCTTGACTTCCACTTCATGGTTCAGTTTATGATGTGGAGCTTTATTCTCTCTCTTTTTCTTTCTCTGTCTTTCTGCCTTACTCTCTCTTTACATAGATATAGATGTAGATAAATACATATGTATCTATATATAGCTATATCTATGTATATGTATTTCTCTCTCTGTCTCTGTACATCTCCATCCATCCTCAACCCATTTTCCCATTTTTTGCACACACATACACACACACACACACACACACACACACACACACACACACACACACACACACACACACACACACACACACACGCACACACACGCACACACACACACACACTCGCACACACACGCACACACACACACACACACACACACACACACACACACACACACACACACACACACACACACACTCACACAAACACACAGATACTCATGCAAACATATGCATCGTGTATACAAGCAGCAGGTATGGGTATTTCAGTCTGTATGTATATATGTGTATGTATCCATTCTTCCTTACCATTGGCTGTCAAATGTTCATTCATTCTTTCATTTTTTTTCAAAATGCTTATATGAAAAGATGCACTATGCTGTTTTGTCTTATTTTAAGATGCAGCTTAACAAATGGGTATTGTAATTAAGCCATAGGATAATGCACTTAGAACTTAGGACCCCAAAATGCAAAACATTAGTGGAGAAGAGCAAGGTTTCATAACGTGTCATAAGTATTTTGGTTTGTATTAAAAGATTGCATCTGCAGCAATTTTATGAAGTTTAATACAATTCCAGTATGTATGTTTCATGACCGGCATACAATTTATTTATTTATTTTTTATTTATTTTACATTTGTTGACCGGGAGGATCCGACTGGATGCATGTCCATTTTCAGCGGAGGCCCGGGGAGAAAAGCTCCAAAACACAGGTTACAAAACACTTAACTAAACAATGAAGCAAAATATACATTCAAAATAAGAGCATTCTAACTTATTCTTTCTAATTTATTTTAAATGTAAGAGGAGTAGGATAGTAAGGAGATGTAGAATATTCATGAGTTATAGACAGTTATTACATTCTAGAGTGGACTATCCCGGTTTAGGCAATGGCAACTTCGCATTGAGCCCAGATGAGTTTTAGCTTAGCTTTAAATTGACTTAAAGTAGAGATGGATATAATATCATGGGAAGTTTGTTCCAAATTTTACCTGCAGCGTTGGAGAGAAGGAAGTCTCCAGCAGAGTTATTAGTTTTGAGTGATTGGATTAGGAGACGGTTGGATGACCTCAATGGGCGGGGATTATTACAAAGGGTAAGTAGTGCTTTGAGGGAAGGAGCATATTCAGGGTTATATATGATTTTGTGAGTAAGGACTAGTAGGTTGAAAGTAATTAGGTTAGGAAGCTCAGACCAGTTGAGTTTGGCTAAATTGGTACAATGATGGGTCCTATATGGGGACCCAGTAACAAACCTTGCAATATGATTGTAGCATTTAGAGAGTTTGTTCATGACAGTTTTACTTATATTGTGAAGTAAGGGGGACGAGTACAGGAGTGATGAGAGGAGGTGAGTCTGGGCAATGGCCATTTTAGCTTGGGGGGTCAGGAAGCTTTTTATTTTATATAAAGAGCCTAGCTTTTTGTTAATGGTCTTAATTATTTGGCTTATGGTATATCAAATTTTAGTTTGTTGTCTATGGTTACCCCTAGTAATTTTGTCGAGAGGTCTGGAGAAATAATGGTCCCATCCTTTGCTTGGATAGTAAAGTTAATGGGGTAGGACTTTTTTGTTGGAAGAAACAACATCATTTTAGTTTTTTTTTGGATTGAGAATCAGGCGACGACTGGAGAGCCAGTTTTCTATTTTGCTGAAAGTAGACTGGGTTAACAGTTGTAAATCTGAAGGGGTAGTACCAGAGCAGATTAACGTGGAATCATCTGCATATTGTATACAACTGGCATTAGGAGTAACTGTATGCAGATCATTGATAAAAATGGAAAATAATAGCGGCCCTAGAATAGATCCTTGAGGTACTCCTAATGTATTGGGTAGTAGCTTAGAGAGTTTGGTCTGCCATAAAACTGCTTGTTTTCTGCCAGATAGATAGGAACTAAACCATTGTACAGCAATGGTGTCAAGACCTAGTGAAGGCAATGTATTGATTAAAAGTTTATGATCCACCATATCAAAGGCCTTTGACAGATCCAGAAATAGTGCTGATGAGAGATTGTTATTATTACGATGGGAGTTTATGGTATTTGAAAAGACAAGGAGGGCTGAGGTGGTACTGTGGAGAGGTCTGAAACCATGTTGGGTATCAGCCAGTAGTTGGTTGACTATTAGGTGTTTCATGAACTGTTTCTGAACACATTTTTCCATTATTTTGCTAAAGCGGAAAGTATGGATATGGGCCTATAGTTAGAAAGATCAGTGGAAGTGCCTCCCTTGTGGAGAGGAATTACATATGATATCTTCCAGATCTCGGGGATTATGGCCTCTGCTAAGGAGCGGTTGATGAGGATTGACACTGGGTAAGCAATTACGTCAGCTGTTTTTTGCAAATATTCAGCTGGGAGTTGGTCGGCTGAGAGTGTGGAGGGTTTTAGTTTTTTAATTAATTTACATACAAGAACACTGGTAAGATAGATAACAGAGCTGAAACATGACTATAAATGTGTGGAAACAAATAGCTGAAGAAAATGATTCAGGGGTAAAAAAGTTATATTTATTTCTTCTGATATACTTTTCATTTGTTAACCAGTTACTCTCACTAAGCATATGCCTTTTATTTTACTAGCATTGCTAATGTACTGTTTATTTGATTTGCTAAAAGTCATCATGCTTTTGTTTTTTTTACTTTTTTACCACTTTTTCTGACCAGCAAAGGCTCACTTGATACAAGTGTTCAATTTCTGGTGAAATGTCTTGCTTGGGGTGACTTTTTGAACTGATATTTTATATTATGACTAAGATCGAAAGAATCAAACAGTAGGTACACATGAGGCTCAGGGCATCAAACCCTGGACTACATGATGACATTTATTACCAGACTATAGTTAATACTGTGTGCTAAACACCAGAACAAGTTGCCATAATCTATCTTCATATATATATCAATTTTACATTTCTAGTCACATAAGTGAACACTCGCACAAGTGAGTTGCGAGATTTTGATAGTAAGCCAAGTCATCATTGTGTGTGGGTGTGTATGTGTGCATTTGTGTGTGTGCCTGTGTGTGTGTCTCTTGTGTGTGTGTGTGTGTGTGTGTGTGTGTGTGTGTGTGTGTGTGTGTGTGTGTGTGTGTGTGTGTGTGTGTCTGCTTACCTAGTTTCCTTCTTTTCTTAGTCCATTTCACAGTCATCAAATACAGTGCCAAGGAATAATATCCACATCAAAAAAGTAAACAGGTAAACCAACGTGTTCTTGCACAAAAAGCGGTCACTTTTATAGAATAAAATCACCAGAGACTTCGCACTTTCACCTTTTACAATCCAGGCATCATTAGAGTCAAATAAAATTCATCATTTCCTGTAACATCATGCATTCATGAGTAATGTACTAGTTTATGAATGACATCCATATTATTAGAATTACTGCAATAACAGAATAAAATACTAAGTAATAAAACCGTATTTATTTTGTTAAAAGATGTTAAAAATTGTTTAAAAATATTATTATAAAAACTGCTAGCATTCACTCAGGCTTGATGGAGGATGTATTTAAACCTATTTTGCTCTTTTTTTCAAGGTACTTGAGATGGAAATTGTGTCATTAATTCCAGGTTTCTCTCTGGCCTTGAGTCTTAATTGCCATTCAGTTTCCTTGATCTGCAGATCAAGGTCAGCATCGCCCCCTCTTGTCCTGGCCAAAACTCTGTCAATAACAAAAAGTAGCAACTTTTTGAAATTTGTACACTCTGAACTGTGTGTGTGTAAAGGGTGCTGGTATACGTTGCATTTCTAATATCCCTGTTGTGTTCTATAATCCTGTCATGCAGTTTTCTGGTGGTCTTGCCTATATAAAATGCAGGGCAGGAAATGCAGGTAGCAATTTTACGTTTTTATTGTTACAATTACAGCACCCTGGACACTGTAAGTTCCTACCATAAGAGTCAGTCTGGACATAGGGTCCATCATTAATAAATCTGCAGCTTGAACAGAAGCCACATTTGTGCATCCTAGAGGCATAATTGCCCTTTTTAGTATCCATGTCCCTTTCCAAAATTTCTTTAAATATTTTGCCTCTACTGAAAACAATCTTAGGCTTTAATTTGTTTTTCAGGTCATCGTCTAGTAAGGATCACTAAATTTTCTTCATGCTCCCCTTTAAATGTGAGGAATCTTGATTAAATGGTAAAATCATAGCATAATTTTTGAAGCCATCATCATGATTTACGTTAATATTACTGTAACCCCCTCTTAGGATGGGTAGGAACCTAGTTGCACAGTTCCTGGTTACCTCTTTCTTAGATGACAGTAAAAGCTTAACAAAGTACCCCCTGTCCTTGAACATCCCAATCAACTTAAACAATTCTTCAGAAAATTTCTTGTCATTACTGATCAATCTAGACAGCCTGACCATCTGTCCCTTGACTACGCTCCTACACTGGTGTTCAGGATGATAACTGTCAAAATGCAATAATGTATTGGCGTAGGTCTGTTTCCTAAATATGTTGGATCATAGTTCTCCTGTGCAATTGTCTTTTGTGAGAAAAATATCTAAATAATCAATTTCATTTTGGTGTACCCTATAGGTGAACTTTAGGCATTGAGTGGTGTTCTTAATGTAATTCAAAAATTCTGCCACTTCAGAACTTGTCCCTCTCCAAGCTATAAGTATATCATACAAAAATCTATAATACACATGTATCCTGGATGTAAAGGGAGAAGAAAATACATACCTCTTTTCCCATTCAGCCAAGAACAGGTTGGCAAAAACTGGGGAGCATTTTACCCCCATGGCCACACCTGATTTTTGCCTGAAATCTTCACCTTCGAATACCAAAACATTATTTTTAAGCTCCAGGTCATCCAGTTGATTTCCTCGGGTTTGGCTCAATTGTCCACTTTGTGATAAACATTCTAAAAAATATTCTAAGCCTATGTCATAGGGGATCACAGTAAATAAGTTAACCATGTCAATTGCCACAAGCAAGTCATCCTTATCAAGCTTAACTGTTTTTAATTGTTCTAAGCAATGCCAAGAGTCTCTTAAGATATAAGCAACAGCGTTGGCCACTTTCGTAGAGAAATAATCAACAAATGAGACCAATGGTTCAGTTTTTGAACCTTGAGTAGCAACAATTGGTCTATAAGTGGGGGTGATTGATATTTTTGTGAATTTTAGGTATTCCAAAAATTATCGAAATTCTTGGTGTATCTACTTTTAAAAATCATACTCATCCACTGTTAAAGTGTCCTGGCTTAGAGCATCAAATAAAAAGATGTCAATCTTAGCATATGCTCTGTTGAGTTCACGAAGAGAAACTCTCTGGTAAGTGTCTTCCTCATTAAGTAAAGAGTACATTCTTCACACATAGTCAATCTGCCTCATGATGACCACCCCAGCAATCTTATCTGGCTTCATCACTCGGTATGCTTTATTGTCAGATAGCTCTCTGAGTGCCAACCTTTCTGTTTTAAATAAGTTGTCACGATTAGAATGACTTGCCTTTACAATTTGCCTAAAATCATTTTCCACACATGTTTCGAACAAATTAACTAAGGGTTACAGGGAGACAAGATTGTACTTTTTCTTTTCAATACAAATGGTTCTGTTCTACATTCTTCATTCTTATTTAGAAAAAACAGCCTTATGTTAAGCTATCTGGTGTAAAGCCTCAAGTTAATCAACAGTCTAGCAATATCAGACTTAAAACTCAGAACAAAACCAAAACATTTTTGTAAAAGAGACATATGTTCATTTTTCAAAGAAAAATCACTAAGGTTGTGTATAGTTCCTGTTCTACAGTTCTCAGTTGATGCTGTAGAACCACTGTTAACCAAAGCATTATTCATGTTAACATTTAATACTGTCATATCAGCATTCTACACTTCAGACATTCTGGCACTAGAATTCAAAACATTCAGTTCTTCAGGTGTCACCACAGAATCTAGTATATATATATATATATATATATATATATATATATATATATATATATATATATACCTCCCTCCACGTCTAGTTCCCCTCCCCCAGTTCTTCCCCCTCACAGAATGAACTCTGGGTGCTCCCGGAAAGGAGTGACCATTTGGAGCTTCATTTTGTTGATTGATCAGGCGTTCTGAGTGCCTTAGTGGGGATGGTTGCTCTAAAAAATGTTCATCATAGTCACCCTCATTGAGATTTATTTGGTTGTGTTGGTTGTTAAAATTATTACTGTCATTGTTATTATTAGTAGTACTTTGTTTGTTTGTGTCTTTCAGCTTTTTCCCGGTTAGGGGTTGCCACACTGGAACTCCGGTCCGCTAATGATTGGGAGTAGATTTTTACGTGCTGGCTTGCCGGGCCTAATGTACAACCTTCAACAAAGGAACGCCCATTCACGCATGTCACCACACAGAAGATGCTCTAACTGAGAATCGAATGGGCAACGTCTAACTGTGAGGTGACAACGCTACCACAGCACCACCACCACAGTACATTATTAATAGTACTATAATAAAAAAATCATTCTGTGTAATGGGGGGGTCAGGATACACTCTTATGTACATAATCAGCTTTGTCCCTACCTAATTTATTCTATTTATGTTTACAATTAGTATCAGAAAAGTTTTTTATGTCAGCAAATATTCTATTGTATCTAGCAGACATCTGTTCAAACATAAAATCAATAACAATACTTTCATTAAGCAATTTTATGTCACCTTCAAGCTTCAAGAGCTTGCACTCATTGTCCTTGATAATAATGTTCATCACCTCGAGTCCAGTCTTATCAAACAGTTCAAGTAGCTCCTGGTGCATCAAGGAACCCCTTTCTGTACCCACTGGAAACTTCCATACTCGGAGGCCCTTTGGAACTTGTTTTAATTTTGTAGATTGTACCAGAAAGGCATTATCTAACTGTAAAGATGTAAATTTCTTTGCTAAACATTCCAAGGTAGCAATTTGAATGATAAGAGATCCAAAATCATTCCCCTGTCTTTCACAATGCAAAGTATAATCCAGTAAAGGAGCCTGGCATAAACCATTCAAGCCATTGATAGAAGGGGGTGAAGAATTAGCATAATTACCATTAGTTCTTGTAGAGCCCAGTATAAGAGTATGCAGAGCAAATAATTTTTCCTGCAACAATGTCAAAGTCTGTTCGGGCATGCCTCTGCATTTTAATTCATTTACACTAGAGGCTAGATCATGAACTGTAGTAGTAAGTTCATCCACCTTAGTTTCAAGTGAAATAGACCACTTCATAGTGTAGTCACACGAGGTAAAAAGACTAGGAAATGGACTGCAGCCACAAATGCAGAAGCAATGTGGTAAATGCAGTAAAAAAGTAAACAGGCAAACCAATGTGTTCTTGCCCAAGAAGCGGTCACTTTAATATGATAAAATCACCAGAGACGTAGTGCTTTCACCTTTTACAATCCAGGCATCATCAGAGTCAAATAAAAATTCAAAACAGTCAGATTAATAGGAAAAATAGACTGACATCATTTCCTGTAACATCATACATTCATGAATAATATACTAGTTTATGAATGAGATCCTTGTTATTAGAATTACTGCAGTAACAGAATAAAATACTAAGTAATAAAAGCATATATATGTTGTTCAAAGTTGTTAAAAATTGTTTAAAAATATAATTTTTTTTTTAATTTTTCTTTAGTAAAAACTGCTAGCATTCACTCAGGCTAGAAGGACCCTGTATTTAAACCTGTTTTGCTATTGGTATGAAATAAAGTCCTTCAGAGTGCTACAGTTAACCAAATAAAGTTTCACAATAGCCCAAGTTGACTAAATGTGTATTCAAAATAGAGATACATCACTGAAACAGGTCGAGCAAATGCACAAACAACTGAACTACACCTGAATGCACAGTGAGCTGATATTGCCTACAATGACACTTTTCACTCCCTACAGAAGACAGCTTAGAATATCATAAATCATATATGTGTATATACATACACACACACATATATAATAGCACCAGAAAGACTGTAATAATAATAATAAGAAAATTAAAATTGGAAAAAGTGAAGTTCTAGACATCTTATATTACATAAAGCAGATACAGCATTTGTAGAATAATGACAGACATTATACAACGACCCCCCATTAAATTTTCAAAAACGTGCACGCTGATTGGTCAGCGTGCATGTTGTAAATCCAAGTTATAGTAATGGAAAAAGGTCCGGTTGCCCGGACTTTTTCCATTACTATAGCTCTTTTTTTTTACAGCAACGGAGAATGCAAGATCTCCGTTGCTTCACACTGTCTCGCTATGTTAAATGAGTTTAACATAGCGAGACAGCTTTAAAAAACCAACGGAGATTCTCCGTTGCTTTTTTTAAAGCTGTCTCGCTATGGTAAACTCATTTAACATAGTGAAACAGTTTTTAAAAAGCAACGGAGATCTTGCTTTCTCGGTTGCTTTTTCCAAAACTGTCTTGCTATGTTAAATGGGTTTAACATAGCGAGACAGCTTTACAAAAGCAACGGATATTCTCCATTGCTTTTTTTAAAGCTGTCTCGCTATGTTAAACTCATTTAACATAGCAAAACAGTTTTTAAAAAGCAATGGAGATCTTGATTTCTCCGTTGCTTTTGCCCACAGCTCTGATGTACTGCATAGGCATGCGCATGTGCAGTACATCAGAACTGCAGCAGAATACCAGACAACTGCGGAAGGGCAGCAAGGAGGCATTATACAATGACATTATTTAAGAAAATGAATTATTTTTTTTCTTAAATAATGTCATTGTATAATAGCAATAACCCACTTCTGGGTGTGGGTAATGCTGGATTTACCCACGGTTGGCTTTGTTTGGCCATTCAGCCTTCGCCCTTGTGACCAAACCACACCAACCGTGGGTAAATCCAGTAGTACCCACACCCAGGTGTTGGTTATTGCTATAATATTTCATAAAAGGCTAAAAGAACAAGAGTAGAAACTTAATGGCCAGTTGCATTCCAGACACTTTAAAACGTTTCCAAACACCTTTTAGTTTCATAGTTTCATAGTATAGTACTAGGCTATCTGCCCTGGGGCATTTGTAAGCCTAGCCATAGTGATGTGGCTTTTGCCACCCCATGAAATGGTACAAAAATGTACAGAATAAATCTAGAATACTGTGCCTCTGTCTAGTAGTGACACAGTGAAGGTCCCCTTATATAATAGAATTAGTTTACTGTGCCCCAGTCTAGCAGTGACACAGATGCGACCCCTGGGGTAAACTTACGATCTCCCATCCACTCATCAAGATTTCTCTTGAAGAGAGTCAGTGAGGGGCTCTGCCTAATACGAACTGGGATCCTGTTCCAAAGCATGGGAGGCCTCTGGGTTATGAATCTATCCCTCCAGCATGTCCTATTCATACTTGTGCCGAGGTTTAAGTCTTTAGCTCTCGTGGTCCTGATGGATTTGGATTTTTTGAGGTGGAGCATGTCCATCAGATCCTGATTGGACATGGCCTTGTATGTCAGGCAGAAATCACCTCTGAGCAGGCGGTATGCTACTGAATAGAGCTGAAGTTTCTTTAGTCTGGCAGAATAAGACATATGTTGGAGACCCTTGATCCTTTTGGTGAGGTACTTTTGTGGTCTCTCCAGCTGTTGCAAGTGCCGGGTGAGATACATACCAAATGGGGCATTGTACTCAATCATAGGTCTGATGAGGGAGGAATATAGGGGTACAATGACATCCTTGGATCTGTATGTGAAACCCTTCATGATGAGGTGTGCAAGGTAGAATGTTTTTCTAGCCACTTTGGCAACGTGGGTGTCAAATGAGAGGTCGCTGTCTACTTGGGTCCCTAGGTCTCTGATTACTTTTTCCGTACTCAGTGGGTTGCTGTCTATGTGACAATTTGTGGGTACTTTGTTTTTTCCAAAAGGGATGACTATACATTTTTTGGCATTTAGTTTAAGGCCGTGACTACGGCACCAGTTGTCCGTTTCAGTGAGGCCTTTTTGTAGGATGTGTGTATCTGCTGGTGTATCGACTATGGCGCCTAGTTTGCAGTCATCTGCGAACTTTGTCAGCCACAGCCCTCCCATGTTTGCTTTAACATCTGAGAAATAAATGCCGAACAAGAGGGGTCCCAGGACAGATCCCTGTGGGACACCACTTGTGACTGGCTTTGAGTCTGACATTGCTCCAGCGATTTTAACTTTATGGGTTCTGTCCTTTAGCCAGTTTGCAACCCATCTAGTGACATAAGGGTTTACTTTTAAGCTGTTTAGCTTATCTATGATGCCTGAGTGGGGTATTGTGTCGAAGGCCTTAGCCAAGTCCAGGTATGCTATATGGACTGCTTTGCCCTCATCAATGGCTCTAGTGACTGTTTCGAAAAAGTCAACAAGGCTTAAAAGGCAGGATCTGCCCTTTACAAAGCCGAACTGGGTGGGGTCAAGCGTCTGTAGGTCCCCTATGTCTCTGTTTATGAGTTCCATAATGATTCTTTCCATAGCTTTGCAGACCAGGCTAGTCAAGCTTATGGGGCGGTAGTTTCCAGGGTCTGTAGAGGCACCCCCCTTGTGGAGTGGGACCACTGTTGCTGTACGCCAGTGTTCAGGTACATATCCCGAAGTAAGGCTAAGGTTAAATAGCATTTTTATGTGTGGGTTTAGCTCCTCTTGGAGTTCACGTAACACGCACCCCGGGATACTGTCAGGTCCCATTGATGCTGTGTTTTTTGCTTTGTTTAGGGCGGTTCTCACTTGGACATCTGAGATGACAGGGAGATTACATTCAGCTGGGATAAGTATTTCTTCTTTTGGGGGTGAAGGAGGCGAGAAATTTGCACTGAACCTGTCAGCCAGAATGTTAGCAATATCTGTGGGTTCAGTGTATTTTTTGTTGTTGTGAACCAACTCTGAGCATATCTGAGGGTTTCCGACCAGGTTTCTAACATAGCTGAAGAAGGCTTTGTGGTTATCTTTAGTGTCCTTAGCGATTTTTCTCTCAAAGTTTGCCTTGGATGTTTTTATGAGAGAACGTAGTTTTCTGATAATGTTGATCAGAGATGTCTTCCCTTCATGGGATTTCGCTCTGACGTGCAGTAGCTTCCTTCTTTTGTTATACAATTTGTTTATGGCTGAGGTCCACCAAACAGGACGCTTACATTTGGTGGAGAGGGACTTGGATTTGTTTGGGATTGCATGATCCACGCATTCTTGGAGATGTCCATAGAAAGCATTTGTGAAGGATTCGGCATTGTGGGATGTGGTATCCACTGGCACAGGGGGCTTAAAGGATACCATCTCAGTCTTAAGAAGAGTGAAGTCTGCTTTTGAGAAGTTTTTCACTGTGGTCTTTTGTGCTGGGGGTGGAGGTGGGATACGTATATCCAAGGTGATTAGTTTGTGGTCAGATCTCACTAGTGAGGGGTATACTTCCGGTGTGGAGCATTTTGTCCCCATGTTTGTGATGATCAGGTCTAGTATATTATCTCCCCTAGTGGGAGAGGTGACTAGTTGTTCCAGTGCATTTGAATTTATGAATTCCAGGAACCTTTGGGCTAGGGTATTAGGGCTAGAATAATGTACCCAATCTATGTTTGGGTAGTTGAAGTGCCCCAGTATGATGGTATTTTGTGATACATTCATATCCTCCAGTGTCTTCAGGAAGGCTGAGTGGGGTTCTTGAGATTGGGAGGGTGGTCTGTAACATGCTACCAGTTGTATAGCAGTTTTGCCTATGGTTAGTTGCACCTGTATGGTCTCTGATGCTTCATGTGTTGCTACTAACCTGGAGGTGTGGGTGTCCTTTATGAATACGGACACTCCCTCCTTTGTGGTTCGCCCGGGTTTTGGGGAAAAGCATGATACGAGGTATAGCCTGGTAGCGCTGGGGTGCTCTCAAGAGCCTTGAACCAGGTTTCAGTTACTGCACAGACGTCGATGTTCTCCATGCTGAGGAGTGCATCAAGTGCCTGCATCTTGAGATTTAGACTTCTGGCGTTGAGCAGCATTACCCTTAGTTTTTTCCATTTTGTTTTCTAAGGAGGTGGGTTTGTCTTTGAGCCTTGCCTAAAAAGGCACTATGGGGTGGCAAGAGCCTTAGCCAATATCCGGAAGCCCAGTGGTGACAGGTGTAAGCCATCCCTTGCGAAGCAGCGTGGCTTGTCCAACATATCATCCCAGGTAGACAGACATTGGATCCCCTTAGAATGACACCAGTACTTGAGCCAATTGTTAAAGCTGATCATCTTGTCTTTGTATTGTGGTATCATTCTTGGTGAGGGCAAGATGCTGCTCAGGGTCAGGGTCATACCAGCCTGGGCTACATAATCGGAGAGCTCATCTATGTCTCTTTTCATGTAGTCCAGGGTGGTACGTCTCAGGTCATTCACACCAGCATGGACAATGATGGAGTCATATTTGTACTTGCTTTGGAGTGACCTGAGTGCGTGTGTTATGTGGCGGATCCTAGCTCCCGATAGACAGCTCACAATCACCTTCTCCTTCTTCAGCCTGGTCAGTGGGACATCAGTGTGTCTGACTATGGAGTCACCTATTACTAGTGTATCAGGCAAGGTGTTTGGCCTTAAGGGCTGCGATTGGTCGACACACTGATTTATTGAAGTATGTCTTGCATGTGTTTTGTTTTGAGGTGGTGGATTTTTGGATGTCTGCTTTGGGAGCCTCTGTTGTTTTGGTAAGTTTTTTTACACAACTCAAGTACACATCCAATAGTTTTGATGTGAACATCTTGGACATTTTCTAGAATGCAATATGAAATAAAAAATCAAGACTGAAGGGGCAGCAATCCTAGACAAATAAAGTATTGCTGTCAGATAAATTATGCTAAAATCAAAAACAACAAATATTTAGATTATGACAAACTACTCATGGAAACCAAAACACAGTTACCTAAAAGTTGTATTAATTTATAAACTGCAATGTATATAGTGAAGAAAAGCAAAATACACAGATCATGAAACATAAATCTACCACTTTCCTGCCTATAGTTGATGAACTATAACAGAATGTTTCTCTTGGGTAAGTTACAACATTGATACTAACTATAAATCTTTAGAACTGTAGTATCTACTAGTCTTCAAACTGTTGTTCCTGTGAAGTTTAAGTAGTCTTTTTCCCAGGTTAGACAACTGATATTAAGGTATCCAATTAGACCCTAAACTAAAGTCATAAAGCAAATAAAAATAAACTTCAATTTGTGTTTCTCTTTATAGGCTCAACAGTGTATGTGGCAGAGGTGGCTGGAGGTGTTAAACTGAAAATGGGGTTTAGACTAGAGAGAGGGAATTCTTGGTGCAGTCACTAAAGTTTAGAATCTATGGGTGCTTGTATCCTGTGAAGGGTTCTACTGCAGGTTCAATATCCACTTCTATCAAGAAGATGGCTTCCAATAAATGTGAGACAGATACCCTTTAAAATTCTTTGCCACTGTCAAGTCAGTGGTTAGACACTTGAGCAGCTGGCTTGATATCTCCCTTTTCTTTGACCCCCACATGGTGACTGTTCTTAGGAAATCCTTCCATATCTCTCAGCTAATTGACAAAGGCATCTATTCTAAAACCAATATAGAATATAGAACACCTTTTGTCCTGTATCTCAATAGACTCATCAAAAAACTTCAGAAAACAAAGAGGTTTCTAATAAAAAATACCTTCAAAAATTTTAGCTGCTGAGAGAAGATAGAATGCTTGCCCCTATTACAGGCACGGGAGGAGACGGGATCATTGCATTGCTCACCATACGCAAAAGTATCCCACTATCATTGTGGTATTTTTCATGATAAATTAAATAGCACATCAGATACTATAACAAGAAATCTCAACCTGCATCAATAAATAAATAAAATTAGATGTCAGAAAAGTTTTACTACCCAGCACCTCCCTCTGCTCTGGAGTAAGCTTCCTTTCAGAGTAAACAACGTGATCCTCTGTCATTCTTCAAACATACCTTGGACAACTTGAAGGGTTACATCATTTGCTCTGAGACTTACACTCCTTGGAAGGGTTTGTAGAGCCTAAGTGGTATTATTGGCAAGTTGCACATGGCTTGTGTTCAAATTGCCTTTTATGTCCTTTAATCTATTTATCCTATATAAAATCTGATCATTCATATTAGAATCAATAAAACATAGGTGATACACTGACCTGTTTTGCTTAATATGATGTATAGAATTTCTGGATAATAGAAAAACACTGGATAATTTTACACTGGATGATATTAACTCAGAGTGCATATGTTCTCTTGGCAGATGACTTTAAAATGCTATAATGATTATAATTTTTCTCTAGCTAAATTATAGAATTTACTAAAATACTTTACATTACCATCCAAAAAGAAAATCAATATATATCTAACAGTAACCTTTACATGTGAATTTTTCATGCAGATATTAGTGAAAACAAAGGGATGGTCTAACATGGTAGATTACCAGTCATTTTCCAAGAGTTTATCTGAGTATCTAGGAATGCCCACTAGGAATACTAATTCTGAAGTTGATTTACACAAATATTCCCTCTAATTCCTATGTTAAAATTAGTAGTTATTCATAATGAAGAAATATTAACTTGAAATTAAATATTGTGCTATAAACAACCTCCATCTATCCATCCACCCATCCATCTAGCCATTCATCCATCCAGCCATATGTACAATCTTCCATCCATCTGTTTTCTAAACCACTTTTCCCAATAAGAGGTGATTTTGTAGTAAGCCAGCTGCCAAATCCTATTTTATCCTATGGTATCTCTTAAGTATTTCAAGGCAAAGAGCGAAATACAGTCTCAACCTTGCATCCTAGTTTCACCTTCCAGTTTCATTCCAGTTGCTATGATTGGCTTACATCCCATGGAATTTGCCTGAATGAGAGTGCTATCCTCACTAGACATTCAGACTACCTCAGCTGACTCGCATGAGCTGAGAGCAATAGTGGATAAAGTCCAAGACTCTTCCAGATTTCCAGGTCCCTCAGTCTGTTATAAAAATGATTATGGCAACTCTGCACAAGAACCTCTTTTCTGCTGCTTGTGTCTGATCATATCCATGTGAACAGTACTCAAAGCCCATATAGATGAGGATAGGACACTGACTGGATTATATGACACTGCCTTCGTGTCTTGCTCTTTGAATATAGGTGAGGATAGGGACACACCAAACCACTCAGTCCAATCCAACAGATAAAACCACAAATAAAGCCACAGAAAAACAACCAACAGCTTCCACAGAAATAAATTGTAATCACTCTAGCACCTCAGCCTCAAAGCCTTCCAGGAGTATAAAACATTAAAACACACATCCTATAAATAAACAAATCAATTAAATAAACAAATCAGTTACATCATTAGCATATTATTAATTAATTAATTAGTTAATTAATTAAATATTTCCAATTAAACTCTGTTTTCAGTCCTCTAGGGGTTAACGTATCATACTTTAAAATAAAAAAATGCTTCTTTGTATAACAGTTTATCTTTCAAAATTGTCAACTCATCCATTTGAACCTTCACATGTACCGAAATGCATCCCTTAAGAAGTCTAAAATTACTTGCATGATGTTTTCTAAAATGAACTGCTAATGGATTCTCACAGTTACTATTTTTATGCCCCTAATGTGCTCCTGAAATCGCACCTTAAACATTCTAAAACTTTTACCTACATAAAATTTATTACATGGACATTTTAAAACATAAACAATTTCTACTGCATTAAATGAAAAACACTAATTAGGCTTAATTGTCATGCCATTAATACAGGGAATGCCATTCACCACATAGGGACACATGGAAAAATTACCACACCTTTATTAAATAAAACTTCAGAATTAATTCTAACTTCAGGAATTTGAAACCTGCTATATACCACCATTCCTGCTATACTTCAGCCTTTTTTAAAATAAATCAAAGGTTTAGTTTTCTAAATATTGTCTAACTTTGAATCCTTGAACAACATAGGCCAAAAATAGGATAGCAATTTAGTAGCTTTTTTATCACAAAGTACACATCTTTCTTACCATCATCTAAGCCTTGGCTATTATATTGGCTATTATACACCCTTACTGCTTCAGAAAAAGAAAATTTAACTGCACCAGTCCCATCCTGTTTACTCTCACTATTCCACTTATTCACTATATCAACCCCATTATAACACTTCTGTATAACCCTATTTAAGGCATACTCCACTTCTTTACTTTCATATCCCCTGTGTATAAACATTTCAGCTGACTGCCTCACCTCCTTATCAGAATCAGAATCCATATTACAAAGTTTATTTAGCCATAAAAATTCACTATATGGAAGGAAGTAATCAAGTAGGGGGGGTGACAGCTCGTACCATATAGAAACTGTGAACTCCCCTCAAATTTCCTATGAAACTTCCTTCAAATGAAACCATCTTCCTTACCCCAGAAATCCAAATCCAAAAAAGTCACTTGGTCACCCACCTTTAAACCATCAAAATCGACCCCAAGTCTATTCTGATGTATTATCTCAACAAATAAATGAACCCCATTAAAATCTCCTCTACAAACAAAAAAAATAAATCATCTATATATCTAAAATATCTACAAACATATTTTTTTTTGAAAAAGCTCATTCTGAAACAAGTATTCCAATAAAAAAAAAAATCATTAAATTGTCATACATGGGTGCAAATGGTGCCCCCGTAGCCGTCCCTTATTTCTGATGAAATATCTCATTATTAACAACAAAAAAATTATTCTCTAAACAAAATTGAACTAATTCAATAACATAATTACATATCAGTGTATCTCCTAGGAAATATTATAATGCTTGAATTCCATATTCATGTAATATTTATGTAATATGTTTGTACACAAACTCTGCACAGCAAGCACTATCCAATACATTTCATACTCCCATTTTAAATCTGATATCTTCATAATAAAATCTTGCATATCCCTAATATAGGATGATGTTTTTTGAACAAATATAACTAAATATTCATGTTAAAACATCCCCACATTATGTAAGAAAATATTTATAAGCAGAGACTATTGGTTGCCCTTGCAAATTACTCAAACCTTTATGGACTTTAGGCAGGCAATAAAAGGATGCTAACTCACACCCATTAACCAAAAACTTCTAATCCACATCTTCCCAACTAAAATAGCCTAACCTAAAACCTTTATACAACAATAATTTATATTCATCAAGTGCATGATTATAAACAGATGTATCACATCTTTCATAAATGTTCACATCATTCACAAGTTTGAAACGCATTTCAGCGTATTGTTTAAAGTTCATAATCACAATTTTACCACCCTTATCTGCAGGTTTAAAAATATGTTGATAATTTTTACTAACTTCTTTAAGTGCCTTCCATTGGTCAAAAATCAAATTAAATTGAATACTAGTTTTGGATTTCAAATAATTCTTAAACATTAAACAGAAAAATTCAAAGCTGAAGAAAGTTGTTGAATGACATTATTATTAAATGGTGGGATAAGTAAATTTTTACCTAAAATACTCAAAGTACTAAGCGGACAGTAAGCATTAGGTATATTATCATTAGATTCTAAAACATCACTTTCTAAAACATCAGATGTACAGGAGTAAAAACTTTCATCTGAACTGATATTTTGAAGTATAGGGACACAGACTGTGTTACATGACACTCTCCTCACATCTTGCTATTTGTCCGAGAGACAGAATATTAACTTCCTTTATCCAGCCTTCTTAGACTCTATATATGCTGCCTATATCATACTGGGGACATAGCAAAACTACAGGTTCTCAACCATGAATGTATATCCCTCCCTTTTTTAATGGCCACTCTTCCTCCATAAGCTAGGCTGGTTTACAATTAGATATCATAAGAGCCATTATATACAAACTCATCACTCAAACCTTTTTCACTCCTCTAAACAATTCTGGACAGAGGTCAGCCAGTTAACAGGTAGTAAAACCCCTTACAGTGCCCAGTCTTTATGCCATATCCCCCTCTTTACTTAAAAAAAAATCATAACGTAAGATCTCATACCTCTACTTGAAAACCGAAGACTTGATTCACCTGAAGGGTCAGACAGTCTCTCCGTGGCTCATATTCCAAAGTAGGGAGTGCATTGTTTTTCCTCGGCTACATATCTACAATTTTTGCTTAACTCAAAACTGTATACACAATTTATATATATATCTATATATCTATATATATCTATCTATCTATATATATATATATATATATATATATATATATATATATATATATATATATAAAAAGCAGCAAATATTATACCTCTCCCAAAAAATCCAACCCCGAGCTACCTAGTGGTTACCACCCAGTCTGTATCCTTCCTACCATGGGAAAATCTTAGAAAAATTAGTCTATAATTAACTCTCAAAATAAAAGAGTCAATGCTGTCTTCTCTCTTCAAGCAATATGGTTTCTGGTCCAGCTACAACATTTCCACTACACCTAGGGCCTTCACTGATAATACGCTTTGCTTTTAGCTTTGGACAGAGACTTCTTATTGTAGCCCTATTTTACAGACCTTCCCAGACCATTTGACTTGTTCAACCAGCCAATCCTATTTAACCACTTCACTGACATTGTGATTAGCCCTGACATGATTCCCTGATTCTAAAATGATCTATCCAACTGACATTTCTCAATAATTTTAACAACAGCACATTAGCCACCACTGCCATACTAAAAGGAGTCCATCGAGGGTCTAAACTAGTCCCTCTTCATTTTCATTTTTACAAATAAGCTTGCACTCGACCTTCCTCAACTTCCAATCTTACTATACACTGAAAACATTTGTATCTTCTGCTTCAACCACAAAACCCATTAAATTCATCATGATATGCAAAATATTTCCTCTCCCTCATTAACTGGCTCAACTGCAAAAAACTATTTAACTCCTCAAAAATTAAAACTATGCTTTTTGTGATCTCCACTAAAAGGCAAAATAACTCACTTCTTTTATTCTTGAACACCTTAAGAAAACCATTGAGCAGGTTAACACCTTCAGATACCTAGGAGTCCTGCTCCCTCACTTAACTTCCACCATCATCCCAAAAAACACACAGAAAAAGATAAACTCCCTATTCTTCAGGGTCAATACAATTTCCTCTTTCCTCTCCTGCCTAGTAAAATTGTTATTAGTAAAGGGATTCTTCAATCCCAACTTGAGTACTGCCTAGCTCTTGTAAGATCTGCCTCCAACATTGAGGTTCCAGAATGGGAATTGTAGGACACAACATGTTATATACCTGGCAAAATGTACAAAATGTTCCTGTTTTTATATTGGTAAAACTGACAGGTGCTTAAGAAACAGAATATATGATCACTATTACTGTATTAGGAAGAAATAAATAGCCAATGCTTTATATAGACACATATTGAAAAGTTCTGATTGTGATATGTTTAAGTTTGCTATCTTAGAGCACAAACTAGTCAGTCCCAGAGGTGGCGATGTCAGAAAAAAACTTGGTGAGAGAGAGAGAGGTTAGATGGCAAATTTTTCTGAATGCTACAACCCACCCGGGGATTAATGACAGTATATCTATCAAGCCTATATTGGAATTAAAAGGTTAATGTTTATATGGTTGTGCTCTACACACTTAGTAGGGGCAAACAACATTCAAATTAAGGTATACAGTAATTGTAAAAGATTTTATATTTAGCACTAGTCAGGTTTTCCTTGTACAAGAATACATCTTTTAGTTTGTTTTTAATGAGAGCACTGAGCACTTTAATGGACTCATATTGTCTAATTAATTTTAATTGTCTTGATTGCATAATGTGTTTGATTGGTTAGGAGGGATATATAATCTTGAGGTGAATGTTACATTGTGTTCTGAAGAAGTCTACTATGTTAGATGAAAGCGCTTAACCGGTGTGTTGATGCACCTAATAGATAGTTGCACTTAGAGTTGTGAAGTTCTTCTTGAATCATATCACCCATTACAGCGATATTCCTTCTTTGTGGACTGTATTTAACAGACACCATCTCATCGTAACAACCCCAAAGAAAAATGTGACCTCTTTACAAGTAACAACAAATTACACTATTTTTTTCTTTATGATCATCTACCATCATGAACTCCTATGTCAGCTAAAAGACTCCCAAGTCAGTGAAAAGCAAATCTGCACTTTGAAATTCCTTTTTACAAAATTCTTAAAACGGAAACATTTCCCTTCTTCTGGCAGTCAGAATACACTTAGATTACTATATCCAGTTTTGGTTTGGTCCCCATGACAAAATAATTTGTAACAATGATGTCTTAGTACCCAAACAATGGGAAAACCTTCCTATCTCTTGAAATTAATAAATCTTCTGAATCCTTCTGTAATACCATTAAAAGCATTCTTAGTGAACAAAATGCAAGTGTTTTCAAGACAACACCCCTTAAATAAAATAATCACTCTTAAAAATTTGCAGTTCTAGTTATCTCTCTGAATTCCATTCAGACCCTCAATAATTATATAAATCTCTCTCATTTTCTTTTTTTCCTTCTAATACAATTTTCATTCCTATCTTTTCCTGTTGTGTAACTGAATATGCTAAACATGTATTATTCAGTTCACTCAAGCTATACTCAAATGTTGGCTCATACTATACAACGAATTATTCACAATGTTTAACTTTTTGCCCTCTTTGTTACCTGGTTAATAAATCAAAGTAAATGCGTGATCTGCTAAGTGGGAGGTGATAATCAGTGACATGAGAACACTATCATCTTGATGTTCTATACCTGCAGTGTCTAGAACTGACATTCTAATTATTCTTCTGTTACTAGAATGTCACCTACTAGCTCTTATTATAGAAGCTCAATTCATAGACTGGGATTCAGAGAACATTTCTGCACACAAATAAACTAACGCATCCAAAAGGGCAGTTTATGTGAAGAGTGAAAACGTGATTCAGAATTCAGAAACATGTTTAGCCACAATGAAGAAAGACTTCATTATCAATTAATTTGCATGTGGTGTTACTGCAAATGCTAAAAAGCACAGTCCTACAGTAAGGTCCATGCATTATATTGGCACAAACACCCCCTTCATTCATTTTCCCACACACATGCACATAGTCAAACATACATACACACACGCTCACAGACATACACGCACACACACACACACACACACACACACACACACACACACACACACACACACACACACACACACACACACACACACCCATATTAACACCTCTCTATACCTTTCATATGTCTCTCATATTACAGAACATACCTGATTTTACCTCTTATATTTGCCCAGTCCCTCATAAATAACAGATAATTGCAATCAGGTAACAATGTAATAATTAATAATAAATAGTAAAATCAATAATAAAGTAGACAATAATAAAACCTGACCAGTGCCTGCAAATGGTCTAATGTGATGAATACACTAACCCAGTGAACAAATTTAAATAAATAAATAAATGCCAGACATTAACGTTTCAATATTTCTATTGTTAAAATGATTTGTTATGCAAACCTTGTTGTCCTGATAACATTATAAGTGACTTAGAGCAACATTTAAGATCTATTCTTGGAGTCCAATGTTCCCTATTCAATATTGCAGGCTTTATTAGGTAGTCTTTAAGTAGTTGAGAGGAATGTCAGCCCCCTCCCCCCATACACACACAATCATATATGAGATACCTCTTCACCAGATCACACTCATGGGCATGTTCACCAATTACCCTCTCCACACACACACACACACACACACACACACACACACACACACACACACACACACACACACACACATGGGCAAACACATATAGACAGACATGGTAAAACATAAGTGCAGGTTTTCCAATAATTTTCTCACATACACATTCCCCTGATATCCCGTATACATTTTTACCCTTTTTACAAGGGAAATAGTCAAACATGTTCTCACTTAAGTAGATAATATATCAGGTCTAAATGAAGAGATAGATTAAAAATTCCTTGGCCCCTCTTTTTGTGTGAATATTTCTCATGTCAATTTTCAAGATGCTGGCTGCTGCTAACTCCTGAAAAATAATATCTGCTACACGTTTAGCAAGTTTTTCTTCCTCAAGATCTTGAATTCTGTCCATAGCTATAATATAAGATAAACAATGTAATTTCTCATGACTGAATATTTCAATGTCCAGCAAGAGACGTTTGCAAATGTTACAGGATAAGACAGACAAACTAACTGTCCTAGCTCTAAAACACAGCAACACTGTGACTTACTTCAGAGGCTATGGTACTTGTTTTGAAGGCTGCCAGCCTAGCCAGATAGAATTGTATAGATAATTCTATAATTTGTAAATATTAATGGAAGGCACAGGCTTGTTGTCTTAAATGGAAAAACTGCTGTTAGATGTGAAACTGCAAAGTAATGTCACAACAGTGCTCTCTACTGACCAAGTAAAAGCATGTTGTGATCCTTTGATCTAAAGTCGGCTCCAGCCTGCCTAGATGAAGACATTCTTTCCATTGTTTTAACCATGAGTTAAATTGCTAGATTTAAACATGCAAATGCATTTTTATTGCTCTGCTTCCTGACCAGCTGCAGAATAATACAAGGAGATGTTAAGAATGTAAATGTAGTTTCTGTTAGCCTGGGAACCCAGGGAAGTGTGAAGAATGATGTAAAGGGAACCAGGAATGTGATTTTAAAAACAGAGAGAATCAGAGATTATTAAGTATTTTTGTCTTGACCATCCAACTCATCAGCACTCTGCCTGTTTCTATATGTAAGTTATTTTAGAAGTGTGTTTTCTCTTAGAAATAGCTAGAAATTAGAAATATTAGACTAAGGTTTTTCCTGTGATGTCAGAACTGTACTACTGAATTATTTTAAGTATTTCTGTGTGATCTCTCAGCTCTTGACCAGCACTGTGTAGTAAGAAGTATTGTCTTGCGTTTTTAGTATTTATTATTAAATATTTTTAAACCTTTTAACTGTGGCTGTTTTTTGTAGAGATAAGTTAAGCTCTAGAATACATTGCATATTTATAGTGATTACTGTACCAAGTCACTCTAATAAGCTTTGACTGTTTAGTTATACTACCAATTGAATAATAATATTGCACAATAATAATTGGACACCCTTTTAAGTGCCTTTGGGTAGTTGATAAGTATTAGCTGGGTAGTGGCAGTGATTTCTACCGTATAGTCTGGGTAAAAGGGGCACAGCTGGAGAACCTGTGCCAACCTTCCCCAGAAGTGTCTGTGTGGTTGTATAAACTCTTATCTCAAAGTGTGTGTCTGTCAGCTACTTGGTCAGGGACACGAAGTACTGGTTGGACATAGAGGGTGCTGGAGATGTTGCGTGTCCATGTGGCTGAGATCTGGACCCTATAGCTGTGCCAGTGGGGAGTCTTACTGGGGACCTGGAGAGCAAGGGCGCGACCAGCCCTGGACTGACTGTGATCTCTGTGTGCTCTTAAGGGAAATTGCACTTTACTGTGTGTATTTGTTATCCTTTCTTCTTATATGAGACACCCCTCACTGGTGTTAGTGATGAGGATTGAGGCTCCTTGATTGCTGGACCAGGGCATGAGCATCATACTTGTACTTACTAAATTAAAGGTTTACTAAATGAATGGTTTACTACTATGTCTTTTCATCACTTCTGTCATTTATTTACAGCTGTATAATATGCTGTCCACTAATAGAATAAATGTTCTCGCCTTTTCTCATTTCAAAGAAAAAGTAATATTAGACAGTGCAAAGAATATTTTGAGTTCACTGCATTTGTGATGCCATCATCTGACCGTAGACCCATGATATACTGGGTTAAATCACTGACTGTGCCTCATATAACCTATGTTTGATTAGTGACATGGGTGATGGAGTGACTGGGAGGGTAAAGAGCATGAGTGACTGATGCTTGACTGACTGCATCACCCACCACAGGAGTCAGGTGTGCATACACATTGTAGCCACTGTATTGCATGGCCAGGAAACTTTATAGTATATGGCAATGTTTATTTGTAAAAGTCAAAGTGTACCTTGCAAGTTGCTCGGAAAACAAGGATTAAGAAACTAAACAAAATATCGTATTATTCTCATTCCTACCACACAAGGTAACAGACTGGGCAGTGGTCTCTCACCCCTAGAAGGAATGAGTTGGTCTGCTGGGTATCCAAGATTGAGACTTGAGGTCACTGTGGGGTTGGGCTACTCAAAATTAAAATACACGCGCACACACACACACACACATATATATATATATATATATATATATATATATATATATATATATACTTCTTACTGGTAAAGATTGTTGTCTAATATTTGTCAGTTTAAATATTATCTTGAATTGTATTTGATTTTTTTGTGTCATCACTAAAATTAAGCTTGTACACTTTAAATTTATTTATATATATTTATATGTAGTCCATTTGTTACAGAAGTGAGAAAGATGGAATGCGTGTTTTATGGGACCTTATGCTTTGATAATATGCACTTTTTTGCATGTATTCTACCAGCTGTGTGGAAACAGCTTTGTTTATATCACATATTATTAGACTATGTTAAAATCTTTATTTGATATTTTTAGCTCTAGTTTTTTTTTTTTTTTTGTCATTATAGTGACTTATACGTCCCTTGTGCCTTGTTCAGCAGCCATGCAATTAAATAATTAGTAGGAAAGCAACTCTGTGTCAAATGTAGTAATTTAGTTAATTATTAATTTATTTAGTTTTCTTTTACAGCCTCTATTTCAATAATAATTGTTGTCAGAGTAGCTTAATCAGAGACATTTGCAGGATTTTTTTGATAAATTAGAATGCCTTCTGTTCACTTATGCATATTATTTGTATTGAAATATGAGAAATGTGACTGATCTCACCAGCCTGTTAAGTAGTTTCTGAATAACTCCAGTGTAGATATTATCTGGATTACTCAGTTTTGTGGAAATTATATTAACGCAAACATTTATGAGAGTCCTGTTTAGCAGTCTTCAATGTCATCATGCATGATTTAAGACAAACTAATACTAATATGTGTGTGATTTATATGTCCCTATTAACTCATGTATAAAATATCACAAATCCACTTTAAGGTCAGGAAAAGACAAATGCACTGAACCCTACCTGCAGCCCTAAGATTTTACAGGAAACAACAAACATAGCTAAAAGGTCAAATCATTCACACAGATTCCTCTATGCTAGGTATGAGATCTAAAAAGTGTTAGTACTTTCTTCACAGAGGAAGCATTAAGCCAAATGTAGACAATCCAAAGAAACTTTATTGAAGTGAACGGACAAGTGATCTGATAATACAAGATCTCAATGTGTCAATGCAAGATTTTTGATGTTTTCATTAACTCACCTATAACTAGAAAAGACTCTTCCGTTAAAGATTTGTTAATACTGTCAGTGAACAGGAGAGCAGGTCTGACTGGCCTGACTGTTTAGAAAATGAGCAAATTCTCTAAGGATATCAAATGCAAAGTAAAATTCAGATAAATTTATATATATATATATATATATATATATATATATATATATATATATATATACATGCATATTTGTGTGTGTGTGCACGTATATGTATATATAAAATTATTATTATTATTATCACAAGACATACTGTTGCTAAACTTTGCTTATTTTGGCATACTATTGTCATCTCACAGCAAGACGTTGTCGTGTTCGATTCTCAGCTAGAGCGTCTTCTGTGTGGAGGCATGCATGAATGGGCATGCCTTCGTTAAAGGTTGTGCGTCAGGGCACGTAAAAATCCACTACCAAACATTAGCGGACCAGAGTTCCGCTGTGGCGACCCCTAAGCCGAAAGACACAACAACAACAACAACAACATAGATGAAAAGGTAGTAAGACTCAAACTCAGAATTTCTAGAATTAGACTGTCTCTGTTAAAAAATTAGGATGGAGTCCTGACTAAGGCCCAGCAGACTGAATTTCAGTTAATGGGCCATGTACTAGAGTATATCTGGGTACGGAGATGAATAAGATGGTGAAATCCGTTAAATCATGCAGGGAGAACTACTTGTGTGCCATGTCACATGACACTGCTCCTACTAATGTACCTCCAGTAGGAACTGGCAACATAGTCAAGTCATTTGCTCAGCAGTGCTTGGCATTGACTGTAGAGCTGTGTCACTAAAAAGTTGGTACAGAAGTTTAAGGTTAAACCCAGACCTTACAGCAGTCTAGTGTTCAGTTCCCATAGCCCATATCTACCTAATGTATGATACTAGGCAAGTTATGTAACCAAACAATGCTGCTGGGTCATCCCTAAAAGTAGACTGTGTCCAACGGTCTTAAACTGTTAACTAATGTTTAAATGGTCAGCTGGCATTGAGGATTTAATCTGTGATAGTTTTATAAGATGATTACTGTACTGCAGGGTTTGATTCCACTCAGCTTCCATTTGCCTACTGTGTAACTCTGAGCAAGTCATTTAAACAGACAGTCCTGTAGGACATTTGTCCTGTTCCACTTCAATAAACACACAACACTGAATGACATTTGATGGCCTTTATTAAACTTCTATAAACATGATTGTTAACCAAAAGTTATAAATTTCAACCAAAAGCATGACACAGATGATAATAACATTCATGAAAGAAAAACATAAAATAACCATAAGGGCAGCGTAACCAATTCCCCCTTGATAACCAGTGTCCCCCACTTGCTCACTTATCTTTGCATTAACAAGGCACTGTTACCCCACTCACCTTCACCTTATTGAATTACTCCACCATCCATATAAGCAGCTCCGTTGCTTATTAATTTATCCAACAGATCAGCTGCTCACTTTCCTTCTCAACTTTTTGAATTGCACATCCAACACCAGAGGGGGAAACATAAGAGGGCTAGCCTGCCCCTCTTTTCCACCCTCTGCCTTCCAAAACTGAAATAACAGCAAACCCACTAATAAAAAGAGGGCAGGAGGGAGGGTAGCAAGTTCATGCCGAAAATGTGACTCCTGCCTCAGTTACACTTGACAAAACCCTCTAAGACCCTCCCTACCCTTACCTCATTTCCTCCTAAAGTATCCCTCTATCCCAATAAACCCTATCCTCCCCTTATTCTCTTAATTCCTGATAACCTATGTGTCTAGCCCCAGTTGAAGATGTCCCAGGACAAAATAGTCTGTTCCAAACCTCATTTGTCCTGTTCCACTTCAATAAGCAAACAACACCGAATGACATTGATGACCTTTATTAAACTTCCATAAACGTGACTGTTAACCAATAATTATAAATTTCAACCAAATGCATAACACAGGTGATAATAACATCCATGAAAGAAAAACATAAAATAACCTTAAGGGCAGCGTAACCAACTCACCGTTGATAAGCAGTGTCCCCCACTTGCTCACTTACTTTTGCACCAACAATGCAGCGTTACCCCGTTCACCTTCAGTTTATTGAATCACACCACCATCCAAATAAGCAGCTCAGCTTGACTATTAAATTATCCAACAGAGCAACCACTCACTTTCCTTCCTAACTTATTGAAATGCACATCCAACACCAGAAGGGGAACAGAAGAGGGCAAGCCTGCCCCTCTTCTCTGCCCACCAGCCTGAACAGGCAGTCCCCCCCTCTCTCCGACCAAAGTTCCAGCAACCTAACCACCAGTAAGGCACTAGGTCAAACATCATTCAGTGTACCCATCTTCCTTAACCCAGCTAGATCAAAATCATTACCTCTTAACCCTGTACATAACCCACAAAAAACAGTGAGTACCTAACAGTGAAGCAAACCACTGACCACTCACCTTTGCTAAGGTAGCAAACCATAACCACATCACATAACTTCTGCCATAATGTAATTAAACCATACAATCCAACCCCAGGAAAACTCACAATGATACCATAAGCCCTACCAGCCACTGGACCCACTACTAAGCCCACCCCCATTGAAGCCATGCTGAGGCAACCGCATACCATCATGTCACGTTGCAACCCCATAGTACCACCCAGTATAAAATATTGGCTGTCCAATGAATGTAATATCCCACTTAAAACTCTTCTAAATTTGATTTAATAAAATGCGAACATCACACCAACTACCCATTATAAACAATAAGACACTTTAACCATCATCATGGCCGTTAGCAATATGACCTCAAAACACCACCATCATGGCCAGCATCACCCACAATAAACCAAACCAGGCAAAACTAACTCAACACAAATATACCAATAAACTAGGAAATGCCTGATGCCACCAGAGCACAGAAGGTTCATGACACACTAATACTGTCCAGGATGTAATGAATAAACCCAACCCAGTCTATCCTGAAACTGCAGTAACTCAACATTGAATCCTCCTATCAATCCCCCACATCTATATTATAATAAATGAATGAATTCCTCACTGCTAGGGCAACAGAAAGTAGAATCCAAGCACCAAAAAAATCAAACTGTTGCACCATGGCCAGTAATATGCAAACACAAATCCAGATAAAAATCTTATAGGTTTGTTTACTGAATAAAACAAGCAAAATTGCTTGATAAAAACTTTGTCATTGACGAAAGGAGCACAAAAAATAATTCTCAAAAGATAAAGTCTTTTTCAGTCCTTGTCGTTGACAGTATAGACGGCTTTTTTCAATAGTAAATACTCACAAGTTGCTCCATATATAAAGAAGATAAATAGTCCCAGAAAGTGATGAGGTTACTATCCTCTAGATGTCAATGAGAGCCTGTTATCCAAAGATACATTTACAGGCAAAATTAATTCACCAAATAAAATCTTCACCTTTGTGGAATACCAAGTGGTAATGAAATTCTGCTGTTAAAGTTCGTTGACAAATGTAGACATAAAGTTCCCCAAATACATGATAAGCGCTTTCGGTTTTCACCTTCTTCAGATTGTAGGGGTTTGAAAAAGATGTTAAACTTTTAAAGTAACTTGTGACCAATGGTCATGTGCCAAATCTGGCGCCTTAAACAACGACACACCTTCTATGCAAATAAGGTGCTCAATCACTGTATTCTCAGCCAATGGATTGCTGACAACTGTCGTCCATAAACTTGACTGGAGTTCTAAAATTATGGCAACAGATGAATTATAACCAATTAAACATCAAATGATTCTTCAAAATAAGGGTGTATATCTTGTATTCAAATGAGATGTCTGGCCGTCTTCCTACAGCAATCAGTTGTTAAAAAACATATAGCATACAAGGCTATGAAGGATATAGTGTCAATTCTATTAAAAGAAGAACAAACTTTTAAAATGTTAACTTATAAAATATATATTTACTCATATTCTTCAGCACTTAGTTTCCAAGATTAAAAGTTACTGGTGCCAGTTCTACTAGAAGAAAAGCCTAATTTACTTAATGCAACCTGCTAATAACCTATCCCTGATGTCTGCCACACTATCTGATCCTTTCCAAAGAAGACGCCCCACTACCCTTAAAACAGTGTAAAATTCAACACTCGTGCACACAGCACAAGGTCAAACCAAACAATGCTACCGTGTGACAGCAGGTAAGAAAAAACACAACAAACCAAACCACTCCATATTCAGCCATCACTGCTAGCAACTCATGACCTTTTATACTGCTCCATCACCCAAACCCTCATCAACTTCTCCTCTCACCTGTTGAGTCCAAATTTCTTCAATCCCCCATCCAATACCAACTCTGCATGTCCCCATTTTTACTCAGTGATCTGTAAAAGAAAAGAGTGTAAGTATTCCACAGACACATAATCCAATTTCTTAATGACCATTAAACACCACCAGTGGCATATCTCATTCATCGTCTGCCTAAAATGCGGACATTTCCATGTGCAGCAACACCCCTGAACATTAAGATGTCCTAACAAGATTCCCATAGAATAACCTCCCAACTCATATAGTAACATGACAACAGACAACCATATGAAATAAAACATTGCATCATCATATCATCTTCTTTCGGCTGTTCCTGTTAGGGGTCGCCACAGCGGATCACCTGTTTCCATTTCTTCCTGTCCTCTGCATCTTGCTCTGTCACCCCAACCACCTGCATGTCCCCTCTTACCACATCCATAAACCTTAACTTAGGCCTTCCTCTTTTCCTGTTACCTGGTAGCTTCATCCTTAACATCTTTTTCCCAATATACTCAGCATCCCTCCTCAGCACATGTCCAAACCAATGTAAACTTGCCTCTCTGGCTTTGTCTCCAAACCTTCCAACCTTTGCTGACCCTCCTTTATAAGTATTCCTAATCCTGTCCAGTCTCGTCACACCCAGTGCAAATCTTAACATCTTTAACTCTGCCACATCCAGCTCAAACTTCTGCCTTTTTGTCAGTACCACTTTCTCCAACCCATATAACATAATTGGTATCACTACCCTCTTGTAGATCTTCCCTTTCACTCGTACAGGTACTCGTCTGTCACAAATCACTCCTGACACTCTTCTCCACCCACTCCATCCTGCCTGTACTCTCTTCTTCACCTCTCTTCCACACTCACCATTACTCTGAACTATTGATCCCAAGTATTTAAACTCATCCACCTTCACCACCTCTACTCCTTGCATCCTCACCATTCCTCTATCCTCCATCTCATTCACACACATATATTCTGTCTTAGTCTTACTGACCTTCATTCCTCTTCTCTCTAGAGCATATCTCCATCTCTCCAGGGTCTCCTCCACCTGTTCCCTACTCTCACTACAGATCACAATGTCATCTGCAAACATCATAGTCCACGGGGACTCCTGTCTGATCTCGTCTGTCAACCTGTCCATCACAATTGCAAACAAGAAAGGGCTCAGAGCTGATCCTTGATGTAACCCCACCTCCACCTTAAACGCATCCGTCACTCTCACCGCAGACCTCACCGGTGTCACTCTACCCTCGTACATATCCTGTACCACTCTTACATACTTCTCTGACACTCCTGGCTTCCTCATACAATACCACAACTCCTCTCTAGGCACCCTGTCATATGCTTTCTCTAAGTCTACAAAAACACAATGCAACTCCTTCTGACATTCTCTGTACTTCTCCATCAACACTCTCAGAGCAAACATCACATCTGTAGTGCTCTTTCCTGGCATGAAACCATACTGCTGATCACTAATCATCACGTCCCTTCTTAACCTAGCTTCCACTACTCTTTCCCATAACTTCATGCTGTGACTGATCAATTTAATCCCTCTGTAGTTACTACAGCTCTGCACATCACCCTTATTCTTAAAAATTAGTACCAAAACACTATTTCTCCATTCCTCAGGCATCCTCTCACTTTCTAAGATTTCATTAAACAATCTGGTTAAAAACTCCACTGCCATTTCACCTAAACACCTCCATGCTTCCACAGGTATGCCATCTAGGCCAACAGCCTTTCCATTCTTCATTCTCTTCATAGCTATCCTTACTTCCTGCTTGTTAATTCATTGTACTTCATGATTCACTATCTCTCCATCATCCAACCTTCTCTCCCTCTCATTCTCTTCATTCATCAACCCCTCAAAGTACCCTTTCCATCTCCTCAACACACTCTCCTCACTTGTGAGTATGTTTCCCTCATTATCCTTTATCACCTTTACCTGCTGCACATCTTTCCTAGCTCGGTCCCTCTGTCTAGCCAATCAGTACAGGTCATTTTCTCCCTCCTTAGTGTCCAACCTTTCATGCAACTCTTCATATGCCTTATCCTTAGCCTTCGCCACCTCTCTCTTTGCCATGCACCTCATCTCCTTATACTCCTGTCTACTTTCTTCATCTCTGTGACAATCCCACTTCTTCTTTTCCAACCTCTTTGCCCGCATACTCTCCTGTACTTCATCATTCCACCGCCATGTCTCCTTGTTATCCTTCCTCTGTCCAGATGTCACACCAAGCACCTTTCTAGCCGTCTCCCTTACTAGCTCTGCTGCAGTTACCCATCTATTTGGTAACTCTTCACTGCCACCCAGTGCCTGTCTCAACTCATCCCTGAACTCCACCTCACAATTACCCTTTTTCAGTTTCCACCATTTGATCCTTGGTGCTGCCCTCACACTCCTCCTCCTCTTCTTGATCACCAACATCATCCTACAAACCACCATCCTATGCTGCCTCACTACTCTTTCTCCGGTCACCACTTTACAGTCTCCAATCTCCTTCAGACTGGCCCTCCTACATAAGATATAATCCACCTGTGTGCATCTTCCTCCACTCTTGTATGTCACTCTATGCTCCTCCCTCTTGTTAAAATATGTATTCACCACAGCCATGTTCATCCTTTTCGCAAAATCCACTACCATCTGACCTTCTGCATTCCTTTGTTTAACACCATAGCTACCCATCACTTCCTCATCCCCTCTGTTCCCTTCATCAACATGCCCATTGAAATCTGTTCCAATCACCCCTCTCTCACCCTTGGGTACAGTCATCTCCACTTCATCCAATTCACTCCACAATTTTTCTTTCTCATCCACTGCACACCCAACTTGTGACGCATATGCACTAACAACATTCATCATTACACCATCACTTTCCAGCTTCATAAACATGACTCTGTCTGACACTCTTTTCACCTCCAAAACACTCTTGGCATACTGTTCCTTCAGAATAACTCCTACGCCATTTCTCCTCCCATCCACACCATGATAAAACAATTTGAACCCACCTCCGATACACCTAGCCTTACTCCCCTTCCATCTGGTCTCATGCACACACAATATACCAACCTTCCTTCTGTCCATCATATTAGCTAGCTCTCTCCCTATACCAGTCATACAGCCAACATTCAAAGTTCCAACGCTTACTACCACAGTCCTAGCCTTTCTCCTCTCTTCCTGCCTTCGGCCATGCCTTCCGCCACTTCTCCTCCTTCGGCCATGCCTTCCGCCTCTTCTCCTCCTTCGGCCAACAGTAGCCCAATTTCCAACAGCACCCTGTTGGCTAACAGTACTGGTGGCGGTCGTTGTTAACCTGGGCCTCGACCGATCTGGTATGGAAATAATTCCTGGTGACTGCATGAAATGATTTGGTGAAGTTTTACGCCAGATGCCCTTCCTGACACAACCCTCCCCATTCATCCGGGCTTGAGACCGGCACAAAGAAATGCACTGGGTTGTGCATCCCCAGTGGCTGGGTTAAATAAAACATTGCATAGCAAGTCTTATTCAATAAATAAAATTGTCACTCTTCTATAATGAAAGAGTTCTCAAAAAATAACCAATAACAAAGAAAATTAAAGCCATCCCCACTACTGCTACAACATGCCATCATCTCATGAACCTCCATTACCCAAGCCAACCCCCACAACAAAAATTTCACTTTCACATCTCCCTCAGTCGTCCTTCCTGACATCCCACAAACCATAGACCAACTGCTGATTATGCTCCCTAACCCCACACCTCCTGCCACATTTATAAACAAGTGCTAATCCCCCTGAACAAACCCGTCTGAAACCCCATCCCAAGGGTCCACAACAGTAAACAGTGTACCCATTTGTTAACCCTCCCTGAAAAGACCCAAACCACCAATTCCCCACAAGTATGCCCTGGCCCACTCCTCCTGCCAGACACTCACATACCTGCAATACCTTGCAAGGGATAGTGTTTCCCCTTCAAAGATGGAAACAGTTGACAACTATATCTACACTCTGCTGCCTCACCGTTACTTTCAGAAATAAACCCTCATGATTTCCTAATGAATCACCCAAAACCAAAATATTAAAAGAAATGGATCGAAAACATGAGGGAAAAGACATTCAGGGATAAGCTGGCCCCACTGCTCCTTTCTGCGCCTGTTCCAGAAAAAGTATGCCCAGGCCAACAAAAGAAGCAACATGGTAGTCAAAGTCAGATTACTGTCAACCTAGGTGCTCAAATCCCTCGCTACTGATTGTGTACTTCAAACATAGTCATGAATTCCTAACCTGAAAGATGGTGGAAACCACATTAATTCACATACTCAATGTCCATCCCCCTTGACAAAAATCACTTGGCAAAGATTCCCAATAATGTCCCCCTTGTCCGCTAACTGAAACTCAGGTATAGCTTCTAGAAAATCATTCTATAAAATAAAGACTGTTAATAGAATATAATTAGTTTAGAGGCATCATCAGTGAACTAAACTGTAGCCAAAGAACACCAAAAGCTATGGCTGTGAAACACCATCGGCTGTGAATAAGGTACAGGTCTGTTTCCAGTCACCTAAATCTAAGGAAACATCTTGCTACTACGTAGTGTGTTGGATCTGATGCTTAAGCAAAAGAAGCCATGTCTGGGAAATGTAAGCCCTGCATCTTGGTGAAGCTAGCAGTTAATGAAGGCAAACATTAGATTTGACTGAGCCTTCAGTGAAGTGCCTAAGTTGTGGAACACCTTTCTCAGATTTTAGTGGCCGTATTTAAAATTAATTTATAAAAAACATCCCCAAATATGAATGAGAAAATTCGAACTTGTGCAAAGTTACATGAATGTAGTAACATCATGAAACATCAGTAGCCATGGGTAATGTGCTGTCAAGCATTACATCTATTATACCCCTTTTTATTTATTCATTTATTTTTATTTTTAACAATGCAAAAAACAGCCTCCAGATATTGAAGGACACGATGGCCACAATCCTCTGACCATCACTACCACCATGTATGCCACCTTGCTCCTAACCCGAGAAAGCCATTCAGCATTTCACTGAAGAAAACCTCACTGAGCATGGCCGACTGGCCCTGCAAGGAATATCAAACCAGAGCAACATACACAAAAACAACTACCACCAATGAAACGACAAACCCGTCGCAACCACAGCGACAAGCAACAGGCTTTATTATTCTCTATCTTTTTTTTTTAATATATGTTTAATTTATTTTACTGCTTTATATTGTAGCACTACCTCAGGAGTAATCAACACTGGCCTTAAGTCTGTAGCACCCAAACTCCGACTGGTGCATGCCGTGCAAACTGGCAAAAGCAACCTGTTTATCTGTTCAAAACAGGAAAAGCTGAGAAGTAAACTACGATAATAATCATCCCAAACAGAACCAACGACTTCTCCCCACAGTCCGGGAATGACTTCTCCAATATAGACAGAGGAGAACATTGATGGCATGCCCTCGAGAATAAATAAATAAACATATAAATAAACAAACATTGATAAAGAGCCAATGTGGCAAATGTGCCAAAGCAGATAAACACCAAGGCCGACCCCATACAACAAGTTGAGCTCCATAATTCAAACTGAACCCCAGGAATCCCTCCGCAAGCAGCAACGACATACAGACAATGAAGAATGCCAGTCACAGCCAACACCATAAAAAGCACTGTGAATCAATATGAGGCAAAATTGGGATAGTCAGCAAAGTCTATGCAGTTGAAAAGTCTGATATTCACCTTCCATGCTCTGGTTCATCACATTTGTGCAGACACACCATAAAACTTTAAACAGCCAGGCATGTGCACCATTCCCAGTTTATCATACATCACAGCAATACAAAAGAACCCACAGCAACATCTCGCTTGACCCCGGCATGGCAAGCAGCCCCATGAAAACCCACGAAAACCTGTAAGCACCCTGACAAGATTGCACAAAGTTTTCACCCACGACCATTAACACCAGCTATGACCAGCACGGGAAAAACACAAGCATGCTTTACAGCCCATGAAAAGACCCACTGCTCGCTGCCACCAAGAGATAAAACAACTAAAGTAGGCACTGAATTAACCGAGGCAGCAAGCGATGACAGCAAATACAAGAACCCTTCAGATATGAGATATGAGATAATGAGCATTCAGCACTACCACATATATGCATACCAAAGTGGAGAAGTACCCCCTGCTAGCCACCCCCGAGTAGCCAATAACTGGGCCCCAGAAATGAAGCATGACCCTAAACCACCACTGACAAGAAGAAAACCTCAGCACTCACCCAACCAACTGCCCCGCCAATGCCTAATTTAACAGGAGCGAAAGCAGTACATGAATTACCTCTTAGCCTGTGAAATGCCTCATCTGAAGGCTAATCTGTCATTAACCTGCAACTATGCTTTACCTTCTCCCTTTTCTCCCCCAATTTTTTTTTTTTTTTTTTTTTTTTTTTGAGGAAGAGCAACGGAAGTCAAATCCCTACCATGACAGAGCCAAACGGAACAGCCTAAGTACTATCGTAGCTCTATAGTTAGTTTTTTATAAACTGAAGCCCTCCATAAGCAGCGCATGTGCCCTGTCCCTGCTGTCACCAAGCTGCCCTCAAGCTCGCGAAGCAGTTAACACATGCTGGAAAGGACCAGAACAGCCCCAGGAAACCTTCCTCCATGAAACCTAGCTCTAACACAGGTGGGAATCAAGCACAAACACAGCAACAACAACCCAAACCAGCTCACCTGCTACTCATACCTTAAAAACAACTAACTAATGTAAGTACCAGCCATCATTCGTGTCATCTAGAAAACAGCACCCCCCCCCCACTGCGAAGTACTGTTGAAAAGAGCTCATGTCAGAGACTATAAAGAAAGTGCCGATGGGAAAGAAGAAAAAAAAAGAGAAAACACACAAAACAACTACTTTTGGTCCCCCCCCCCCCTCCGAAAGCAAGCACGGTAACTTCTTAGTACTGCCCGTTACACATTGCTTTGTCTTCCTGCCTTTTACTAATACCTTAAAGCAAGCTAAAAGCACAACATTTTTCCCAACTGGCAGTGGTGACTTCAAATCAACGGGGGGGAAACAGCTGAATGGGTGGGGTCAATGGGAAGGGTTTTGGCCAACTAGAAAGGGGAGGAGCTATGCTCAAAACCACAAAAACTGTAACTTTAATTAAATATGCTGCCCTGGGTGCCAAACTGTCATTATGAGAGTCCAATCAAGAAAAAATTAAGTGTAGAAGAAAAAAATATTTCAATGCATTGGCTGCATAACAGCTTACTTAATATCTAAATGGAAACAAAAAGGTTGTGAGGCATGAAAAAATAAATTACTTTTTAAATACATTACTGGAATGCCAGTCAAAATCAAGTATAAGAAAAACAAGCAGCACTTAACTCAAACAACTTCTTGTACTCCAGTTCTACTTATAATTTATATTAAACTTTATTAAAGTACCAAGTAACATGCTGAAGCAATCTCTGTGATACCCCCACTTGTAAAAATGTTTCTTATCTAAAAAAGACCCGCTGCCTGACAACAACTATCTACTTGTTTCATGTGGAAAACATGATCAAAGTAAAAAATGAAAAGCAAACAAGAAACAAGCTCAAGATAAATTGCTTAAAGGGTTACTGCACACATGATAGATTGGCATTCTGTTTAATTTAATGGTAAAGCCTGCAAAGATGACTGCAAGTCTCCAACAAATGTAATGAGCTTCTTAAAATAATGTAATCCTGTCCTTTATTACAAATACTGTCATATGCACTTCAATACTCAAGGCTTATACGTTATCTAGTTATGTAAGTATTGTCTGCATGGCAACAACAGAAAAGCTTTCAATGTTGGCAATTTTTTAACAGTATGCTTATTAAAGCTTACTTGCATCTTACAATCTCAGAAAAGCTTACCCGGTGGTCATTAAAGCATTGCTACTTAAACACAGAGCAACAGGCACTTTCTGAATAATAATAAGCATAAATCAACATTATAAAAATATGACAGTAACCAGAACATTCTGCAACATCAAGGACAGATGAAAAGCCCTGTAGTACTTGTGTCTACCTTGGAGTGGGGATACCCTGCACATTTGCACTGCATAACTGCTCCTTGCCTTGCTTGGACACATCCAGAGTCACTACATGGGGGAGTGGGTGCTTGGCCCGGACACATTTATTATACCTCTCAACCTCAGAGCAAGAAATCTGAACAAAGCCATACATAGAAGTGGGACAAAGGCCCAAAAATAAGGGCATATTTTTAAATATTGCTCTTATAAACTTAGAAAGATAATCGAATAGTTGGTTTTGCATTAGTATGAATTTTCTGAATGGTATGAAATCTGAAACTCAAATGTCTGCCATTATTTTCTAACTTCAGTCTTAAATGATTTGTACTAATTTGCCAAAAAAATAAAATTTTATGAAAAATGGACCAAAAATGTGATACAAAAATACAAAACAGCAAAGCAATACAGGTGGGAACCTGTCAAAGAAGGGACACTTTTTTTAATATTAGTACTGCTAACTTGAGCAGTAATCTATAATTATTACAATTATTTAGTAATTGCAAACCCTCCATGTTTTCTTCCAAAATTGCCATTTTGCGGAGGGATTATTAGGGGAAGAGCAACATTTTGAGCCAAAATCAGAGACATTTGAGAGGTTTAGATATGCCTAATTCTATAAAGCAATTTATTTGCACATACCTCTCAACCTGTTACTCAGGAAATCTGGCAAGGCCAAATTTATTGTGGGAATATATAAACAATACTAAAAATTGCTCTTGTATAAACTGAGACAGTCGATAGAATAACATGAATTGCTTTAGCATGCATTTTTCTGAGGAACAAATCAAAAATAAGAAGGAAAAATCTATTAATTCTGTGAAAATCTGGACAGTTGAGAGGTATAGTTGAGCTGGGGCTGTCTGAGTTTGCCGCCCCTCCCCCTCACAAAATCATGGTCGAATGGAACCTCCCCCCTGCAGCCATTCCAATGAACCATCACTTGGCTATTTCACCCAATTTACCATAAACACTTTACTTGCTTTACTTCTACGATGATTTGGACTTCATTTGACAGTTTTATTTTGCATTTTACAGCACAAAAACTAAGACATCTGCTAAACAAAGCAATGCAGTCTCACATTGAAAACAGACTTAGCATTACAATTTATCTACCTTTGAAACTCACATTGAAACAGCATTGAAACCCACATCCAAAGAAAATACATTTGGCTAGTGGCAGATAAAGATTAACTTTGGGCTATTTTCAAATGATAGGCCCCTTGCACACAAAACATACATGTGTTCTGTGATGCACCTTCCTGATTGCATCAAATTATATTCCTTGTATAATACAGTACAGTTGTTAGAGGGTGTTTTAAATTTATTGTTTTGAACATTTTTGAAGTAAACAATGAAACAAAATGCATGCACCAATAATGACAAAACTGCCCAACTGAGAACATTTCCATCATAAAAGTCTACTCAAACTTCTACAATCCACCAGTATCAGTAAATATGCACAATCTCTACAGGAGTAAAAGGTCATCTAAATATTTCCACATTAAAAAGATCTGTAACTAATGAAGAGGTTGCTGCTAGCAAACTATTTTATATTTCATTGTTTTATCTAAAAATAAAGTGCCTGTTGCCCTTGAGGAATAAATTGCCTATATTACATTAAAAAATGATAAGCTAGTGATATTGTAATAGGAAATGGATGGCAATTGACAGACGGGTTCATAGTTACTAGGTATCTTCACCCAAGAGGACATTTTCAGGATGGCAGCATCTACCCCGTTTACAACACGGTACAATATTAGCAATGCATCTACATACTGTGGGAGTAAAACCCACAGCCTTCTGCATCAAAAGCAAGTACACTACCTGTTGTACTATTAACAATGCAAGTACTCTCATAAGCAGCACTAAACTTCTGTTCCCCTGCAGCTCTCAGCTCCTTGTAAAATCTATTCAACACTCGGCTGTATCTCTCAACTTTGCAGCACAAGAAATCTGGAAAATGCCAAAATGTATTGGGGAGGGACAAAAGCCCAAAAACCAGGGACATGTTTTAAACATTGCTTGTATAATCTTGGAAAGTTGCTAGAATAAAATGCTGTGTTACCACCATGCATTTCACTGCCAAGTCTTGATAACCAGGACCCTCTGCAAAACAGTCAGAACAACATACCACTATATCAAATCAGCTGTTTTATGAAAGAGAAGAAGACTAAAATATAAATGGCTACCATTTAGTGAATTCAGTTCTCACCATAGCTGTCAACCTCTTAGCACAAAACACCTGGACAAAGCTAGTAATGGGAAAATACAGCGCTCAAACATATTCAGTGAAATCACTTCTCACCATAGCTTTCAACCTTAGCACAAAAAACCTGGACGAAGCGAATAATGGGGGAATACAGTCCCAAAAATAGGGACAAATTTCAAATATTTATCTTATAAACTTAGAAAATTGCTAAAATAAAAGGTTTTGTGTTACTGTGTGCTTTCTAAAGAATATGAAGTCTGAAATTCAAATGCCTGTCAATTTTATTTATTTAACTTTTGTTAATCAGAAAAGTCTGACTTGGAACAAAAGCCAATTTTCAGCAGAGGCCCAGGGAGAAATACTGTAGCCACATGTCTTTGTAACATGGGAGGACACCAGAGCAAACCCACACAAACACAGAGAAGACATGTAGACTCCACACAGAAGGCACCCTAGCCAAGGATCAAACCAAGTACCTCTAGCTGTAAGGCAGCAATGCTACCACTGCACCATCAACTATTAAAGGGATTAAACACTCAGAAACCTCAGACTTTACAAGGAACAGAACAGAACAGAACAAAATATGAGGCAAAAATCTCCAAAAGTTTCACAAATGGTGGTGGGTAGGGAATTCAGGCCCTTGTTACCTGTAGCCAAGGTATAGGGTTCAAGCACCACCAGCAGGTGTCCTGAGTTGTCTCTAGCCACCAGTACCCACTGAGTGGGGCATTACACACACAAACTGCAGCTTTCCTTCCTTGAATCTTGTACCTGCTAAATGCACTTTCCATCCTGTGTTTGCAAATTAACAAGCTTGCTTCTGATATAACCTACAACATAATCCACAGCAAGACTCCAATAGCTTGTAATCCACTGTACAGATTTCCATCTTGTGTTTGCAAATGAAGCTAGCTTTCTAAGCTCACATTCATGCTGGAATGCAAACTTCTGGTTTTGCGGCTCGCATTCGCACCGGAATGTACACTTCTGGTTTTGCGACTCGCATTCATGTGGGGAATGCACACTTTCAGTTTCACAGCTCTTTCCTGGAATGGTCCAAGACTGCTGCCTCTGCAATCTGATTCCCTTCCAGTCTATGCGGTTAGCACCGCATAGACTTCTGGGGAATCAGCAGACTGCTTCCTTCTTTCTGAATTCGGACTGGTAAGGCAGCAGTCTGGATTCACTTTGTATGAAGGATTTGGAGGACTGTAGGACTGTACCATTGTGGGGGCAGCCATTGTGGTGCAGCGGTTAGTATTGCCACCTCACAGCAAGAGGTTCTCCGGTTTAATCCTCAGCTGGGATGCCTTCTGTATGGAGTCTGCATGTCCTCCCTGTGGTTGCATGGGTTTTCTCCAGGTCCTCTGGTTTCCTCCCACATCCCAAAGACATGCTGTAGGTGGATTGAACACTTTAAATTGGCCCTAGGTGTGAGTGTGTGTGCCTTCTGTGGAAGGTTGGATGCTGGGCTAGCAACTTGACACTGTAAAACTCCACTGTCAATCATGAGCAGACAGGTGATCTGCTGTGGTGACCCCTAACCGGGAAAAGCCAAAAGAAGAAAAAGGACTGCACCATTGTGGTTCACAGCTGGGGAGGCTTCAGACGTGCAGTCTGATATCATGGGCTGCCACTGCCAACTGGCACCTAAGTAGGTCAAAATGAGAATCCTTTTCTTTCATTATACAAGTACCACCACTAAACCACTCCTCTGCCCAAACTACTCCACCCCCCATCCCCAACAGAGACATAAATAAATTACCTAGCTCTTCCTTGTGTATAATTATCAATCCAAGGCCTACCTGATCCCTTACTACCAACAGGTCATCTTGGACGTAAGCCTGCACTGTAGCAAGTTCACGCCAAAAATGTGACTCCTACCTCAGTAACACTTGACAAAACCATCTAAGCCCCTTCCTACTATTACCTCATTTCTTCCTAAAACATCCCTCTATCCCAATTAACCCTATCATCCCCTTATTCTCTTTATTCCTGATAACCTATGTGTCTATCCCCACCTGAAGATATCCCAGGAAAAAATGGACTGTTCCAAACCTTATCTCTCACACTGTGCTAGCACCTCAGTGTTTCCTTGACCATGTGCCATGTAACTACCTATGAAACTATGAATCTGTAGACAGGACTGACTGACAGCTATATACTCAACTTTTTGTATGCCAACTCCTGGAATGCTTATAGGTTCAAAGATTCATAAGAGCTTACTAGGCTACGAACCACAAGAGCATTTTTAAGCCTAGCCATGCATCCAGATCTCTGACAAGTTCTTGTACCCTTGATAAGTGTAACAGGATCTTGGGGGGGATGAAATATGTAGAGGCAGTGGTTTGAGTGCATGGCAAAAAACAAATCCCTTAGTGGCTACCTGGATGTCTGTCCAGCTATGCTTGTCTCACACTCAGTTATGGAATGTTTAGACAGAATTATCACAGTCAGACAGATGGACAGCAGATTTGTGAAGACCCAGAAAAAAAGTAAATAAAAAAAGATGAAAAACGAAGCCATGGATATAGCAATGCTATTCACAGATAACTTCTACATGCTTAAGTCAATGCATCCATTGAAACTCTTGTGTGCTTTTGTCTGCCTTCTGGAGCTTATACTGACATTTTGTAAGTATTTAAACACATCAGTTACATAAAATAAAAAAAATAAAAAAACAGTGAAGATGTGCTATTTCATATTGGATTTGATGTTTCTAGAATACTGTTGAGTGAAAAGAAATGCCTGAACCTAACAGTTTATTAAAATGTAAATGTGATGCTATCAAGCCAAGGCAAATGAAATTCTAACATATAAAACATAATGTTTTGCAAATGGATGATTTTGTACAAGCAATGCTTTGCCTTCAACAGCATGCATAGACGAGATCTGAACTGATACTGATGTCTTAAAAGTTTAATGACTGTGTTTATTCTACAATGTCATCAATGTATTACCTTTGCAATCACAGACATTGGCAGTTGAAAACTTGAAGCTTTGTTATATAATGTATAAAGTATTGTACTGAAATGGCAGAAAAAGCAAAGTTTAATATTATTAATATAGCACGTTTGTTAGGAAGGAGTTTATCAACATTTTTCCAAATGTTACTGAAAAAAAGCTCCAACTCAAGGTAAGGTTTTTCATGTTCTAGGGAAAAGATAGAAGCTATGAGTGATTGGATTGCTGAGACCTGAAGTCAAGCTACGGAGGAATACATTGCTGTTTTATGCTTTACCTTTTGCTGAACTGTTCTCATCATTTTTTCAGAATATGAAAAATGCAGAATGTCACCATCAACACCGCATTCAGCTTGAAATACAAAAATGAGCTCTGAAACAATTTGCAAAAGCCTCTAAGAGAAAATGACAATAAACCTTTTTTATAATCCATTTCAAACCTATCAGTGCATACAGACACTTTGGTACACTCACACAGACGAACACACACATTTGATATTTGCCTGTAGACATAGCCAGTTGCTTTTGTCTGAGACTGTAATGAAATAAACGGAATAAAAGATAATTGAACAGAGTCTGTGTAACTTCACATAGATTCTATATCATAAAGTGCACAGAACTAGAGCCCTTTTATGTATGTTTTACTGGTGCTTCTTATGTCTAGAAATAAAACCAGTGTGAATAATACACTTCAACCTTTTACAGGCAAAAATGAGATATAGCATGGGAAAATAGGACTATGAGTATTTAAAACATCAGTCTTTGGTGTAGTGAGATTGGCAGCATTTCCTCTGCATTACCATATTGCTGAAGAAATGCCTTATGGGTGTTTATGTCACATGTCTATTTGAAAACCAGACATGTGAAGGAGGAAAATGGTGAAGCAGTTCTCCTACTCCACAGTGACCACATGATGATGATCAATAATCCCTTTAGAATAGGTCCCCGTCAATGTGAAGCAGAGTCCATCCCTAGCCTTATTTAACTACAACCTTGAGCGATGGATGGGAAATCAGAAATTCACCCCAGGTCTGACCCCCATGTCTCTGATAGACAGAGGCAAACAATAAATATGCCCAAACTAACATTACCCCCCCACACACACACACACACACACACACACACACACACACACACACACGCACACAAAGTGTTTAGAAAGTTGCTAACATACCTCCTCCTAATAAACAGCCATGATACATAGGGACATAACCGGGTTGGGTTGTATGGCTGGCCTTATAAAGGCCCTGGTGGTTATTATCCTACTATATACCTATGAACCTATGAATCTATGAAAGTTACAAATGCGATATTTCCTTATCACAGAGAATTCTGCTCATAGTCAACAGGTGACACTATCAACGTGATCATGTAGGTGACACCATCATCAGTAGATGTACAACAGATTAAAGGAAGGTCTGAAAGTATTGGAGGCACAGTGTTGCCTTAAGTATCACAGTATTAGCCGAGTGCTAATGATGGAGGAATTTCTGTTCATAAAATGTCACTTTGGTGCACATCAGTTGTATTTGTGAATAATTTCACATGATATGCTAATGCAGTCATAATGTGGGCAGACAAGGAATCCTGCATCTTCACATCTTGCTCCAGAAAACAGCACATATGCCATCATAGGTGTCCAGTGCAAACTTAATCAGAATAAGGCAATATTTAGTTTAACAGTTAGGTACAGCATACCTGAACAACCTGTGTGCTCGGACAAATAAACACAGACACACACACACACACACACACACACACACACACACACACACACACACACACACACACACACACACACACATGCACACACACAAACACACACGCACATACGCGCACACACACACACACACACACACACACACACACACACACACACACACACACACACACACGTACATAATACTCCACTGCAGTTCACTGCTTACAGTCCCTTAGTAAACTAGAATGCACATCCTTCTGACTTTGTGTATACATTGCCCCACATCATTATCTAAGTAGCTTATGGGTTACACACACACACACACACACACACACACACACACACACACACACACACACACACACACACACACACACACACATATACAAAATGTTAAAGCGGTGGATGAGAAATGTAATGGCTATGTCAGGATGTTAACCTGTTTTACTACTAGGTTTGTGAACAGAGGGCATGCTAATAATTTTTACCAGTGTCGGTTTGAAGGGAGCAATAAAAATTGTTGCATACACAACAGATGGTGACAACAGCTTCATGCAGGATATTTATTCCACAAAGATTCATTACTGAAGGACTCTGTTGTAGGGTAATGACCACAGCAAGGAGAGAAGAAAAAGAGCTCAGAGTGAGTTGGTGATGTATGAATTTATTTCTGTGCAGAGATTAATTCATTGCACTGATAGAGGGCATGAATAGGTCTAGAACACTAGCATATTCTTTTTAAAATAAGAAAAGAGCTTAAACATCTATAGGCCATAAAATAGGGAGAAGTTGTACAACCGAATAGCTAGGCTGACTGCCTAAGGCAGTGTAAGATAATTACTGCTCCACTGGTTTACTTAAGTTTAAGAAAAAGACAGATAATGGCATGAAATTAATAGCCTGTGCAGTCACACACCCACAGATGCACACATTTAAATTGGAATGTAATTCAAAATATCATGCTAAAGAAACTATGTGTAGAATGACTGGAATTGGTGTTGATTTTGCATATATCTTGCATACAGTTACTTCATGGTTAATATATATCATTTCTGTTTTGCCCGTTTCCCTATTTAAATTACAATATTATCATAAAAACAGAATATCTCTGAAAAATAAAGCCATGATACCATGCTCTACTATGAAATGATGTCTTAATAACAGAAATCTGTTAATTGCCATGACAAAGCATTAACTATTCAAAACCTGTCAACAGCAATTAATAGCAGAAGAGTAAAGAATATCAGGACACTGCAAATGAAATTAGTTGGAATTATAACTTCATAAAATCCCAGAGACATGACTACAGTATGTGCATGTCACAGATACTAATCAGTTTATGAAGAAGATGGTTGCATGAATAGCAGTCATCCCTGTATTTGTTTATTGTAGTATATGTGATTGATTATGCAATCTAAAGCCAGTTCCATTAGTATGTATGATGTGTGTACTACTAATGGATACAGGCAGCTTCTGAATGCTTTATCCCATATATGGGTATGCTCAAAGTACCTATGGCATGATCCCAATCATTCTAATTAGGGTGATATATAATTATCGACCATGGGATGGGTAAGGCCTATCTAACACCAAATGGGATAACTTATTTTGAGCATCAAAAGGGAAGTAGGCTAAGCTTAAAATAGCTATCCTAGTACTTACCTATGACCCTGTGATCAAAGTTTTCCCCAGTTTTACCATAACTTACATCAATGCATCAGTAAACTATGCATATCTTAAAAAAAATCATATGTGTAAACAGATGGTACATGACATAATCAGAACAATGTTTACAGAATCTTTTTTTAAGATAAAAAAAGTGTGTGACAGTGTGTGTGTGTGTGTGTGTGTGTGTGTGTGTGTGTGTGTGTGTGTGTGTGTGTGTGTGTGTGTATGTGTGTGTGTGTGTGTGTGTCTATGTGCTCGTGTGTGCTTCGGGTGTATGTATGCATGGTGTACAGAATAGATGTTGAGCCATTGGCTTTTACAGAGGTATATGGGGATTTTACATCTGATAGCACATGAAGCAGTTTTACGGGAAATAACATACGGCTGAATGCCGTCTTGGCAGAGCTATGAACATGAGATTTGTTTTTTTTTTTTTTAATGGGTGAAACATGTTTTCAAACAGGTCCCTATCAGTTGATCAACTTTTCAGAAACTCGAAATTCATATGGTTGAGACCATATGATCGAGTTTTTGAAAACTCAAATTTACCCTTTTCCTCACTGTAGTGCGATCTCGGAGTACGTATATATATATATATATATATATATATATATATATATATATATATAATATGTGGGGGTTGTGGGGGTGCCGGGTGTTGGGGGTTTGCCCCCTTGCACAAATGTAAAAAAGGTAAATTTTTCTGGGTTTTTTTTTTTTTTTTACCCTCTCTTGATGTTCAAGTTTTTGGAAATTTGATCATATGGTCTCGACTGTATGAATTCCAAGTTTTTGAAAACTCGATTATCAGACATAGACCTTTTCAAACACATGGGTAATCATAAATTTGGTGACTTCAGACATATTTTATGGCAGCATAGGAGGCCTTTCTCATGTAGAGGATGTGTTTCAGATTTCCGTAGTTTATAGAAATTTGATTTTTTTTTTTTTTTTACACTGTTTCATCATGTAACCCCGTAACCCCATCACATTGCTATATTAAGGAAGATCACATTTAGTTAAATATTTGTATATCTATTTTTGTTTGTTTGTTTGCATTTTTGTCCTGGGAAATTCCATCTATCTTCAGTGAAGGCCTAGGCAGAAAGGCTGATAAGTACACTAAACTAAAGGTACAAAACTCATACCATGAAATTGCATGGAATCTAATAGGTTCATAGGTTTATAGGTGATTACTAGGCTGAGGACCCCAGGAGAACATTTTTAAGCCTAGCCATGCCTCTCAAATGCACATGACACATTTTGATACCCTAGGGTCACTTTAATGGGTATATGTAGGCTAGAAAGTAGGTGACTGAGCATGTGTAGGCTGCCCCTGTCTAATAAAGACATGGGTGCCAGACAAGGGGGGTAAGTTTCCAATATTCTCTATCTACTGGTTTAAGTTATATTTGAATTGGGTAAGAGAAGAACTCTGCTTCACATGGATGGGAAGCTTATTTCAGAGAAGGGCTAATCGCTGAGACACATACCTGTCCCTCCAACATGTAATATTTAATTAATTATTTATATTTATTTCCCAGGGGTAGTGCACTGATCTGGACCATTTGCAGGTACAGCTCGTGTGAATATGATCACATAAGAAATGAACAAACATATTTACAGGTACAAGGGTGTGCTAAAAAAAGATATATATATATATATATATATATATATATATATATATATATATATATATATATATACACACACACACACACACACACACACACACACACACACATTTATAGATGCAAGAATATGGTACAACATTTACTTGAAAAAGCAGTTAATAATGTGAAAATGTGGATGGAAAATGGAATTATTGATAGCAGAACTTTATTGGTAAGATGGATTCCTAATGATTGAGATGTTTCAGATAAGGTTTAGATCCCTAGGTTGGTTAATTCTGATAGCAGAGCTTTATTGGTAAGATAGAGTCCTAATGATTGAGATGTTGCAGATAAGGTTTAGGTCCCTAGGTTGGTTAATTCTAATAGCAGAGCTTTATTGGTAAGATAGAGTCCTAATGATTGAGATGTTTCAGATAAGGTTTAGGTCCCTAGGTTGGTTAATTCTGATAGCAGAGCTGTATTGGTAAGATGGAGTCCTAATGATTGAGATGTTTCAGATAAGGTTTAGGTCTCTAGGTTGGTTAATTCTGATGCTGTTTGTTTTGTGGATAAGTAACAGGTCCACTAAACTAAGGTCACTTCTCAGCAGTCTGTCAGAGACTGAGGTGTCTGCATAGGACATGTTGTTTAAGCCCAACATTCATTTATTAGGACCCTCTGTGGATGACCCAGTTGTTGCATATGTCTGGAATTTCCATTCGTTGTGCTGTAATTATAAAATATAACAGTGAATTCAGTATATGAAGAGGTATGAACAATAATTGTTACACACAGAGGAAGCCAGGAAGAGTAATTTTAAGTGGTACTTAAATATAATGCTACAGTCATGATTACCAATAGAATAGAAATATTTCTTGAGAGATGCCAAGATATATTTTGTTGCTGTTTTTGATAGATAGAAGGAGAAAGATTTCCTGTTTCACAAATAAAAATCTTCAGTGAAAGAAACTTCTATTAGGGTCACAGGTAGTTACTAGGGATGCAGATTAGGAGACCATTAGTGAGTCTAGCTCAAATTCCTAATTTTCCCAAAGCACTTTCGGAATAAGTGACATGCTCAACGTCATACAGTAAGCAAATCAATTGTGAAGGGAATCAAACCTTGTACCATTAGAACTACAACACCTTGTAAATCTTCATTACAGGCACGTATTTGTCATTCTGTCTCTATATTACCAGTATTCAACATAAAGTGTATCATGAAGTGATCATTTCCTTGATGCACATGACAGTTATTCTGATATGTGGATTATGTGTGTGCGGCTGTTGGATGGAGAACATTCTTAAATATCACAAATTTAGCCAGTTTTACATTTTTTTCTTCTAGGAACAGGGATACCACATGTGCAAAATTAGTTTGTTAGGATGCAGGTCTTATAAGTTTAAACAACTCCGCATTCCAAGTGGGTAGCCATTCTATTACAACTTCCATATATATCAAATGATGCTGTGAAAAGAATGTTTTAATAAACTTTACTTCCATTTTCAAATCCCATGACCATCCTCTAAACATTTGAAGGTTTTACTTTATGTTATTGTGTATTACTGGGTCGGACCTGTCAACGATGCCTCATCTTATTTCCATTATGGGTTGTGGATAGATATAGCAGATACAGTGTTTACCTCACAGACATAAGGTCCAGGGTTTATCACCTTTGAAAGGGAAATTGGATAGGCTTGAAATGGTCCCCAAGGGCAGCTGTCCTAGTCCTTACCTGGTAACCTTTTCCTGACTCTACTTCCCTTATCCTTACTAGTCCATACTCAAGAAGGAACCCTCTAGTCCAGGCATTTTGTAAGTTCTTTAATGCTTAACAAATGTTTCATGGCAGAATGCTAAACATATTTTAGATGGATATGGTGTTTAATTACAAAAGAAAAAAAGCGGTATAATTCCCTGACATCTGATACAGAGATATGCCCTTTCATATCCCACATGAAGAAAGTCACCCTGTCTACCAAAAAAATAAATATAATCAATTCTGATGTTGCTGAAATTGTGGCATGGACAAATCTCAATTACAAAAATATCACTCAGTGAAAGGGAATTTCAGTCAAGTGCAATTTTTTGAGCTGTTCTTCATACTGATCACTGCTACAATAGCGCAAGCTATATGGGTTATATACTGCACAGGATATAACAGCTGAGCAGCTTCTGAAGCGTCAGGTCTTGTTCTCAAGCTGAGCTGACTAAAAAGACAAATTTGGGCACCAAGTCCTTCAGAGTTTTCCTGACAACATTGTTGCCTGCTTTCTGAAAGCATGGAGAGAGACTAAAGACTATTATTTGCCTTTTCTTTGAATCTTTTCCCTTTTAGATTCTCACAGGTACATTCTCAGCCTTTGCAGGACCACTTCCTGATATACTTTATTACTGTTTGTTTTCTGAGTATCTATCTATGAGCATCTACATAAGCTGCAGCCCCTTACAGTACAGTACTATAATCATTGTTATGTCAGTGTAATGCTTACTGAACTGTCATCCCGATATTGAAAACCAGGATCAATCTGATTCCCAGGTACTTAACTGACTCTTTATGATGACCTCTATAGTCTGGTGCCAGTGTTAACAGTAATGTGGAAGCACATGGACACTCATACTGGCCTGGCAGCACAGGACATTTTAAATAGTGTCCTATCCTAGCCAGCACTTTGTGTACGTGAATTAGTAAATCTGTTATTAGAAAAAAAAAAAAAAAACACCAAACCAAAAAATCTATTTCTGTTTAGTGTCCAACCATTGTGCCTTTTTCTTTACTTTCTGCATGTTATATGAAAATTGTATCAATGCTAGGAAAAAAAAAAATTCTTGAATGAACACAATGTAAGCTTGACCAGATGACTGCAGCTTGGACTTTAGTTCTTTGTAGTTGAACTACTTTTGATGTAGTATTGTGGTGACTGCACTGCAAATGTTCTGACCATTCTGAACAATTCACTAAGCATTTAGCTTACATATTTCATTTTGTTTAGTTTTGTTATTTTAATAAGAAATTCAATAAAAGGCTTCAGTTGCTCATTTAGTTTATCTAGACTTCTGTGTAGGGGATGTGTATGCATGTGTGTGTGTGTGTGTGTGTGTGTGTGTGTGTGTGTGTGTGTGTGTGTGTGTGTGTGTGTGTGTGTATGTGTGTACACACACACACATATATATATATATATATATATATATATATATATATATATATATATATATATATATATATGTGTGTGTGTGTGTGTGTGTGTTTGTGTGTGTGCGTGTGTATGTGTGTGTGTAGGAAATAGCAAGTCTGCGATCACACAACAGTGGGAAAGGACAAATTTCCTAATCTCAGTGTCTGAAAAAGAAGAAGGGTGAGCTCATCATTATACGTACGTTAGGTTCCATTAAATATAGCTACTTATATAGAGAATGGATATGGAAAATATGTGTGTGTGTGTGTGTGTGTGTGTGTGTGTGTGTGTGTGTGTGTGTGTGTGTGTGTGTGTGTGTGGGAATGAGAATATTGTGGTGGGGTTTTGGCTTGGGAAAGGGAAAACAAAGGGTTTAGTCTGTATGTTTACATGGGGAGGGGGATGGGAAGATAATTAAGGTTATGTGTAAGAGAACAGAGGTTTAATTATGTATGTTTGATATTACTAGTAAGAATATTTATACAGAAAAGTAAAAGATGTGGAAGGTAGGAAAGGGAAAAAGTTGTAGGATTTAACCAGGAGTGTAACTTGAATTCCATTTTATTATTTGATACTACAGGAAGCACTTTTTCCAAAAACAAAGACAGAAAATTTAAATAAATTCTTAGCAAAATAAAATAAATGAAAATGTTACAAACAACTTAGAAAGGTAGGGATATAGGAGCATACGAACAATACCGGAAAGCATAAGACAGCTAGCTGTATAAACCTTTAATCAGACACACTTAAAAGCTTTTGCTGCTGTTTGCAAGGTTTTAATAGTACTCAGCTCTCAAACTGACCAAGACTGTACATGATAATCCTGTGTACATTTTTGTCTATTCATCCGTGAAGATAGGTGAAGGCTGCCAACCTAGCCAGATAGAGTTCTGTAGATAATTCTGTCATTTGTAAATAATAATGTAAGCCACAGGCTTGCTCTCTTAAATCTGAAAAGACTGCATTGGATATTGATCTGCAAAAGTGTAACAACAGTGCACTCTGCTGTAAGAAAGCTAAGTCAAGCATTTTATGACTGTCTTTGATATCAAAATTCAGAGCCGATATGTGCAGAGGGAGGCATCCTCCTTATTGTTTTAAGACCAGAGTTAATGGCTAGAATTTGCATTTATAAATGTCCTTTATTGCTCTGGTTTCTGACCAGGTGTTAAGAATGTAAATGTAGTTTCTGTTAGCCTGGGAACACCAGAGAAGTGTGAAAAATGATGTCATGTGAAGCAGCTTTGTGTTATCAATTTAAAGAGAGAAAATCAGAGAGCTCAGAGCATTTTGTCTTGAGAACATCCAACATCACCAGCACTGCTTTGCTCTATATGTAGGCTATTTAGAACTGTGTTTTCTCTTAGATATAGCTAAGAAATAGGAATATTAGACTAGTTTGTTTTTCTGTGATGTCAGAACTTTTCTACAGTATTGACTAGCACTGTGTAGTAAGAAGTACTGTATTGTGTTTTTATTATTTATTATTAACTATTTTTTAAACCTTTCAACTGTGGCTGTTTTATGTAGAGTCAGTTTAAGCTCTAGAGTACATTGCATGTATATAGTGATACTGTACCAAGTCACTCTAATAAGCCTTCACTGTTCAGTCACACTTATCATTTGGATAATATTATTGCACAATAATAATTGGACACACTTTCAGAAGATCCTTTGAGTAGCTGATATTAGTGGGTGGTGGCAGCTGGTACTACCTTTTAGACAGTGCAGAAAAGGGGCACAGGTGGAGAACCTGTGCCAAACTTCTCCATACTTGCAGCCAGGACTTATTTATTATCCTTTCCCCTATATGGACGCCCCTCACTGGTGTTAGTGATGAGGATTGAGGCTCCTTAATTGCTGGGCCAGTGCATGGGTGTCACATCATACATTTGTCAAGACTAGCCTGAAACATCCAAAGTAGTACTTTGCTTGACCTGCAGTAGTCATTTATTTCACTGGCTGGATTATCTTTCCCTAGGTACCTACCTTTCCAGCAAGTCAGGTTCATTTCTTCATGAAGATTAAGGTCCATAGTTTTGATATTTGTAGATCCACTGTTTTTTCTTTCCTTTTAAGAAATAGGCATTCAAGTAAGATTAGGGCTTTCATGGTTTAAAAAAAAAACACAGGGTACCTCTGCGAAGTTGGCAGGTTGCAGATTATAAGGAGATTTGTATTAATCTGTTGGGGTAGTTGGAAGAATTAAGGCATTTGATTCTCTTTAATAGAAGATTCTGGAGGTTTTCCAGTTGAGCAATATGCTTGGATTTGTACATATAAAAAGGGTATTGTTTCATTGATGGATCTGATAAGGGAAGAATGCAGAGACAGAATTTCCTGACTATCATGACTGAATGCCATAGAGCTCCTCACATTAAGAACCTAGGTGACTTTTGACCACAACTGTCTGAAAAGGAGTTTCATTTATAATGTTTATTTGTTTTGTTTTTTTTAATGACATTGTGTTGCATTTTTGTACATTTGGCATGATACCATTTCTGTTACACCAGGAATGTGTACACTCCAGCCTTTACTGTTACTGTTTAGTATCAGCAGATGAGTGGATAGCAGTGCCCAGCTTGCAGCCATCAGCAAACGTAGTCAACCACACTTCTGCGGCATTAGCTTGGGTGTTAACAAAATAAATACCAGACAGGAGAGGACCCACCACTGATCTCTGTGGTTCCCCTCAGTGTACAATTTTGCTTTCAAAGATGTTATTAGCAGTTTTCATAATATGGGATCTGTTGGTCATTCAGTTTGCAGTCTACCTGAGGAAGTAAGGGCTTACATTAAATTCACACAAGGCTTCAATAATATCAGCATTGGAGGGTGTGTCAAAACCCTGGTCATATTGAGATAAGCAGTTTACACAGGGGGACCACTATCCATAGGCTCTGTACCATTTTCACCAAAAAATACTAGCTTTACTAGGTTTAAAAGCAGGATCTGATCTTCACAAAACCAAATTGACTGCAGACTCTTTCAGTTAAGTTGTCCTATGATTGCATAAATAAGGACTGATATGATGCAATCAATGGCTCTCCAAACCTTTGTTAGAATTCATCGCTATGCAAAAGTCTTCTAAATGCCATTCAGCTCTGTGGATTACATTTAATAGAAGTGTTAATCTTAATAGAAGTCACAATTTATAAAAAAAAATTGTATGTATTTTATATATTATGCCATTAAACATATTTGTATGTGGACCACATTTATAAAAATGTTAATCTTAAGCATCTTCACTAGTAAATAAATTTATATATATTGCATACATACTGTAGCATACATTCATTATATGCGCTGTACTCAGGACATCTTATTTCAGATAGTTGAGGGCATCTTTGCTTAATGTCTTAAGTAGATGGAACATCCCTGACCTATACTACTGATGTTTACATTAGTGTATTCCTTTTTTATCCTTCTTTATCATAGGTTTTCTTTTCAAAACTCCGCGGTGGTGCAGCGGTTAACATTGTAGCCTCAAAGCAAGAGGTTCTCCGGCTCAATTCTTGGCTGGAGTACCTTCTATGTGGAGTCTGCATGTCTGCACCACGATCCAGTGAATTGAAAGACATGTAGGTAGGTGTGAGTGTGTGTGGGTGTGCCTTCTTTAAAGGTTGGTCGCCGGGCTGGGCAACTCAACACTGTAAAAATTCACTGCCAATCATTAACGGACCAGAGTTCCACTTGGACCCCTATCCAGGAAAAGCCAAAAGACTGTTTTCTGTCATCTATTTTTATATACTTGCATTATCTACTGAACCAATTATCACTTTAAATTGTTTTGTTTTAGTGGAGCTAATTTACACCTACATATATATTTATATCTATATCTATATATATATATATATATATATATATATATATATATATATATATATATATATATATAGAGAGAGAGAGAGAGATAAACAGGTACAGTACATTTTATCTACAACACAGTTTATCCAGGAAAAAAAATGAAACAATTAACACAAATTATCTAAATCACATAAGACTGAAACACATTTATTTATTTTTATGTATTTTACATTTGTTTACCGGGTTAGTCCAACTGGATACATATCCATTTTCAGCAGAGACCCGGGGAGAAAAGCTCCACAGTAAAAAACAAGACTTTGAGTTACATTTCAATAATTTCATAATTACATGGTAAGATGAGACACAACTTAAACATATCAATTTCATAAAAGTTCAGGGAGAAAAACCTCCACATAAATCCAAACAAGACTTTGGTTTACATACATAACAAAAATTCTGGATAACATAGTAGGAAGAGACATCAATTTAAAACTTAGCTATAATTTGAGTAATTCATGTAATATGTGGATAAGTGAAAACATGGGTTCACTAGACAATATTAAAGATTAAATTATAGGCCCCGAGGAGAAGGGTAAAGATTTATCCCATAACACGCTCATAGTGATTAATGAGTAGAAGGCTGTTGCAAGGAACTAGAGATCATATAACATAGTATAGTAGGGTGCTAGTGGAAAAAGAGAGAAGAGAGATGGCATTGGGAAATAACATAGAGGGTATAGGGACTTTTAGGACTACATTAGATAGAAAAGTGTGCTTGGTAATAGGAAATGACTACAGGTGTTTTTTTTTTTTTAATGATCTTAGAAATTACAATGCAAATTAGTGTTGGTCAGTACTTGTGTCTTGCTAATTCCCACTGTTATGTTACTTTTCTTTCTCTAGAAGCTTGAGTTTTGCACCTTACTGTGTAGGGACATTTCTTCTTTCTCCCCAGTTATGCAACTCTGGATTTAGAATATTTAATTAAGGATGATGTGAGGATGCAGGGGGCGTGCTCCCTACAAAAAAAAAAGAAGTTTTGGAGAACTATATTCTGTACATAAACTTTTATGTGTAATATGATTTATTGAAATTTGTTTTCAATTAAATATGTATTTGATTATTTTTTAGACGATGTGTCATTAAATCAGAAGTATCTTACATAATATGTAGGTATTGTAGCTAAAATTGTTGAATACTCGTTTGGTCAAAAATGTGAGTTGTTTCAAAAAAGCAACTGTAGAAATGAGTGAATGCTCTCTGGTGTGAATCTAATATTGTTGAATTCAAGTATTACTTAGTTTAGGTAAGTAAGATTGTGCAGGAAAATGAATGTTTGAAAACGTAGTGTGCATGAAAATCCATAAGATTGCATTGTACCACTCAGTGTGCATGTGTAGCTGTTTGCTGTTAGGGTCAGAGTATGGGCTAGGTAATGTGATAGATTTAGTATTGTGTTTTTTTGTTAAGTGTATTCTGTGTCCTTTTGCCTTATATAGTTGTACTGTTACAGCAAGTGTTTTTAATCACATAATGTGTAGGATTAGGGTCTATGCAGGAGCAGGGGTAAGGCTAGTGTTAGTGTTCGCTCACATGATTAATGTGGTGCAGGGGAGCATAGACATAAATATATGCACAAATACATGCATGTGCGTGTGTGCACACATATCTACATAAACGTACATTCTTGGAGTACTGGAATTCAAAGTATGGCTTTGCAGTTCACACCAGTGAAGGATAGCTAGACACTTTCTTTGCAGAAGCATTTCTCTTACTGTTAATGTACCAAACATTTGGATTCTTCCAGTGGCATTTAAGGACAGCTTAGTTACAACATTTATGCTGAGGTTATTTAGATAGCTATCCATGATAACTGACCTTTGGGTGCAAAGACAAAAATTAATACACTGCCTACCATTACTAAATAACTATATTCAGTGAAGTACAAATACTGGCAGCCCTGCTAAGACAATGGAAATGCAGAAGCTTAGTCACACTAATATGCAAGCAAATGTCAAGCATATAAGAAAATTGCAATGCTTTGAATCATAAAAACCTTTCAAGCAAAAAAATAAATAAAAACAACTAAAGCAATACCAGTGTCTGTACAAGCATAGGAGCTAAAGTCATCCCATTGTAAAGAACAGAAGTAGAGAACAGTTACTATTAGATGGTTGTTCATTCTTCTAACATGTACTTTTGTAAAGAACATTTCACAAGTCCCTAGGCACTAGAGTAAACATGTCACCTTTGTTGTGCACTTGCACAGAAATCATGAGTGATCAGTGTCACAAAGCAATGTAAGCACATTTGTGTCTTGTGTAACATGACCTTTACTTACAAATCCCAAAAAGAGCTCATAGGAACCCATGCAGAACAATTTGGTAAAGAACAAAAAATAAACATGTCAACATATTGATGCTTTGAGTACACAAAGACAGATGAACTTTATTTTTTCACTGGAGCATGCTATGCTACAGTAAATATCAAAGGTAATGATATTGACTATAAAGTATTACAGCTTAAATGTCACATGCAGTGTGTTATCCTTTCTATTTACATTCTTAAATGCTGGAGATGGTGTATAGTTTGCAGGTATTGGAAAGATGCATGCTTCAGTAAAATGTAAACATAGAAATATCGATCCTAGATAGTCCTATCACTAGAAGAAATCTAGAAATATGAGACCTTAAAGGATAAAAAACAGCAGTCCATTCAGTTGAATGGACCGTGTTTTATGCATAAAAACATTTTTTTAAAAGAGTAATATTCTGGTTCACTGTAATATCATTAGTGATTAATAATCATTACTGAACTCACTCTTCTGTTATATTACCTTTGTGGTGGACATTGGATATTTGAAAGTACCAAAATGCAATGTTTTTAGTGTATGTGTGTGTTTTTGCTTATGACAAATGTTAATTTCCCCAAAAATAAGCAGAATTCTTAGACTTAAGTAAGTTTTCTACTCTGTTGGTAGTCTCACTGTCTGTGGAGTATGCCTCATTTACCAATGACATATATACATTTGTTCAGCACTGAACCATATACCTTGGGGCTTACGCACAAGATAGGCATGGCATATGAGCTATAGTAAGGTAACAGATGTGCATTGAAATGCTTATATGTTTTTCTTTAACTAATATTCTCTAAAAACATAATTGTTACAGCAAGTAAAGAAATGGACTTATTACTCCTGAATTGTGAATGGAACCTAACCCTCATTTCACAAGGAATGCATCTATCATTGTTTTTTTTTGGTATATCTACCTGAATGTAATCATATGGTTGTAAAGTACTGCAACCTTTAATACATAAGTTCATAGTTCATAAATTAGTACTAGGCTAACTGCCCTTGCGAGTCATTTTAAGCCTAACCAATTATCCGTTGTGAGTCTCAAACCCTGCACCTTGTGTTTGTATGGTAAAAACCTTAACCATTAGGCCACCCTATACACAGTCCAACATTGATAATTGATGGAGGGTGTCCCCCTCAGTTGCATAGTCCCTTACATGTTTTTCTTCTGCTGCTTTTTTTGGATACCACACAGTTGCTGTGTTATTGTGGCTTACACCTTACAGCAGGCAACCTTGTCTGTGATACAAAATCAGAACATAGAAATGATTCATTTTCTCCCGACCTGCAACATAAGTTGACTGTGTGCTTGTAATCCGTTTTCTGCAGCAGTCTTCAACCACCACAGCATAGGTACATGGCTGCTGAATAAACACACAGACAGGCCTGGGTAAGAGAGCAACTACCATTTGCTGGCACAAATCTTTGCTAATTGTCATCAGCATGGAAGAGCTTAAAGAGTTCAACTAAGCTTGCTATGCTTAGGCTCACTACTCTTGCCATTGCTTCATTTCCCTATCTTATCCTCCTTCCCCCTCATCCTACCATTAAGCTTTGTTTATGTTTGCAATAACCACTGTTTCATTGCTGTGAAACTGATACACCTCCTACTGCTAAAACTTAACATAACCAACAATACAATCCTTCAGGTACGCCTTAACATAACCAACATTAAACTCCTTCAGGCACACCTTAACATAACCAACATTAAACTCCTTCAGGCACACCTTAACATAACCAGCAATACAATCCTACAGGTACGCCTTAACATAACCAACATTAAACTCCTTCAGGCACACCTTAACATAACCAGCAATACAATCCTACAGGTACGCCTTAACATAACCAACATTAAACTCCTTCAGGCACACCTTAACATAACCAGCAATACAATCCTACAGGTACGCCTTAACATAACCAACATTAAACTCCTTCAGGCACACCTTAACATAACCAACAATACAATCCTACAGGTACGCCTTAACATAACCAACATTAAACTCCTTCAGGCACACCTTAACATAACCAACAATACAATCCTACAGGTACGCCTTAACATAACCAACATTAAACTCCTTCAGGCACACCTTAACATAACCAGCAATACAATCCTACAGGTACGCCTTAACATAACCAACATTAAACTCCTTCAGGCACACCTTAACATAACCAACAATACAATCCTACAGGTACGCCTTAACATAACCAACATTAAACTCCTTCAGGCCCTTCAGGCACACCTTAACATAACCAACATTAAACTCCTTCAGGCACACCTTAACATAACCAACAATACAATCCTTCAGGTACGCCTTAACATAACCAACATTAAACTCCTTCAGGCACACCTTAACATAACCAACATTAAACTCCTTCAGGCACACCTTAACATAACCAACAATACAATCCTTCAGGTACGCCTTAACATAACCAACATTAAACTCCTTCAGGCACACCTTAACATAACCAACAATACAATCCTACAGGTACGCCTTAACATAACCAACATTAAACTCCTTCAGGCACACCTTAACATAACCAACATTAAACTCCTTCAGGTACACCTTAATATAACCAACATTAAACTCCTTCAGGTACGCCTTAACATAACCAACATTAAACTCCTTCAGGCACACCTTAACATAACCAACAATACAATCCTACAGGTACGCCTTAACATAACCAACATTAAACTCCTTCAGGCACACCTTAACATAACCAACAATACAATCCTTCAGGTACGCCTTAACATAACCAACATTAAACTCCTTCAGGCACACCTTAACATAACCAACAATACAATCCTACAGGTACGCCTTAACATAACCAACATTAAACTCCTTCAGGCACACCTTAACATAACCAACATTAAACTCCTTCAGGTACACCTTAACATAACAAACATTACACTCCTTCTGGTACGCCTTAACATAACCAACATTAAACTCCTTCAGGCACACCTTAACATAACCAACATTAAACTCCTTCAGGTACACCTTAACATAACGAATATTACACTGCTTCTGGTATGCCTTTACATAACTCGACATTACACTCCTTCAGGTACACCTTAACATAACGAACATTACACTCCTTCTGGTACGCCTTAACATAACCAACATTAAACTCCTTCAGGTACACCTTAACATAACCAACAATACAATCCTACAGGTACGCCTTAACATAACCAACATTAAACTCCTTCAGGCACACCTTAACATAACCAACAATACAATCCTACAGGTACGCCTTAACATAACCAACATTAAACTCCTTCAGGCGCACCTTAACATAACCAACATTAAACTCCTTCAGGCACACCTTAACATAACCAGCATTAAACTCCTTCAGGTACACCTTAACATAACCAACATTAAACTCCTTCAGGCACACCTTAACATAACCAACATTAAACTCCTTCAGGCACACCTTAACATAACCAACATTAAACTCCTTCAGGCACACCTTAACATAACCAACATTAAACTCCTTCAGGTACACCTTAACATAATGAATATTACACTGCTTCTGGTATGCCTTTACATAACTCGACATTACACTCCTTCAGGTACACCTTAACATAACGAACATTAAACTCCTTCAGGTACACCTTAACATAACGAACATTACACTCCTTGTGGTATGCCTTTACATAACTGACATTACACTCCTTCAGATATGCCTTAACATAACTGACATTAAACTCCTTCAGGTACACCTTAACATAACAAACATTACACTCCTTCTGGTACGCCATTACATAACTGACATTAGACTCCTTCAGGTAGACTTAAACATAACCAACATTACACTCCTTCAGGTACACTTTAACTTAACCAACATTAAACTCCTTGAGGTACACCTTAACATAACCAACATTACAATCCTTCAGGCATGCCTTTACATAACTGACATTACACTCCTTCAGGTACACCTTAACATAACCAACATTAAACTCCTTCAGGGACACCTTAACATAACGAACATTACACTCCTTCTGGTATGCTTTTACATAATTGACTTTACACTCCTTCAGGTACACCTTAACATAACCAACATTAAACTTCTTCAGGTACACCTTAACGTAACAGACATTAAACTCTTCCAGCTACATCTTAACATAAGCAGCATTACACTCCTTCAGTTATACCTTAACATAACCAACATTACACTCCTTCAGATGCACCTCCATTCTTCCACTGTCCCTCTCATTAACCAGTTTCTCATTAATCTGTCAAATCATTTGTTAACTCTTTCTTTTCCAAGACTGCCTTGAGTACTTTCACACAGTCATTTTTACCTTCATTCCTCTATCTCTCTCTGGCTCTCACATAGTCTCCCGTCACTTATCTGTATCTCATCTGTTTTAACTCTTACTACTCCAGTCTCAACATCATTCATTTATATCACATGCACACAAACACTCACACACGCAAACACACACACAAGCAAACACACACACACACACACACACACACACACACACACACACACACACACACACACACACACACACACACACACACACACACAGACACACACTATTCAATATCCTGTTGCTTTATTTCACATCCATACGGCTCATTTACAGCTCTTAGAAGATCCAGTTTCTGCATTTCACTGCACCTATGACAGTCTGTATTCCCCACTGCAAAATAACACCTGCTATTCGCTAGATTCTATTTTTTGGATTCTTGATGATCATGGATTTATGTAGAGAAAATCCCAGATATTCAGAATTCTATGGGACACATTGAGATACACATAGAAGGGTTATGCCTGACACACGGCTAGACAGTGATTAATGAAATCCATATAATAGTTCATACTGAGAGAAGAAGGCTTTAGACTATCTGTTTATTTATTTGTTTATGTAATTATGTATTCCTCATTTGTTTCTTTTGAATAGGCTTGATTTTTCTAACTGATGGTCAGTATCACTTGAAACAAGATAAGACCCACTGAACATACATGAAACAAGATACATGAAACAAGATAGTATGACCCAGTGAACATACATGAAACAAGATAGTATGACCCAGTGAACATACATGAAACAAGATAGTATGACCCAGTGAACATACACAAAACAAGATAGTATGACCCAGTGAACATACATGAAACAAGACAATATGACCCAGTGAACATACATGATACACATTTGCACATTTGCTGGGCATCACTTGGGGCACTGCTGAGAACCAGAGAAAGGATAAGTGTGTTATAGCTCCACAGGCAAGCCTATCTGTCAATATTCAAGCACAGCTTAGATCTATGGATGGGTAACAGAAAATTTAACCTTGGAGTGCCTCTGGTACTTCTAATGGACAGAGGTAGCTCCTAAATGTTTTATCCCATGCATGGGTCCCCTCAACTTATCTGTGGTATGATCCCAGTTATTCTTATTAGGGGTAAAATATAATTATTGACCATGGGATGGGCAAGACCAATATATAACCAAATGGGATAGGTTATTTTGAGCACAAAAAGGGAAACTGTGTAGGGTTACAATGGCCCACAAAGGCATACTTACCTATGAAACTGTCAATCTATGAATGGATGTGTTGCATACCCATAGAGAATTGTGCTGCATTGTTGAAATTCCCATATTGAAATGACCTATTATAATTTGAATTGATTAGAAACTGACAAAGTGTATTTCAAACTAAAATATCAATACATTTTAAACAGTATTAAAGCACATACACACAACTATATCCCTTACTAACACATCAGGAATAGATCTAGGTCCTTGAATCTGTTATCATCTAACAACACTGAAAGTAATCATAATGTATTTAAAATAAAACTGGATGACAATGTTATGACATTTTATGTTTTTATCTTTGTCTCAGCCCCATTTTATTAGACAATGAGATTGTTATAAAGAATGTCTTATTTATTAATGAAATAATTCAGACTGTTTATAGTAATAGTAAGATGTCATTTTAGTACATTACTAACACTTTATATTGCAGAGTTGTCAGTCCCTCTTAAGATATTAGAAATCAGAAGTAGTTGTATAACTTATAGTTTGTTTTCTGCGCAGTCACTGTTTGCTTGCATTGCAAAGCACAGTCTGACAGAACTTAATTTTAGTTCTAGCTCAGGCCATCAATCAGCTTAAATTACTGTCCCCACTACAAAAGGTAGAAGAAATAAAGTATAAAAAATAACCATAAAACCATACAAAATAGTAGACCTTCTGTCTTCTTCAGCAGAAAAGCTTTGGAATCTTTTTTGAGTTTTCTTTATCAGACGTGTTACAAAATAAACAGGTTATAAAGTTACAAAAAATAGTTAACATATTACAGATACTTTGGGATATCCATGCAGGCTAAGAAACATTACTGATACAAAATGTTAATCTGTAGCATAAAAGATTAGATATAACTGTGCTCTGCTGAAAATATTTAGCACTCTTTTCTGTCACTGAATGCACAGTGATTGAAAATCTGCTGTAAAATTAAAAACTCCATTAAACATCAGTTAAAAGCTCGGTAAAATAGATATTTTTTGATAATTGGTAATGCATGGAGCAACATGATTATGTTCCAAAGTCAGGAAAAAGCTGAACCTGTAAAACACTTGTTTAGTGTGAGACCCAACTGTTAATAGTACTTTCAGAGGAGTGTAACAATTATTACACATCCCTTAAGTGCTGTTACAGTTTGTTGTCATCCAAGGGAGATTGATTCACTTTCAAGTGTGCCTGAATATCTTCCACATATTTTTGTTCTGTACACAGAACTTTATGAATGTCAGTCTGTAAGTAACCTATTTAACAACATTAGAACGGCATTTACAAACTGTCCCTGATTTTTTCCTCCAAGTTATATGTACATGCTGTCTGTACAACACAACTTGCTAAGTGACTTTCAAAGCCAATAAAACATGTTTTTTTTAACTGATAGTACATGGAATAAATAAAACTCCATGCACTACAAAAATTATGATCATGCCTCACCAGTCCTAACCATTTATTATGTATTCCCAACATAGTCACCAAGATTCACCTCTTGAGGCAAATGTCTTTATTTTTTTTTCAATAATTTTTCTTTTTCTTTTTACATTAATAAATGTCAAAGATAAAAACCATCTTACAACATGACCGTATATATATCTTATACATTGATGTCAATACCACAGGATATAGGTCGTACAACATATCTGTTTACACTATGTACATAGATGCTTTCACTGTTAATTCCACAAGTATACAGACAGTATATGCATTCGTAATATCCAAGTTATTATTTAATATCTGAACTTGTATGTGTTCTTCAGTTCCATTAGAGTGTATTTCTAAGTTGCTGTGTGATGAATTATGCTAATATGATATTAAAGGTTTGTTCCCAAAATTCTCTGGATTTCATGTTTTTTTTTCTTTTATCTCTTACTATTTTATGAGCTAAAAGGTGTTGTATAGCTACTTGTTTAAAACTCTCCCAAGAGATATTTATCATATCTAGCAATTTAAAAGCTATATACAGTTTAATTAGTAGGAAGATTGTTAAAAGTGTATTTGCTTGTTTTCTTGGTATGTTGGGTGGGAGAATGTGTAATAGAGTGAATTTCCAAGTTAATGTTGATGTTTGATAACCCATTTTTTGTAATTGTACCTTGAGAGAGATCCATAGTTTATAGACACATTTACAGCTCCAAAATACATTGATTAAGTCAGCTATCTGGTCCTTACAGTGTGGGCAGAAAGGTGATTTTTATGTGTTAAATTTGTATAGGATTGCAGGTGTAAAATATGCATTATTATTGATCATGAGCTGAGTGTATGCTAACTTTTTGAGGGGTATTATCTTCAGTGTTAGGTTGATTGCCTGGCTTATTTGCTGATCATCTATGGATGGTTTAATTTTTCTCCAGTAGTTAGAGAAGAGGAGGTCTTTCTGGTATTTGATTTCATTTATCATTTTATATGAATTAGTAATAGTTTTCTTTGTTGTGATAGTTTTCCGAAACCTGCTACAAGTTTCTATGTCACTATTTGTCATAGTAGCATTTTGGAGGTAAATGGAACACAGTTCTTTGATTTGTCTTAGGATTATTATGTGTGATTTAGGGAGGTTTAAGTTGGTCCTCATTTCTTGTATTGAACAGTTAAGGTAAGGATAAATATCTTGGATTGTTTTATCTTTCAGTCTGGGAAAAGGGACTAAGTCCAGCATCTTATTGTTTATTTTTAAATTTGGGTTTTATGAAGGGGTTGCAGTATTGTCATGGCTTGTCCAAGGTTTAAGAACTGAAAGAGTTTTTGCACTAAGTTGATAGAATGTTTTAAGGGCTCTATAATGTTATGAGTTTGTATTTCTTTCTGCTTCAGGAATGAAAGTGCTTTGGGATTGAAACCTAGAGCTTTAATTTATCTATAATAGATTGTCACCCAAAGAGGAGACCAATTTTCCATTGACGGGTTATGTTCAGCTATTCTTAATATTCTGTTAGTGTTAATGATCCAGTAGTACATTTTAAAATCTGGTAAATTTATTCCTCCTTTGTTTTTGGGGAGTTTTAATTTTGGATAGGAGATTCTGTTTTTTTTTTTTTTTTGGGGGGGTTCACATATAAATTTTGCTAGGAAGGTATGAATTCGTTGGAAGACTTTATTTTGTGTTATTGTCTGTGATGTCATGAATATATACATTAGTCTAGGTAAAATGTTCATTTTGATTATTGATACTTTGGCCAAGAATGGTAGTTTTAGGTTGCTCCATCTTTTAGAGTCTAGCATTATGTTTTGCCATTTAAGGTTTACATTGTGTTGGTAGAAGTCATTGTTATTCTGGAAAAGGGTGTTTCCCAGGTATTTAGCTTCTTCTTTTATTTTTTATTGTGTTTAACAATGGTATTAGTGAGATGAGTTTGGATGTTTTTAGGGGGAAAATATTAGTTTTATTGAGGTTTAGTTTGTAGTTAGATATAGTTGAGAAATGTTCAATTGCAGCTATTATTTTGTTTATATCTGAATTTGATGTAGTGCAGTATATGTTCAGATCATCTGCAAATGCAGTGAGGTATATTTTGAAGTTGTGTGTTGATGGAGGATTGTGGTATGCGTTTTGTTTAATGTATAGAAAGAGTGGTTCTAGGTATAGGTTAAACAGGAAGGGTGATAATGGGCATCCTTGTCTTGTTCCATTTTTTATTAGGATCCTATTTGACCAAGTTTTATTTATATATAGAGATGTGTATGGGTTGCTATAGAGAGTTGGATGATCTGAATGATGTTATTGGGTATATTAAAGTAGGGTAGTGTTTGGAGTAAGAATTCTAGGTTAACCCTATCAAATGCCTTGTGGGCATCCACTACCATTGTGTAGATGTTGATATTGTATCAGTTAGGGTAGGATATTAGAGCATCTAATGTTAATGTATTGTCACTAGTCTGTCTATGTGGCATAAAACCAGATTGTTCTGGAGAGATGATTTTCTCTATCAGATTTTTCATTCTGTTTGCAAGTATAGAGGCAAATATTTTAGTATCTATATTTAAGAAGGAGATGGGTCTGTAGCTGTCGGGGTTTTTGGGGTCTGTGTGATCTTTTAATATAAAGATGGTTTTAGGGGCATTAAATTGGATATAATTTATTTTATAGTCTATTATGTAATTCAGTGCATAGTATAGTAGTTTGGCTATCAAGGGGAAAAATGCATTGTAAAATTCTGATGCGAGTCCATCCGGAGCCGGAGCCTTATGCTCTTTTAAGTTGATTGTTGTAATAATTTCACTGATGGATATCAGTTCAGTTAGTTTTTTTTGTTGGTCTAAATTTAGTTTAGGGAATTTCAGTTTTTGAAGGAAAAGAGTTCTATCTTCCTTTGAGGTTTGTAGAATTTGTGCTGCAAACATTTGAAAGTATAGTTGTTCAAATGTTTTAATAATGTCTTCATTTTTTGTGTAGTTTTTGTCTCTGTAGTTTATTTCTGATATATTGGAGGCATTTATCTGTTGGGAGATAATTCTGGCCAGAGTTCTAGATGGTATTTGAACTTCTTCTGTGTAAGTGGCTAACATTCTGGCTTCATAAAAAGATAGGTTCCTGGTTTCTAACATATATAGATCCCTTTGCAGTTTTAAAAGTTCTGCTTCTGCTTGGTTCTTATGGTTATTTATTAGTTCTTTTTCAAGATGCTCTATTTTCCCTTTCAGTGTATGCTCCTCTTTCAGTTGTATTTTTTTAATAGTATGCTGCTTTTTTGATAAACAATCCTCTAATTTGTGCTTTGGTTGCAGCCCATTCTATGTTAGTTGGTACCTGGGAGTTAGTGATATTTGTAAGAGCTATTATAGTATTGCTTCTGTTTCTTTTATTACATCCATTTTGGAAAGTAAATTAGGGTTTAATGACCAATTATGACCCCTATTCTCTAAATATATCTTTTTGCCCCAGTTAATGTTCAGTGTGATTTTGGAGTGATCTGAAAAGAACCTGGTATGTATAGTTATTGTTGGGTCCATGTTAATGAATAAGTCAGAGATTAAGAAGAAGTCTATCCTTGACCACATTTTGTGGCATTGTGACTAGAATGTGAATTTCCCTGTTTTATCTTCACTGTTCTCATACTTAAAAGGGTCATATAGTTTGAAATCTTGTTTGAGTTCATTAAGGGCTAATGTGGCTTGTTTATTATGTGATTTGGTCAGATTAGATTTTTTCTTTTCTGGGTTTTGATATGTGTTCCAGTCACCTCCAATCACTAGGTAGTGATCTTTAAACTGGTTTAAGGTTGGGTATAATGACATAAAAAAGTGTTGTTGGTTATTACAGGGACCGTAAACATTAAGTACCATTATAGGTTTTGGTATTGTAGGACTAGTAAATGTTACGTAACACCATCTTCCCTCCTTGTCAGCTTTGGTTTTAAGTATTTTTTCCTTAAATTGTTTTTTAATTATTATAGCTGCCCCAGCACTGTCTGTTTTCCCCTCTGAAGCTATGATTTGACTTATCCATTTCTTTCTGCTATTTTCTGCCCATTGTTCTGCAGTAAAGTGTGTTTCTTGTATTAGTATGAGGTTGGCTGTGGTTTTTAATGTAAGGTGTAAAAATAGTTTTGTTTTCTTCTTGTTTTAGAGCCCTTTAATGTTCCATGATTCTTCTTCTTCTTCTTCTTCTTCTTTCAGCTGCTCCCGTTAGGGGTCGCCACAGCAGATCAACTGTTTCCATTTCTTCCTGTCCTCTGCATCTTGCTCTGTCACACCAACCACCTGCATGTCCTCTCTCACCACATCCATAAACCTTATCTTAGGCCTTCCTCTTTTCCTGTTACCTGGCAGCTTCATCCTTAGCATCTTTTCCCAATATACTCTGCATCCCTCCTCAGCACATGTCCAAACCAAAGTAATCTTGCCTCTCTGGCTTTGTCTCCAAACCTTCCAACCTGGGCTGACCCTCTAATATACTTATTCCTAATCCTGTCCATCCTCTTCACACCCAGTGCAAATCTTAACATCTTCAACTCTGCCACGTCAAGATCTGACTCCTACCTTTTTGTCGATGCCACTGTCTCCAAACCATATAACATAGCTGGTCTCACTATCCTCTTGTAGACCTTCCCTTTCACTCTTACTGGTACTCATCTGTCACAAATCACTCCTGACACACTTCTCCACCCACTCCATCCTGCCTGTACTCTCTTCTTCACCTCTCCTCCACACTCACCATTACTCTGAACTGTTGATCCAAAGTACTTAAACTCATTCACCTTCACCACCTCTACTCCCTGCATCCTCACCATTCCTCTATCCTCCCTCTCATTCACACACATATGTTCTGTCTTAATCCTGCTGACCTTCATTCCTCTTCTCTCTAGAGCATATCTCCACCTTTCCAGGGTCTCCTCTACCTGTTCCCTACTCTCACTACAGATCACAATGTCATCTGCAAACATCATAGTCCACGGGGACTCCTGTCTGATCTTGTCTGAAAACCTGTCCATCACCATTGCAAATAAGAAAGGGCTCAGAGCTGATCCTTGATGTAATCCCACCTCCACCTTAAACGCATCTGTGACTCCCACCGCAGACCTCACCGCTGTCACACTACCCTCTTACATATCCTGTACCACTCTTACATACTTCTCTGACACTCCCGACTTCCTCATACAATACCACAACTCCTCTCTAGGCACCCTGTCATATGATTCTATTTCCCACATTTATTTATTAGGTGTATTCCTTAGATATGTCATGTATATTAGTTTTGCTTTGTTATCTTTGTATGTGTTACTGTGTGATGGTTTAGGAAAGCATCTATTTAACCCCATCCCTACTCTGTGCCTAACCACTATACCCTTGGACCAGGAATAATCGGGGGGGAGGATGAAGGTTTGTTATATGGTTTACCCTGGAATGTGCTTTCTTCTTAGATATAGATTTAACCCATAGTATCCCCCCTGTGTTACTATATACAATGCGGACAAAGCTGAACATACTAGTTCCCTCAAAAAACACTGCTACTTAATGTCCCTAGCCTCTTCAAAACATACTATTTATACAATTATGGTATTGCATTTAAGGTACAGCATGCATTGTTTTTGTCTTGTGACTAATTCTTTCTAATAGTATTTTTTAAAATAGCATATTAATATACATTCTTCAGTAAATTATAGCAATATGTGTACCATAGTAATATTGTTAATCGATCTTGTCATTTTTACATTTTTCTTTCATTTGACTTATTTTTCCTCCCCTTTATTTATTCAGATTTCAGCCTTCTTTGGTGCCTGTAATGTTTTTCCACATCAATCTGTGTGGGTTATAAAATATATACTTGGCACCTATTTATCAGAGGTAGGAAGTATATACATAGAGAAAAAAAACAGCTTAGCCAAACAGTCCTTCTGCTACAGTTAGCATATTAAGGCTATATTTACATTATCCCAAGATTAACGAAGAGAAAAGAGCCAGCACCCTGAAGGATTCTCATGAAACAATAATTTTATTCCACTGAAACTAGACCGGTTTCAGCAAACAAGGCTTTCATCAGTAGTATATTACGCCATATTGGTTAAAGCAAATCTTATATACTCTCCAATTTGAAAAAAATCACATCACTTCCTGTGCAAACAAAAGCATTTAAAGCAATATGTCATGTCATATAAAAAGACAGATTAATATAATAGTAGTACCTGGATTAAACATCACATATCAAATATAACCAAAACAATATCATACATCTGAATACAGATGTATATATATTTTGCAAAAAGATAATGAATATATATTGCAAAGAAATTTTTGATGCATGATATACTGTTGTCACCAAAACTGAATTGTAATATGTCATTGGGTCCCGGTGGAAAAAGACCACCTAGTTAGATAATCCTGTGCAAACAAAAGCATTTAAAGCAATATATCATGTCGTATGAATAAACAGGTTAATATAATAATGTAAGATGGAATTAACATCACATATCAAATACAACCAAAACAATATCATACATCTGAAAACAGATGTATATATATTTAACACAAACATAAATAAATATATAAATGTTGCAAAAAATATATATTTGACACATGATATATTATTGTGACCAAAAATAAATTATAATTTGTCATTTAGTCCCGGTGGAAAAATACCACCTAGTTTAATTATCCATCTTTTTTCTTTAGCATTAAGAATTTGATGCCAACCTGTTTTAAAACTACGATTGCCCTGAATGCAATCAATAATAACAAAAGAAAATGTGGCTGTCTGATGCTTAATTGTATGTCTATACAGTGCACTGGTCAGTCTCTTATTTCTAATGTCCCCCAGGTGTTCCGAAATTCTAGTGCGAAATTGTCTAGATGTTTGGCCAATATAAAATGCCTGGCAAGTGCATGTTGCTAGATATATTAACCAGTCTGAGCTACAATTTCCAAAGAACCGAATGTCATATACTTGCCCAGTATTTTTACTGGTGAAACTATTTGTTTTGAAAATACAACCACAAAAACTGCAATGTCCACATGGGTATATACCTGTCAGTTTGTCACCTGTAAGCGTTCTTTGTGTAAATTGTGTATGCGTGTCCCTGATTCTCTTATAATGAGAAAATAATGAACCAAGTGTTTGGCCTTTTCTATAAGAAAAAGGACAACGTTCTCCCAAATATTCAGACAACAAGGGATGGGATTGAAGTATATTCCAATGATTATTGACAGTGTTCACCAAATGCCTACTGTTCCTACCATAGGTAGTGACAAATCTACATATCTCAGTGTCCTGATTCTTGGAACGAATATTGTATTGAAGGAGAGATTCCCTGGATTTGGTATGACTGAAATTAATAGCTGCATCAATAACCTGTGGAGCATAACCCCTAGATACAAATCGGTTGGTTAAGTCCACTCTTTCTTTCTTCAGGTCTTCTTTGGATGAACATATTCTTTTAATACGCACAAATTGAGATTTAGGTATATTTTTGATGATATGTTTAGGATGATGACTGGCCGAATGCAGAAGAGTGTTATACTGTGGGAATTTCCTATAAATAGACGTTTTCAATGTATTATCCGACTGTCTTGTCAGGTGGACGTCCAAAAAATTAATTTCATTGAGATTGTGTTCCACAGTGAATTCAATGCCCCAAATGTTGTTATTTAGATGTTCCTTGAATTCCTGAAGATATTCCTGACCTCCTTTCCATACTAGCCAGCAGTCGTCCAGGTATCTCCTCCATATATCCATCTCAGGTAAATATATGTTGTGCATGGGGTCATAGATGATTTGTTCCTCAATATATCCCATAAAAAGGTCAGCATATATGGGTGCAAAAGATGCACCCATAGCTGTACCTTGTAGTTGCCAATAACAATCTTGCTGGAAGAAAAAAATGTTCTTGGTAAGTATATGTTCCACCATGCATAGCAATAATGTATTCATCCCTGGAGGATACATGTTAGATTTATTTAACCAAAAGTCCAAGGCCTGAAGCCCCGCCCAGTGTGGAATACTGGTATATAGGGATGATACATCAAGTGTACACATTAACCAGGTTGGTTCAAGTTCAGTTTCTGAAACAATCTGCAGGAATTCTGTCGTATCTTGGATTCTGGCTCAGACATATGTTAACAGTGGTTTCAATTTATCCATCAGAAAGACCGAAATAGGTTCCGTTAGTGACCCAATACCAGAGACAATAGGTCTACCTGGAGGCTGGAACCTGGACTTATGAATTTTGGGAAGTAAATATAGCTGTTGTTTAGCAGGATCCTTGACTATTAAATTTGTTTTCGTTTTTTCAGAAATAATACCGGATTCCACTGCTTCCTGCAAAAATTCATTAATTTCAGACTGAAAATTCGGTGTAGGATCAGTAGCCATCTTCATATAATGATGATGATTGTTTAGTTGTCGTAGTCCTTCATTGACATATGAATCATGATCCATAACAACCACCGCGCCCCCTTTGTCTGCAGGAATGATCACAATATCCGTATTGTTCCTGAGTTGTTTAAGAGCCATTTGTTCATTATGGGATAAATTATGTTTCATAGAGTGATCAGAGCCATACTGGAAGTGTATATCCTTGATTACTGCTTGTTGGAATACTGCGACATGTTTGTCCATAGGAGGATTGAATTTAGATTTATGGAATCTAAAATCAGATGATCTTTGAGTGTCAGGCAAAACTTCATGTTGTTTAAAAAATAATTTGAGATTGATCTTCCTACAGAATTCAATAGTGTCACTAACCATGGAACTTTCATCAATAAAGAAACCGGGGACAAAGCCAAGGCCTTTATTAAGCAAGGAATGTTCATCCACAGTTAAAACATGTTTTGATATGTTCAAGACATTGGTACATAGCTGATCTACTTCACTACTGATAGAAAGAGTTCTTCTAAGTTTGTAACCCCTGTGTTTTCTACCTGCCCTGTGTTTGTGCCCCCTAAAGGGGCCTCCATTGTCCTTCCCCGCTTAGCATTTGGAGAGTCACCAAAACTAGGTGTCTCAGTGTCTGTGGTTGAAGATTCTTCTCCTGATGTTATATAGTTAGACCCTGTCTTATTCTTCAAGATGGATCTTGGTCTCTTTTTCCGTGTAAAAGAGACATTTTTGGAACCATGTGCAAATCTGACACTTTTGTGTGATTCAAACTGTCTGCCCTTATCATAGTCCTCCTTATCACGAGCAAATTTATGCAGCTTCCTACTTTTCAGATTGTTCTCCAAAGCAGACAATTCTTTGGACAGTTTGCTCAAACAACCCTGAAATTTAGTATCATGTTCGAAATGTTTAAGCTCATTACAGGTTAGCTCAACCTCATTAATGTTGCCTTGTATCGTTCTCTCATAGTAAGATGCCAAGATACGGACCCTAGCCATAGCGGCATCTTGTTGTGCTTGTTGCCACTCTTTAAGCAGGGTCTCATCAGGTTTGCCAACCAATGGTTGTATTTTGCATCTCAAACCTCTAGGAGAGATGTTTTGTACTTGATAGGCTTTAAACAATTTGTGATGCCAAATATTAGTTCTCAAAATTTTAATTTGTTTACCCAATTTAAAGAATGAGTTATCGCAACCGTCAACTGGATCCATAGTGTATGATTTGTCAATCTCTCTAGTCTCAACACCAATGCCAAATATTTTAAGGTCATCCTTGTCGGAGCAAAGACCCGATAACAAATTTTTAAGATCCATGACAATAAGTTGCTAAAAGTTGACAAAAGTGACCACAAAAAAATTTTTTCAGACCAATGTATGTATATATATAGATATATATATATATATAAAAATGATAGGTTGAAAGAGCAAACTGTGATTATCTGCCACAAAAGGAGGAAAAACAGTCAATCAGAATCACAAAAGAGTGTGAGCTGAACTTTGTCAAAAGACCACAGAAAAAAATCTGTGTATATTATGAGCTCCAGTCTGTGTATATAAATGTAACCAAAATCCCAAGTTATAAAAGATGTAAGAAGAATAATAGTTGTTCTAATAATTATGTCTGTTACCTATATTTAAACATAGATTCAACCACAGTAGGAGATAATCACAGAGATACTAAATTAAAGAACACTTTATTAGATTCCTAAGCTCTGGACCAGTGAACCAAAGATGATGCATTTACTAACAATGGTCAAAATCACTATATTTCTTAGACAGAAGGACATCATAAATAAACTGTTAGTTAGATCCAGGTCTATATACCATAATAGCTCAATATTATTATAATACCAAGTATGTCTAAAATATATAAACAATATATAGTGCGACCATCAGCATATATGATAAGACACCTAGAAAACTGTTGAATGGACAATTAGAGGTGAGATGAGATAATAAGACCAACAACCCAAAAGTTATGGTCTATAAATAGTTAATACTATTGTAGGAAATTTCTCCAAGTTTGAACAATGTTTGTTACTAAGTCCCTGATAACACCCCCTATGTTGTATCTGGTTAAATATATGCTGATAGACAAAGCTGGCCTGTGAATATATAGTGTATATTGGACTATTGTAACCCAATGATATCAATAGAACACAATGGGTTATAGGTTATGAAAGAATATTTAACCATATGCAGTTGTTAATAAATGACAAAAGCACTTTAGTAAATAATTATCATGTACACACATGAACTGGGGACCGAAAATAGAAAATCATTACTGAAAATAGCCATCTACAGCAAAAATTGGACAGGATAAGGCACTGTAATCTCTCAATATTTATCCTTAGATACGATAACCTAGATATTTTAATCCCATAAAGGTACTGTTATGTGATATTATCGTACTGTTGTTACATATATACATATTATACTCAGTTAGAGATTCAAAACTCAGCATTCATTGTCCTAATCAAAATAACCATCAGCAGTATAGTTTGGACTAATAAGGCACTTTGGCTATTAAATAATTAAATATGGTAAACCTGTGTATTTCGACCACATATAGGTATTGTTGTAAAATATGGTACTAGCGAGCTATTATTGACTGCACATATAATATGCTTAGTTAAACCTGTGACTTTGGATCGAATGCTTTACATATTTATCCAATAACGGAGTTTGTGGTCTATACACTGATGTTTTGGATACACACATGGTTCTACATCGTTGAAGACGGCAGAATTATTCTCCGCCCTTAATAACATAGTATTTCTGGACTTTTGATTATTATTTGGTGGCCTTTATAGGTCAAAAGATATCGTGTCTGGACTATAGCTTTATGCTTATGTGTGCATGCTAATACCATCAAACTATTTTTTCTATATAACAGCATTCATATATTTAGGAATATCTAAGCGACTACATATCCTGGCTGTGCATATGGTTTTATATTATTGGAGTTGGTAGAACTAACTTCCGCCATTAACTAAGCAGTATTCCACAACTTTGTATGGTTGTTTGGGGTCATAGGCATTGTGTTTTGTGATACATGTTGTTTTTTAGCCAATATTAGTATATTTGGATATTAACGCTATTATATACAACAACATTTTGATGTGGTGACAGGTTTAACTAAGCATATTATATGTGCAGTCAATAATAGCTCGCTAGTACCATATTTTACAACAATACCTATATGTGGTCGAAATACACAGGTTTACCATATTTAATTATTTAATAGCCAAAGTGCCTTATTAGTCCAAACTATACTGCTGATGGTTATTTTGATTAGGACAATGAATGTTGAGTTTTGAATCTCTAACTGAGTATAATATGTATATATGTAACAACAGTACGATAATATCACATAACAGTACCTTTATGGGATTAAAATATCTAGGTTATCGTATCTAAGGATAAATATTGAGAGATTACAGTGCCTTATCCTGTCCAATTTTTGCTGTAGATGGCTATTTTCAGTAATGATTTTCTATTTTCGGTCCCCAGTTCATGTGTGTACATGATAATTATTTACTAAAGTGCTTTTGTCATTTATTAACAACTGCATATGGTTAAATATTCTTTCATAACCTATAACCCATTGTGTTCTATTGATATCATTGGGTTACAATAGTCCAATATACACTATATATTCACAGGCCAGCTTTGTCTATCAGCATATATTTAACCAGATACAACATAGGGGGTGTTATCAGGGACTTAGTAACAAACGTTGTTCAAACTTGGAGAAATTTCCTACAATAGTATTAACTATTTATAGACCATAACTTTTGGGTTGTTGGTCTTATTATCTCATCTCACCTCTAATTGTCCATTCAACAGTTTTCTAGGTGTCTTATCATATATGCTGATGGTCGCACTATATATTGTTTATATATTTTAGACATACTTGGTATTATAATAATATTGAGCTATTATGGTATATAGAACTGGATCTAACTAACAGTTTATTTATGATGTCCTTCTGTCTAAGAAATATAGTGATTTTGACCATTGTTAGTAAATGCATCATCTTTGGTTCACTGGTCCAGAGCTTAGGAATCTAATAAAGTGTTCTTTAATTTAGTATCTCTGTGTTTATCTCCTACTGTGGTTGAATCTATGTTTAAATATAGGTAACAGACATAATTATTAGAACAACTATTATTCTTCTTACATCTTTTATAACTTGGGATTTTGGTTACATTTATATACACAGACTGGAGCTCATAATATACACAGATTTTTTTCTGTGGTCTTTTGACAAAGTTCAGCTCACACTCTTTTGTGATTCTGATTGACTGTTTTTCCTCCTTTTGTGGCAGATAATCACAGTTTGCTCTTTCAACCTATCATTTTTATATATATATATATATCTATATATATACATACATTGGTCTGAAAAAATTTTTTTGTGGTCACTTTTGTCAACTTTTAGCAACTTATTGTCATGGATCTTAAAAATTTGTTATCAGGTCTTTGCTCCGATAAGGATGACCTAAAAATATTTGGCATTGGTGTTGATACTAGAGAGATTGACAAATCACACACGATGGATCCAGTTGACGGTTGCGACAACTCATTCTTTAAATTGGGTAAACAAATTAAAATTTTGAGAACCAATATTTGGCATCACAAATTATTTAAAGCTTATCAAGTACAAAACATCTCTCCTAGAGGTTTGAGATGTAAAATACAACCATTGGTTGGCAAACCAGATGAGACCCTGCTTAAAGAGTGGCAAGAAGCACAACAAGATGCCGCTATGGCTAGGGTCCGTATCTTAGCATCTTACTATGAGAGAACGATACAAGGCAACATTAATGAGGTTGAGCTAACCTGTAATGAGCTTAAACATTTCGAACATGATACTAAATTTCAGGGTTGTTTGAGCAAACTGTCCAAAGAATTGTCTGCTTTGGAGAACAATCTGAAAAGTAGGAAGCTGCATAAATTTGCTCGTGATAAGGAGGACTATGATAAGGGCAGACAGTTTGAATCACACAAAAGTGTCAGATTTGCACATGGTTCCAAAAATGTCTCTTTTACACGGAAAAAGAGACCAAGATCCATCTTGAAGAATAAGACAGGGTCTAACTATATAACATCAGGAGAAGAATCTTCAACCACAGACACTGAGACACCTAGTTTTGGTGACTCTCCAAATGCTAAGCGGGGAAGGACAATGGAGGCCCCTTTAGGGGGCACAAACACAGGGCAGGTAGAAAACACAGGGGTTACAAACTTAGAAGAACTCTTTCTATCAGTAGTGAAGTAGATCAGCTATGTACCAATGTCTTGAACATATCAAAACATGTTTTAACTGTGGATGAACATTCCTTGCTTAATAAAGGCCTTGGCTTTGTCCCCGGTTTCTTTATTGATGAAAGTTCCATGGTTAGTGACACCATTGAATTCTGTAGGAAGATCAATCTCAAATTATTTTTTAAACAACATGAAGTTTTGCCTGACACTCAAAGATCATCTGATTTTAGATTCCATAAATCTAAATTCAATCCTCCTATGGACAAACATGTCGCAGTATTCCAACAAGCAGTAATCAAGGATATACACTTCCAGTATGGCTCTGATCACTCTATGAAACATAATTTATCCCATAATGAACAAATGGCTCTTAAACAACTCAGGAACAATACGGATATTGTGATCATTCCTGCAGACAAAGGGGGTGCGGTGGTTGTTATGGATCATGATTCATATGTCAATGAAGGATTACGACAACTAAACAATCATCATCATTATATGAAGATGGCTACTGATCCTACACCGAATTTTCAGTCTGAAATTAATGAATTTTTGCAGGAAGCAGTGGAATCCGGTATTATTTCTGAAAAAACGAAAACAAATTTAATAGTCAAGGATCCTGCTAAACAACAGCTATATTTACTTCCCAAAATTCATAAGTCCAGGTTCCAACCTCCAGGTAGACCTATTGTCTCTGGTATTGGGTCACTAACGGAACCTATTTCGGTCTTTCTGATGGATAAATTGAAACCACTGTTAACATATGTCCGAGCCAGAATCCAAGATACGACAGAATTCCTGCAGATTGTTTCAGAAACTGAACTTGAACCAACCTGGTTAATGTGTACACTTGATGTATCATCCCTATATACCAGTATTCCACACTGGGCGGGGCTTCAGGCCTTGGATTTTTGGTTAAATAAATCTAACATGTATCCTCCGGGGATGAATACATTATTGCTATGCATGGTGGAACATATACTTACCAAGAACATTTTTTTCTTCCAGCAAGACTGTTATTGGCAACTACAAGGTACAGCTATGGGTGCATCTTTTGCACCCATATATGCTGACCTTTTTATGGGATATATTGAGGAACAAATCATCTATGACCCCATGCACAACATATATTTACCTGAGATGGATATATGGAGGAGATACCTGGACGACTGCTGGCTAGTATGGAAAGGAGGTCAGGAATATCTTCAGGAATTCAAGGAACATCTAAATAACAACATTTGGGGCATTGAATTCACTGTTGAACACAATCTCAATGAAATTAATTTTTTGGACGTCCACCTGACAAAACAGTCGGATAATACATTGAAAACGTCTATTTATAGGAAATTCCCACAGTATAACACTCTTCTGCATTCGGCCAGTCATCATCCTAAACATATCATCAAAAATATACCTAAATCTCAATTTGTGCGTATTAAAAGAATATGTTCATCCAAAGAAGACCTGAAGAAAGAAAGAGTGGACTTAACCAACCGATTTGTATCTAGGGGTTATGCTCCACAGGTTATTGATGCAGCTATTAATTTCAGTCATACCAAATCCAGGGAATCTCTCCTTCAATACAATATTCGTTCCAAGAATCAGGACACTGAGATATGTAGATTTGTCACTACCTATGGTAGGAACAGTAGGCATTTGGTGAACACTGTCAATAATCATTGGAATATACTTCAATCCCATCCCTTGTTGTCTGAATATTTGGGAGAACGTTGTCCTTTTTCTTATAGAAAAGGCCAAACACTTGGTTCATTATTTTCTCATTATAAGAGAATCAGGGACACGCATACACAATTTACACAAAGAACGCTTACAGGTGACAAACTGACAGGTATATACCCATGTGGGCATTGCAGCTTTTGTGGTTGTATTTTCAAAACAAATAGTTTCACCAGTAAAAATACTGGGCAAGTATATGACATTCGGTTCTTTGGAAATTGTAGCTCAGACTGGTTAATATATCTAGCAACATGCACTTGCCAGGCATTTTATATTGGCCAAACATCTAGACAATTTCGCACTAGAATTTCGGAACACCTGGGGGACATTAGAAATAAGAGACTGACCAGTGCACTGTATAGACATACAATTAAGCATCAGACAGCCAAATTTTCTTTTGTTATTATTGATTGCATTCAGGGCAATCGTAGTTTTAAAACAGGTTGGCATCAAATTCTTAATGCTAAAGAAAAAAGATGGATAATTAAACTAGGTGGTCTTTTTCCACCGGGACTAAATGACAAATTATAATTTATTTTTGGTCACAATGATATATCATGTGTCAAATATATATTTTTTGCAACATTTATATATTTATATATGTTTGTGTTAAATATATATACATCTGTTTTCAGATGTATGATATTGTTTTGGTTGTATTTGATATGTGATGTTAATTCCATCTTACATTATTATATTAACCTGTTTATTCATACGACATGATATATTGCTTTAAATGCTTTTGTTTGCACAGGATTATCTAACTAGGTGGTCTTTTTCCACCGGGACCCAATGACATATTACAATTCAGTTTTGGTGACAACAGTATATCATATATCAAAAATTTCTTTGCAATATATATTCATTATCTTTTTGCAAAATATATATACATCTGTATTCAGATGTATGATATTGTTTTGGTTATATTTGATATGTGATGTTTAATCCAGGTACTACTATTATATTAATCTGTCTTTTTATATGACATGACATATTGCTTTAAATGCTTTTGTTTGCACAGGAAGTGATGTGATTTTTTTCAAATTGGAGAGTATATAAGATTTGCTTTAACCAATATGGCGTAATATACTACTGATGAAAGCCTTGTTTCCTGAAACCGGTCTAGTTTCAGTGGAATAAAATTATTGTTTCATGAGAATCCTTCAGGGTGCTGGCTCTTTTCTCTTCGTTGATCTACCTAACTCACTTGCCGTGCACCCAGCCTAACTTGCTAGCTTTCTTTTTTGTATTATTATCCCAAGATTGTTAGGTTATTTTACTATTTTCCTGAGATTACTTCTCTCCAGGATCTTTTAACACATTTCTAGTATTTACATAAAACATTTAACATTTTTTTCCTTTATTTTCCCAATATTAATCTATGAGCTAGCCTGTTTCTGACAGTTTATTTTTTGCCTATTATTTAAGGCTGGATTTTCATTCACCTTCACAGTACTAGGTGTACTGTTTTAGTGAATGGTTCAGTTCAACAGTACTTTATTTCTTCAAGGTTTTGCTTGCAGGTTGCTTGACATATATGGTGCAGCTTTCTTCTTTTAGCTGGTGCAGATCAATCTTCGTTTTTCAAGCAGTAATATCTTTTGGAGCTTGCTGAGATCCATTTTGTCTGACTGTTCTTCTTAATGGAGCCCTCAAAATTGTAGGGGGACCGATTTTGCAGACTGATGTCCCAGGAGGAGGTTCCTTCCTATATTCGCGCATTGGAAATGGCAGTTGATTTTTGGTTCCTACCCAGGCTGTACTTCCTTTTTCTGTGTTCCTCATAGTTCACATCATGGATTTAAGGGCCTAGACAGCAAGGAGAAGCTTTCAGAGTTGGATCCCAGCTAGAGTGCTTGTGAATTGAGTCGTTTCTTCACCCAAGGGTTGTTTATCATTTTTTTGTAGATTTATTTCATTTCTGACGGTGGAATTTGCTTGAAAATGGCCAGGAATGTCTCTTTTGCCCCTTTGGGGTTAACAACCATGTATTTAACCTCTTTGATGTAGAAGATTAACTGATTTGGATATTTCATCTGGAATTTGATTTTATTTTCTATTAGGAACCTGCAGTATGGAGATAGTTGTCTTGCTTGTCTTATTTGTATTGGGAGGTCTTGAGCAAAGGAGATTGTATTATTATTCCAGGTGAGTGTGCCTTTTTTCTTTGCTGCCAGTATGATTTTATTTACATCTTGATAGTTTAATATTTTAATGTAGACAGGTCTTGGTTTCAGTGGTGTTTGCATTTCCCTCAGGGCTCTGTGGGCTCTATCTATTGTTATTTGCTGTATTTCTTCAGGTTCCCCTAGCAGGGAATTTATTATTTGCTTGATTGTTGGTATTAGATTGTCTGAAGAAGTCTATGGAGGATAGATGAAAGCGCTTAACCTGATGTACTAATAAACAACAGTTTTGGTATTTTCTGTCACTTTCCTTGGAACCGGACACTCATTTTTCATCAGTTATATTGCATTTATTGACTGGCAATTGTTATGAGGTACAGTTTCAGGTATTCCTCTGATGATGATATTGTTCCTTAGAGATCTTGCTTCCAGGTCTGTTATTTTTGCTTGTAAGTTTTGTATTTCTTTGTCTTGGGCATCAGTTCTTTGAGAAATAGAGTCTATTTTTATTTCATTTTCTATTATTTTGGACTCAGATTTTTCCATTCTGGATATTATTTGGCTGAATGAGTCACCAAAGGTTTGAAATTGTAATGATAAGTCCTTTAATGCTTGCTGGATAGGTAATAAGGCAGTTTTTATGTCTTCCAGATTAGCTGGCTGGTCTGTCTTGGATTTATTTGTAGTTTTAGAGTTGTCAGTTTGTTTAGTTGTCTTTTGTCTTTTTGAAGTTGTGTCTTTCTCAGGTGAGGCTAGTACTGAGAATTTGGTCTTTGTTGTTTCCATATTATTTTCCTCTTTTGACATCTTGCTGTATAGTGTTTTACCAATCTTGTAGTCAGATGCAGGGGCTTAGTAGCACATGGCTTAAGCTGTTATTCAGAAATCTTAGTTAATCCTGCTGTTTCTGAGCTGAATCTGTCACTTTTTCTTCCTCTTTTGTTTGCCGGATGATATTAGCAGTAAATATCTACAGTTATTTCTGTATTATTAATTCTGCGTTGCCTTCTGTGTTTGTTTTAATCCAGGGTATATCAGAGAGCTAGGTGATAGCAGTGTTCACAGAACAGCAGCCATTTTGAACTGTTGAGGCAAATTTCTTAGTATCCATGTGTCGAACACATAATAATATGATCACAATCTAAGAGTTCTTCACATGTTTGTGTGCCTACATCTTTAGACAGCGACTAGAATGCAACATTAATTAGTCAAGGAAGTAATCTGTCAGTTTCTGCAGCAAAAACTGCAAATGAAAAGATCTCTATTAATATTATCTTATATTTGGATAATAGTAATATCACACAGTAGAATTGGTCACCCTTTGGGAACGGCCTTATAGTAGTTGATAAAGAGTGGTTGGTGGCAGCTGGTACTACCTTATAGTCTGGGCAGAAGGGGGCATAGCTAGTGAAGCTGTGCCAGTCTTCTCCAGGAGTGTTTGTGTGTTTGCATATAAATCAAATCTCAAAGTGTGTGTGTGTGTGTGTGTGTGTGTGTGTGTGTGTGTGTGTGTGTGTGTGTGTGTGTGTGTGTGTGTGTGTGTGTGTGTGCGCTACTTGGGCAGAGCCATGAAGCACTGGATGGACAGAGAGGGTGCTGGAGGTTTTGGCTTGACCACTTGGCTGAGATCTTAGCCCTATAGCTGTGCAAGTGGGGAGTCTTAATTGGGATCTGGAGAGAGAGGGAGAAACCAGCCCCAGACTGACTGTGATCTCTCTGTGCTCTTAACGGAAATTGTACTTTACTGTGTGTGTACTTGTCATCCTCCCAATGTGCATGTCCCTCACTGGTGTTAGTGGTGAGGATTGAGACTCCTTGATTATTGGTTCAGGCAGGGGCATCACATAACCAATACCACAAAAATATAGTTTCAGCAAGATTATGCTCATCTCTAATCAGTTGGATAGACATCCACCACCAGGGAGGCTGTAAGAAGTCTTTCCCCAAACTGTAAATCATAGTCTGTAGTAGGATGTATCAGGTTATGTGTGGTGAAACATAGTGCATGCCTTGCTCCCTACGAGAATTCCGTTGGTTCATCAAGTAGCATTCTGAATATTTCACATACTGTGGAATATACCTCTTGTTTCATCACTGCAGACCTCATAGACGTTTCTCTAAAGCCCTTAAGGATGTACCTATCTTTTACCTTGGCCAGACCAGCCTTCCCTTTTCTCCTATGTTTTTGTATTATTTTTATCTATCTGTATGTAGACTGCACCTATTTAGGGCAAAACTGCAGTCTGCTGAGATTTTTCAAGCTTCATTTAAATAAACTGGATGATTTATGCTGCTGGCCTGTGTTGTTCTTTTAGGATTTCATATTCTTGGCTGTGCTTTGAGTTCAGGCATGCAACCTTGCTTGTGTCTGTGTGTGTGTGTGTGTGTGTGTGTGTGTGTGTGTGTGTGTGTGTGTGTGTGTGTGTGTGTGTGTGTGTGTGTGTGTGTGAGTGTGTGTGCGTGTGTGCGTGTGTGTGTGTGTGTGTGTGTGCGTGTGTGTGTCTGCACCTGTATTATCGTATGGTTGAAAGCAAATGCTTTTGGTACTGTTAAATAGGAGCTGGAATTCAGAAAAGCAAATGCTCAGTTTGTATGTCTTTTAGCTTGCTTCCTGCTTTTTATTGGAGATTGCATTACAGTGGAGCAGGAAACATGTCCTTACCATGCTGCTGTGTGATCTTAGTTGGTATACAAGTATATAATTATCAAGGAGTGTGGAGAGTACAGGGGAACTATGACAGAACCCATACTGTGAAAGTAGCAGACTCTAAATCCAACTTCAGACCAGTGACAAGTGGATTACCACAGGGTTCAGTCCTAGGTCCTCTCCTGTTTGGTATCTACTTCTCTGAAGTACAGGCTAACACAGAAGGTCTTTGGCTAACAAAGTTCACAGATGACTGTAAACTAGAAGCCATAATCAAAACTCCTAACGATGTGGACATCCTACAAAAGGGCCTCACTGAGACAGATACCTGGTGTCAAAGCCATGGCCTCAAGCTCAATGCCAAAAAGTGCATTGTCATCCATTTTGGTAAAAACTCTGTACCCATGAACTACCACATAGGTGGTAGTCTACTTAACACCGAAAGTGTGATAAGAGACCTTGGGACACAGGTGGACAGTAGTCTCTCCTTTGATAATCACATCACCACAGTAGTCAGGAAATCTTTCTGCGTGGCACACCTCATCACAAAAGGTTTCTCATCCAGGAAAAAAGAGGTCATTGTTCCCCTCTACTCATCATTCATTAGACCCATTATAGAGTACAATGCCCCTTTTGGTATGTACCTACCAAGACATCTACAACAACTGGAAAGGCCACAGAAATACCTCACAAAGAGGATTATCGGCCTCAAACAGATGCCCTATGCAGACCGTCTTAAAAAACTCCAGCTTTACTCTGTCACATATCGCCTACTCAGAAGTGATCTCTGCCTAACATACAAAGCTATGTCAAACCCAGAGCTGTTGGGCATGCTCCACATAAAGAAATCTCAATCCCTCCGAGCTACACGCTCTAGGGACCTAAACCTTGTCACCACAATAAACAGAGCATGCTGGAGGGATAGATTCCTGTCCCAGAGACTTACCATACTCTGGAACAAACTACCTATCTATATCAAACACAGCTCCTCATTAGCACTCTTCAAGAAAAATCTTGATGATTGGATGGGAGATAGGAAATTCACCCTGGGGATCACTTCTGAGGCTCTGCTTGACAGGGGCACAGTAAAATAATTTTCTTTGGTGGCAAAAGACAGGGTACCATTTGGCTAGGCTTATATAGACCCTAGAGCCAATAGCCTAGTACCTACCTATGTACCTATGAACCTATAATATTTGTATTTTTGGATCATTTAAGACTCAATCTTAAATGGTTGCTGTTTTTGTGTTCATTGTATTTGTTTTTTTAGTAACTAATAATATAATCGTACCTGTATACCTGTATTACAGTGTATATTCTATTTTACCCAGTCCCCTAATTATGCTCTTCTGATAAAATCGTAATGAAAAAAACATATACGCAAATTAAAACGATCTATCCCAATTTCTGCCAGGTGTACTTCCTCAACCTGCTACACACCAGATCCCTGCCTTCCAAATACTGGTCCTGTAACACCAGAAACCCAGTACTTCAGTTTCCTTAATTATTCTACTGTTGTTTTACTTCTTAACTTTCTCCATACCTTTATGATTCAGAGGCTTTTTCTGAACTAACCTGCATATAGTCTTTTAGTGAACAATGATGGCATTATATAATTTATGCTTGAATTAAGTACAGTTTTTTTACAATCATGAAGAAAAACTCATTCATTGTTCACAAATACATCATTAGAAGATGATCATGTATTTCAAATTACTCAGCCATCTGATAGGTAACTGACTGAGGCTGGGGGCAGTTGCATCACAGTTTTTTTTACATTCATTAACACTTTTTTTTTGGTCTACCTTCACTTCTTGTTAGATTAGTCACATGAAGATGTCCTTCCATTTCAGTGTTGCAGTATTCATCACAATAGGGAATCTCCTGCCAAGAGTGGCCTGACATGTCACCAGTATACCAAAGCCTTTAGGTGGCTTTAAGGTGTGCTGTATATCATGCATATGCTCCTCGCCTAGCGTAGGGCATAACGATGTAGTCCAGACGTACCATCCTACTTCTTTGATGCCAGTCCAGCCAAACACCATCTCTAGATCATTGATGTGAATGCCCGTTCCATTGCTGGTTCACCAAGCTGTTACAGATAAGTGCCCATTGGGGTCTTGTGTATATTATCTTTTCTTTTATTTTTTGCTGCTTGTGGGGTTTCATGTCATCCAAGATGGGTAAATGCCAGTGTAGGAGACACATTCCCCATAAAGTCAAAGTCGAAGTCAAAGAAAACTTTATTGTCATTCAGAACCACTTTGTAGCTGAACAAAATTGTGATGCTTCATTCCCAGTGCAAAAACATACATACTGAGAATAATAATAATAAAATAACATAATAAAAATAAAAGTAAAAATAGAATAAAATAATAAATAACATAATGCCTGACACACTTTACATATAAATAAAATTGAGCAAATAACATGTGCATGATATTACTATAACATAAGAACAAAACAGCATATGGAATGGTCAGCACGAATATTACACAGTATGATTTATATTGCACTTCATGGAGTCCTACAGTAAGGTAAGGTGTGAACCAAAGTTAAATATGCACATCAGTTAGTTATTGCACATGAAAAAGCTTAATACTTATAGTGCAACAAAGCCTGGATATATAAGGATCTGTACAGTCAGATAAATAACATAACTATGTGATAGAAGAGGGAGTATGCATTGACAGTCTCCTAGCTTGTTTTTCACAAGAGTTCAGTAGTCTGATGGAGAGAGGAAAGAAACTGTTGTTAAGTCTAGAAGTCCTACAGTGCATACTTCTGTATCTCCTACCCAAGGAGTGGTGGGAGAATATACTGTTTGCAGGATGCAAAGGATCATTGGCTATAATTCTGGCTATACTGATGCATTGTGATTCATGTAAGTCTTCCAAAGGTGCAAGACAGGAACCAATGATTTTCTCTACTGGCCTTACAACTTGCCTAAGAGCCTTATGATTGGAAGTGTTGCAGCCCCCATACCAATGATATTATTGGTATGGACACTTTCGATGGTACCCCTGTAAAGAGTTTGGAGGATGGTCTTCAATAGTTTTGTAGTTTTCAATAGTAAAGACCATCATTAGCAGTGCTTGTTTTGCCTCGGTGCTTCCCAAGACCATATGTTCTGTTCAGTCTGTCAGGAACTTTGTTCCTGAGACCATCCATAGTGGGGTTTCTTCTTTGGCATTCTATCTAGAGAGAATGAGGCACCCTGACTCCCTGCACATTTAGGGAGCCAAAAGCTCCTCCCCATCCCATATTTGAGGCATCTCTGAACAGCTCCTTCAGTGGAAGTAAATAGTGTGGGAAGAAATAGCCAGGGAATTGTTATGGCTAGGCTTGTATAGGCCCTAGGGCTGATAGCCTACTACCAACCTATGAACATATGAATCAATGTCTTAAGCTCTTAGCTTAAGATGCTATGGATAGAACTTCTTTCTCCAAAGGAGAAGCTGTCTGGGAAGAAGGTAAAGAAATCTAGGGCAGATTCTTCTACTGTACTGCCTCCGCTGGGCATTTCTCTTGAGGGGAGTAAAACCCTGGAGTTTCACCTGGGTTCATCTTTGGATTCTTCAGCTGTGACCATTTTGGAGGCCAGCAGGTATCCAGCCTTAGGCATGTCCCTGGACCTTGCAGACGTCTGCAAATGATGTTCATGGGGAGCCTTGGCTAATTATTTCTGAAGGTCCTCATTGCGTACCTCAAATTTTAGTCAGACAAGAAATCCTTACTATAATTATTAAATGCTGTCTGGGGTCAGAGCCTTCTACATTTCATAAGGTGGACATCACCTTAAAGAAAAAACAGAAAATTAAACATATTGTCCAGCTCCTAAGGACCTGCAGAGTGAATGGCAACATTTCATTCAGGATTTGTTTAATGATTTGATGCTTTTAAAACTTCTTCAAGGTGTTTCTGTCTCAGCTCCTCCTTCGTCTTCTACTCCCCTTAAAAGACCCAGGGAACAGGATTCCTCTGAAGAGGAGGCAAATTCAGATGAAGAATCCCTTGCCTACTGCTCACAGATTCCCTCTCCTTTAAATAATGGGTCTGAGGAAGGGGAATCTACTAGATCTGACACTCCTTTTGAGGAAATTTCTATCGGGGACACAGTCTCTAGAATGATGGAGTTTTTTAAATGGGATTGTGTTGAGGTTTCTGAAGTGCAAAAAAAAGTATTATGAGCTCCTGCAGATGGATTCTCCTAGACCTTCTGCTGTCCCATTTATTCTGGCTGCCCTGTTGGATGCATTTTCTAATGCTTCTAAGGTTTCTGACTCCCAGCCTCCTGCCCTCAAGAAACCTGATAGGATCTGTAGGGTGCCTGAGGACTGTAAATTTCTTTATAGGTGCCCTTCTGTTGACTCCTCGGTTGTGTTAGTGACTTCTCACAAGCCATCTCAGTTGCTATCATCTGCTAAGTTATTGCCTTTTGATAAACATAGCAGAATGATAGAAAGGTTGGGGAAAAAGGTTTGTACCTCTATTACTTTAGATTTTGCGGCGGTCAGTTATTAGACCCATTTATCCAGTTACGTCTTGGGTCTTCTTTCCCAGGCCTGTCAGATAATTTCTGAATTTCTGGATTCTGAAGGAAAGACATGTGCCCTTTCCCTGTTAGTGAGTTTGTCCAAGGTGTCTCATCATTCCATCATGTATAGTTAAGATGCAGTAGATGCTTCCTCTATGGCTGCTGCCTTTGGGTCACTGATGAGGAGGTATTCCTGACTTTGGCTTCAACCTTTGCCTGCTGATATTAAGGCTAAATTAATGAATACTGCTCTTGATAATAAACACTTGTTTGGAGAAGGTGCTGTTGATTTGTTTAAGTCTCCTCAGGATAAGGGCAAGGCTTTTCAGGAAAATAAGCATGCCTTTGTTTCTCCTGCACCTAATATTCAAAGAAATTACCTCAATAAGCCAGCCTTTTTTTGAAGGCAATCTCACCCTCCACCCAAGGGCAAGAAAGGTGTGAAGTGGGCTCCTCCTGGTAAAGCTGCTCAGACTTCTGTGCCCCCTCTACCGGTTGAACCAGGTGCTAGCTGACTGTCCTATTCTTCCCAGCCACATTCCTCTATTTCTTCTCCTTTTTCTGTCTTTCCCTATTTGGTTAAAGATTACTCAGGACTCCTGGGTTTTGTCCATTATCTGCCAAGGGTATTTCATGGTCTGGAAATCTCTTCTCCCTTTTATGGGATTTTCTCAGTCCCCTCAGCAGTAGCTGTCTTTCTTTCCAGGGGTGTTTCAGGATCTTTTGATTTAGGATACTATTCAAGAAGTTCCAATTTATCAAAGGGGGATGGGGGTTTTACTCCAGAATGTTCCTAGTACCCAGGAAAGAGGATACTTGGAGACTAATTTTAGACCTCACTCATCTAAATACATTTATGAAGGTTCTCTCTTTTCGAATGTTATCCTTTCAGACTTTGTTCCCTCTTCTGCTTCTTCAGACTTACATCCTGTCTCTGGATCTCAAGGATGCTTATCTCAATATCACAATTCATCCACATTTCAGGAAGTTTTTATGTTTCTCCGTTGCTTCCTGACATTTTCATTTCTCTGCTTTGTCCCTTGGCCTTTCTACTGCCCCAAGGGTATTCAACAAATGCCTTGCTCTTGTGATTGCTCTGTGCAGGCTAAGGGGGACCCAAGACTTTCCTTACTTGGATCACCTCTTGTTTTAGACATTCATTCCAGAGACTTTGTTGCAAAACCTTCATTTTGCAATATCCTTTCTGCAGAGCCTGGGGTTCACTATACATTTCAAAAAGTCCTTTCTGACTGCTTTTCAGGATCATGTCTTTCTGGGGTGCAGAATCCAGACTGTTCCTATGCTAGCATCCCTGCCTCTTCCCAAGGCCCTAACTCTCATTTCTTTTCTTCAGTCCCTTCTTCCTCTGGCTTCAGTAGCAGCCAGGGAATTTATGAGAGTTCTAGGGTTCATGGCTTCCACCATCCATATGCTCCCTGTTGCCAGACTCAACAACATGAGAAAACGTCAGTGGTTTCTAAAGTCAGTTTGACTTCAGCACATACCTCTCAACCTCTTAGAAGAAGAAATCTGGACAAAGCCACAAATAATGGGGGGGGGGGGCAAAGGCCCCAAAATAGGGACACATGTTAAATATTGCCCTTGCAAACGTAGAAAATTGAGAGTATAACAGGTTTTGCATTAGCATGAATTTTTCTGAAGGATATGAAGTCTGAAACTCAAATATTTGCCATCATTTTCTGATTTTAGCCCTGAGTGATTTGCCAGAAAACTACAGTTTTAAGAGAAACAATGAGGTAGAAATCTGGATATTCTGTGAAAATCTGGACAATTGGGAGGTATGCTTCAGCATTCTCATCCCCTTGTTTTTTTTTAGTTTCTCTTCTTCCATGTCTCAAGCAGGAACTTCAGTGATGGATTCAACAGTTGACTCTCAATCCAAGGCTCCCATTTCAAACACCTCTTCCCTCTCAGGAGCTGTTCAGAGATGCCTCAGATATGGGATGGGGAGCAGCTTTTGGCTCCCTAAATGTGCAAGGAGTCAGGTTGCCTCATTAACTGAAAGACCACAACATTGTTAATGAGATGAGAGCTTTTCTGCTGGCTCTTCAGATCTTTCATCCTCTTTTCTCTCCAGGACCTTTCAAGGTATTTATAGACAAATACCACAGTGATGTGGTATGTCAACAAATGGCGGGGGGGGGGGGTCATATCTTGTTTGCCAATTGAAATTCCTAGTATGGGAATTTGCTATCCAATATCAAATGCCTCTTCAGGCAGCGTACATTCCTTCAGGTCAAAACATAGTGGCAGACTCTTTGAGCAGCTCCATAAGTCAATCCCATGAGTGGATACTTCACAGGGATGTGTTTTTGGACATTGTACACTAGTAGAGACTCCACAAATGGATCTTTTTGCCTCCCCTCTGAACAACTTCCTTTTTTTGTGCCAGAGTCCCAGGTCCCCTGGTGGATGCCCTTTCTTTTTCTTGAAAGGGGATGCTTCTTTATGCTTTCCCCTCCCCTTCCCTTCATTCCAAAAGTCCTATTCAAAATACAACAGGATGCTCCCAAAATATTGCTGGTGACTCCCTTTTGGCTGAGAAAGCATTTAGCCAAAGGCAGTTATCACAAGTTACCTCACAGGGTAGACTTACTAATATAAGACAAGGGATCTGTCATCCATCCTCACCTGTCCGTTCTTCAACTGAAACTATTTGTGATAGGAGTTTGATTCCACATAGACCCCTTTTTTTCTGAGGACATGTTTAGAGTTCTGCAGGAGGCCAGGAAACCCAGTACTATGAAATCCTACTTATTCAAATGGAAGAGGTTTTCTGTTTGGTGTCTTCCTGGAAACCTGAATTCACTTTCTGTGGATGTTCCTTTGGTTGTCTCTTACCTGTATGAACTGCTTGATGCTGGATTGGCCTGTTTTCTATTAAGGCCCACTTATCAGCTATTTCTGCTTGTCTGCCTTTATCTCCTCTTTTAGCTTCTAGACTTGAAGCTAAGCAATTTCTTAAAGGTGTCCCTTCATATTAGGCCTCCCAGGAAGCCTGATTCTACTCAATGAGATGTTAATTTTGTTTTAGGAAAAATTGACTCAGGCTGCTTTTGACCCTGCAGTCTCTGCTTCCTTGCAACATTGCTCTTGGAAGACTATACTTTATTTAGTCTTTATTTCTGCCAGACAGGTGTCTGAGCTTCAAGCCCTTATGGCTTGTCCTTCTTTTTTTGATGTTTCACAAGGACAGAATGTCCCTTCATACTAATCTTTTTATACCCACGCTGGTGGTGAATGAGTTGTTTCTTAATCAGTCTATTCATTTGCCCACTTTTTTCCCTTTTCTGCAATCTGCCAGTGAGAAGGTTCTGCACACATTAGATGTGCATATACAACTCAGGTTTTATTTGGATAACACTAAGACTTTTCAGAAGTCTAATCAGCTCTTTGTTTCATTTCATGTTAGATCCTCAGAATTGGCTGTTTCCAAGAAAACTATTTCATTTTTGATTTCTAAAGCCATTTCTTTGAATTATTCCTTTCATGGAGCGAGCCTTCTACCTTCTGTTAAGGCTCATTCTACTAGAGCTGTGGCTTCTTCTGGTGCTTTTTTCAAGGTCAGATACTAACTCTATTCTTGAAACAGCTACCTGGACTTCTGTGTATACTTTTACCAAGCACTACAAGCTGGATGGAATTTCCAGAGCTAAAGCTAGTTTTTCCAGGGACATCCTTCATGGATTCCTAGAGAGCTCTGCTGGTCCTTCCTCCTCCCTTTCTTCTTCGTGAGTTTGGCACTCCCCTGGTTGTTATGGATACTACAACAGTGAAATGGAAGGACATAGTACAGTTGTGTAAACTCTTACCGTAATGGTAGATGTCCTCTTCACTGCTGCAGTTTCATTCCCTCCCTGCACCTCCCTGGTCTATTTCTCTTCTGGGTGTATTCATTACTTCTCTAATCCTTGGACTGGTGTTCCTACTGGGGCTTTCGGGTCTGAGGATGGTATATCCGGATGTCCCCTTTATGCCCTACAGTATACGAAGAGCATGTGTGTGATGTACATAGTACTTTAAAATAACCTAAAGGCTTTTGTATACTGGCTCGAGAGGGGATCCGTACTGTAATGAATACTGCATCAGTGAAGAAAATGACATCTACCATTATGGTAAGATTTTAAACAACTACACTGTCACTGGCTTAAGATTGGTGAAACAACTGAATTTCATTGTGACTTCTTAAGTCTAATTTATTAAGGTTATGTTAGTGATTCCAATTGTTGAGGGGCTTGCACATTGCATAATAAAATTTGATTTCAAATGATAAATATTAAAGGTTTCTAATAATGCCTGTTCCCTGATAAATAGAAAACAGCTTCCACAAATTCCACCCCCACAACTTTCAGACAGAAGTACCCAAATCTTATCTATGCATAGCTCTGATATTCCTTTAACAAACATCTTGTAAAAATTCTATACAGATGAGTTATACAAGACAGAGAAGACATAATCCTTCTAAGCACAAAGCATCAAAAGGTCATCTCTTAGTTTTTGTTGTCACTTTATTATAAAACTTCCTCTTCTTAAAGATTTGATCCCACCCCCACAGAACTTCTGTTGAAAACATATATGCCCTTATACACTCTACGTAATTATGAAGCCACAGTTCCAAGTTATAGTCACCATGACAATTTACAGAAATTTTATTAGACAGCATTGTGTACTGTGTGAAACCTCTTTGACGTACTTTTGTTGATCTTTTTCTCAAAGACTTGCAATATTTTTTACATAAAGCTATATATCTGGGATAATTTTGTTTGGGTATGATTACTGTGCTATAATTTCAGTGTATATCAGATTTGACATATTCTTGTGTGGTGGTTGTCCATAGAATTATGACTGTGAGCTGTAGTCCACTGGTACAGCTTTTGATTCCCTCAGGCTTCAGCTGTCTGCTGTGTGACCTTGAGCAAATCATTTAACCAGATATTGCTCCTGGGCTGGTTCAGAGAAAGGAGTGTGTATTCAGTGGGCATACATGGTTAACAAATGGGAATAATAAAAATAATAATAATAGTTATTGAAGCCGCGGTGGTACCGCGGTAGCGTTATTGCCTCACAGCAAGAGGTTCTCCTGTTTGATTCTCGGCTGGAGTGCCTTCTCTGTGGAGTCTGCATGTCCTCCTCGTGGTCGAGTGGCCTCTGAAAGACATGTGTGAATGGACGTGCCTTCGCTGAAGGTTGGGCGTCAGGCTGGCAACTTGGCACCATAAAAATCTACTGCCAGTAATTAGCGGACCGGAGTTCTGCTGTGGCCACCCCTAACCAGGAAAAGACAAACAACATTATTATTATTGTTGTTGTTTTGTTATTATTATTATTGTTGTTGTTTTGCTTTGTTGTTGTTTTATTTTATTATTGTTGTTATTATTATTATTATTATTATTATTGATAATCTTTGCTGTTTTAGGCTTGTGTTATCCATGGATGTATATGAGTCTTTATTCTAATCAAGTGTTGGAGGTTTTGTGTCATTTTGCACTCTAAACTTAATCATCAGAGGCAAAAGTTAAGGTTGGCCATAATGTGGGCAACATGTTTGCACTCTGGAGGTTTATTCATACTTTGCACTGTTGCATTTCACTGTTGCTTGCTGTTGCAAATAATATCTTCTTGAGCATAACAGCATGATTACTTAACTTGCCTGGCATGACATCATTTGTTGCCTTTCTTTGTCACTTGTAGGAATCATTTTAGACATGAAATTCATGAGTCCTGCTAGCAGCAGTGCTCACAGCATGAGTTGCAAATACAGGGAATCATTTTTAGAGGCAAACAAAATGGCTGGCATCTGAGTGCAAAGGAAAGACAAGTGAAAGAGCAGGAGAAAAAGAATCTGCTAAGGGTGAATCAATCTCATGGAGATTTGAAATATTTGAATGATATTCTTTGCTTGTATCATGCTATGTGTCTATCTAGCTATCTACCTACCCACCTATACGCTAATCTATCTAATGTACCTATCTATCTGTCTGTACGTGGCTTGGGTCCATAATTTTCTTGAGTGATCAATATAGGCACACATTTTTCTATATGTGTAAATGACTAGAAACTGAACAGCACAGATGCTGATAAATATGTATTCAATCTATGAGTCACATGTTACTCCATTAACAGTCAGAGCTACCTCAGTATGTGAGAATCACCATTATCATAAAACAACAAAATAACTTGTTTTATGTAAGAGCTGCCCTGACCAAATCAAAATGCTGCTTAAGAATCCCTTCTGATATTTTGCCACCATTGAATAGTCATTGGCTTAGTTGTCACTGACCATATTGGCAATAGATATCAATTCTTTTTTCACTGAAAAAAAAAACTTTGGAATTCACATATGATTGTTACTTTTTTAGGGATACCTGATTTATAGCTTTTATTCTAGTGGTTTTTCACTTATCCTGTCAATGAGAAGCTTAGTGCACACATCTTGGGTTTTGTTTTCTTTGTGGTTTGAAAGCATACATGTTCATGTCCTCTTTAATATTTGTCCATTCCCTGTTCATTTGTATACAGGTCAGATTGCTTGTCTCCACATTGCTATCTTCTTTAAAAGTTCATTGTTTTTTTTTTTTCTCTGCTAAATATTACAAGTCTTTCATACAAGACTGCAGGACAACTAAGTTATTCATATGTATACATTAAGATTCAGCAGTTAGAACCTTACTGAATCTTGTATGTTTCTTGGTCACTATGTTGTGAAACATTTTTTTTTATTTCAAACTCATAATGATTGCAGTGGCTTATTTACCAGCCTCCAAAATAAATTCATATGCGACAGAGAAAAATCAACATTTTTTTCTGCTTTGTAGATATCACATTTCAGGATGACATTTACAAGCCTGATAATAAAATTTCCAGTGGCTACAGATAGCTTGTTATACCAAACTTGAAAAAAAAAATTATTTAGATTCAATGCATTGGAGAAATTTAGAGGGCATGAGAGAAGAATTAAATGTAAAGCCTGTAAATAGTGCAAGCATACATAAATGCCTAAGTTGATTTACTTTTTTTTCCAGTTGTAAATCTAGACAGAACACAGAATAAGATGCTCTTTAAATCAAAAGCTCTATTTAACCTGGATATCCAAGGGTTACTCGGGCATAAGCAAAAAAAAAAAAAAAATTATACCTGTAATGAAATTTTGTTCTGCTATTCCCTAATGCAAATATGTAGTATTTGAAGTGATAAGACAGTTCTAACAATGTAGTCATTTCTCACCAGATAAGCAGATTTAAGTATGTCATATTTAGGAAATAAGGCAGACAGTGCTAGGTGGGAGGTAGGCCAAGGAACAGAAAATATATATATATTTTTAGAACTGCTCTAACATTTATTACTTTTCTACTGAAAAATACTAGAAGATTTTATTTTCTGAAAGTAAAATGAAGCAGAAGGTACAAATGTCATGAAGTCCATTTTTCTTTATTTAAAACTGTACACTTTATATTTTGATACTGGCTAGTAGGCAGCCAGAAAACTGTCAATATTCTTAAAAATGTTGAAAATAAGAATTTTTAGTACTGACCCTAGCTAAATTCTCCTGTTCAACTCTGTTGTATAACCTGTGAGGTGTCAATCACATCTTGTACATCTCATAAAAGTCATACAGAGGCATATCAAGTGAGAAAGCACACAGTGATGTTATAAATCTTTATATTACCATATGCATGTACTTTCTGGTGCAAACAGCTGCAATGCACTTTTACAGCATCTTGAAAAACAACAGTAAAGAAAAGTTAATGTTATTTTTTGTGCAAATGCAGCTCCAGCCATCAAAAGAAAATAAGGCAAATTTAATTTCAGTACAGGATAATTTAACACATGATTTGAAATTGCCTTGGACAGTATGAGATGAGACATTCAATGTAGAATTTGTGTAGTACGTTAGCAAAATAAGAGCTTGTACTCTGTCTAAGCCATCTTATACCTAAACTTGCATGGATTTAATAATTATAAGGCCACTAAAGTCTCCATCTACATAGTATAAAACTGCATGATACTAAATGAAACATCAGTATTTTTTATTTATTAGTTAACTGGATATGAACAGGAAGAAGCTTGATTTTAGGGAAGACACAAGACCTTGTTTTGGTTAAGCGATGTGCTCAGAGTGATACAGCAAGCAAAATGAGACTGAGAGGATCACATCCTAGGCTACAGGCTGCAGCACATTGGCAGTTCATATACTTAACTTTCTTTTATACTTTTCCAGACAGCAACAGGTATGGGATGAAAGGGCCGGCTGACCTCTGCACAAACTATGAGGGGGCATGATTAGTAGGTGCTGATGGTGTGAGGATGTTGTACCAGCATCGATCTGTAAAACCTTGAGGATATCTCTGTATCATAAATGAAGGTCAATACTGCATTTATGGCTTAGCCGAATTGCTGCAGCTGCAGGTACGTGTTGTGTGCAGTATTAACTGTAGCAATCTGCTTGTTACAGTTTTAGCAATCTGCTTGTTACAGTTTTAGCAATCTGCTTGTTACAGTTTTAGCAATCTGCTTGTTACAGTTTTAGCAATCAGCTTGCTACAGTTGCAGGAACAGAGGAGTTTGTTTTCTTCAACTTTGAGTAAAGCTGGCCAGAACTGATTTCTAGATCCTCCACAGTTATTTGCAGAAGCATAGCTATGGTGGGGTGATTGAGAAAGCTGCTCTAAGGGCAGAGTGCTGGGTGGCACTCGATTTATTTTGGGCATCAGCAGCTGTTTAGTGCTCTGTATGTAGCATTAAATTTAAATAAATAAATAAGTAAATAAATAAATAAAATTTAGTTTGCTACACTTTAAAATTAAAGAAGAGCATTTGTTTACATTCACAATCTGACGTGTAGTGGTTTACTGGTCCATGTGTAGCATAAACTGAAGCAAATTGCTTGCTACAAATGACAGCACAGGTAAAAATGTCAGGATCTCTATCGAACAGATTACCGATAACAAAGGGGACAATGCAGGGCTGGTCACTCTTGTCTATTGCTGTTCATGTTATATCTAGAGCCATTGGCAGAAGCAGTTAAGCATTCACATCTTTATGTGACTGTCATTGGGGTTGTAGAGAGCTTACAATTGCACTATGTGCAAATAACCTTATTTTAATACTTACAAAGCCAGGAACAGACATCGGGAAAATATTCAAACTTACAGAAGAGTCTGGCTACTTCTCAAGGTACAAAGTTAACAAGAGTAATCAGAATTTAGTTAGAGGAAGAACAAAACATAAAAGAGGAGTTTCCAGAGATATGGAAGGAAAAAGAAATAAAATATCTTGGGGTAAAAATAAAGGAGTCATATGAGAGCTACATGCAGAGAGCTTATTATTTCAGTAATGTGTTAGAAAAAATTAAGCAATATCATTTATTTATTTATTTATTTGTTTGCTTATTGGTATTCCTTTACTTGGAAAGCACGACTGAGCAAAGATCTTTTTCAGTAGAGGCCCACTGAGAAAAGCCTCATTATACAAACATCATGGGCATCGTTTGCAATCAGTTTTATTCACGAGCAACAGTTAAGTTATTCAAACATTCTTGACATCAGTTATACCAATTAAAAACAGTTTTGTTTTACAATAACAATTACATAGGCTGTATATGAATATATATATAAATATATATTTTTTTGTTAATGCAGAGAGGTATATGCAGTGCAGCGCTATATCATCCATAGACTTTCAGGTTTTACATGAGAATATTTGATGCTATAAACACTTGTTCAAAATCTAGGACATGAGAAGATAAGATAAAGAGTTTGAGCAGCCCAAAGAAAGGAAGAAGGGTGAAGAAAGTACAAGGTAGACAGAGGACATGAGATGATAGAGGAGGGTATGGTTGTGATAGCAGTACATTAAGTTTTGTTCATTAGGGAGTTATGGCAGCAGTTCATATCACTATATTAGTAGCAGTTTAACCAGGGCTAGTGCAGGTGCACCATTATTAAGGAAAGATGTTAGTACTAGGCGTATATCAAAGATTACTGCTGTTACAGTGGTGTCTGCTTCCACATATGCTATGTATAGGAAAAGCTTTTTCAAACTCACTGGGCAAGAAGACAAGAAGAGTTACAAACTCAGTGAAGGACTTTATCTGGATAGGAGAAAAAACAGATTATTGACAAAATAAAAATATATAAGAGCCATGCAATTCAGGTACTATGCCAAATGTCAGGATAAAGAATTTGTTCC